>NC_137787.1:13883038-14335538 GCF_963383645.1 Muscardinus avellanarius | reverse complement strand
CGCTGCCTGCGGACCTTGTTTCCTCAACCAGTTCCACTCTGCAACTGCTCTTCTGCCTTTTTTTTTTCAGTTTTGCTATTATAAATTGTCACTTTATTTCTGCTACAAAATTCATCAGAAAAAGGTACTTTAACAATCTAGTATAAAGCAAATCTTTAACCAAATGGCATGGTATGGACCAATTAAAAATATTCATACTTTATCACAGTAACTGCAAGAAAAATCTCAATGCTAGCATCAGTACTAAGCTGAAGTTTCGGAGATAGTAGAGACAGATAACAGAAAAGTTAAAACAAAACAAAAACCCACTATGGAAATCATCAACTTGTTTAAAACGTAAAAATTAATATTTTCTAAAGGGCACACAAAGCTACATAACTCTTCTGCTTTTAATTGCTGCACAATTTTCCTGCAGATATCAGGATGGTCTTGGCTATCTTCCTTTTCGTGGGCATCCATGAGCAACTGGTGATGAGCACAGCTCACATGTCCTAGTGATGGAGAACAGGGAGGGAGGGGTCGGAGCAGCCGGTGTTAGGTACATTTGCAAAGCTAGCTGTTCCATGCTGTAGTTGGCTCATCAGATGAACACAAAAATTGAAGTCCAGAGTTACTAACAAGCCAAAGAGGATGAAGGAGAATCTATAAAAGGAGTTATGGCCAGACGTGCAATGTGATCCAAAATAACAGAGGATTTAAGACTTGCAGGAAGATTCCCAGAGGGAAGGTTGGTGGCCAAAGGGACAGCAAGCGGGAGGATGTGGGTGTGGAGATAGGAACACATTCTGTCAAAGATGTGTTGCTCCAGATACCTCTTGTCTGCATTTCCCCCAGTGTGGACTCCAAAAGCTACAAAGCTCTGCACACTTCGAGCTCCTGGTATCTGCAAACGTGCCCTGCATTTCAATTCCTGATGCCACCACCCTGGTATGGTTCTGGTTACCTTTAATCTCAAGGCACCCTGGGGGGGTGTTCCAGGACTTAGATGAAGAGGACTTCAAAATGACACTCTATTTCCAATTAGAATTATGCCAACCATCAGTTTTTCATACATTGTCTTCAAATATTGCTTCTGTTGCTGCTTGTCTGTGATTCAGCACTGGCAGCAGAGTAAAAATGAATGAACATTACCCAAATGTCTCAGGAGCATCTGGACTTTCTTGGCTCAACATCATGGTGATGGTTGTTTGATCGAGGCTCTTTTCCTTTTTTTTCCTTTTTTTTCCTTTCCTTTCTTTTCCTTTCCTTTCCTTTTTATTTCCTTTTCTCTCTCTCTCTCTCTCTCTTTCTTTCTTTCTTTCTTTCTTTCTTTCTTTCTTTCTTTCTTTCTTTCTTTCTTCTTTCTTCTTTCTTTCCTTGTTTATGTGGTACTGGGGATTGAACCCAGGGGCATTTTACCTCTGAGCTATACTCCTAGCCCTATTTTCTATTCTTGATTTTGAAACAGTGTCTCACTAAGTTGTGGAGGGCCTCACTAAGCAACTGAGGCTGACCACAAACCTGAGATACCCGTCTCAGCTTCCCAAATACTGGGATGACAAGTGTGTGCCACCATACCCGACTCCCCACCTCTTCCTGAGTGTCAGATATGAGAAGAGTCTCCCTTTTTTAGCCCCATCTCTTCTGTGTTCTCATCTAAGGTCCTGCTCCATCAATCACTGCTCTCCCCTCTTCTGGCTTCTCTCTTCAGTAGCACAAAAGCTTGTCTCATATAAAATAAAAAACAAACCTCTTTCAACATTGAAATTTCTGTTGCCTAAGGCACTCTCTTGCCTTCTCTCATGGGCAAATAACTGGGAAGGTTCATCTCAAGATCCACTTTCTTTCCTGTCCCCTTCCTCTCAGCTCTTAACCCAGGGAGATCTGCTGCTGCAGACATTCAGGACCCTCAAGTCCCTCCACCAGCGGGGTTCCAATCGGCTTCTTGTTCTTAGACATATTGTTTCCTCTTACAAAAGGACTGCTCTTGAATTCGCACTCATAGCATTGAACTTCCTGTCAATTCCTTCTTTATGGTGGCTTTGACACAGTTATTCTAGTGAGTAGAGTTATTCTTAGAGAGACATTAATATGTCAGTTCTCCTTCCTCTTTGGGTCCTTCTCTTCTTTTCTTCATTTAATGAAGAGTTGCTGAATGCTGGTGTGTGTCAGGAGCTATTTAAGCCCTGCAGTCAGAGCAGTGCACAGAAACAGATGGATTTATCTCCTTGAAGCTTATACTTTGGTATAAATGTCAATAAAATATTATTCTCTCTTGGGAAATTATTATCCACAAATATCATAATGGTGGTGGTGGTGTGCTAATCTAAACCAAGTGCTATTTTAATGTCCATTAACTTCAGGTTAGAGAACTAAGCCCAAAGAATGAACTTTTCCCGTGTCCCCAGTCTGCTAGCTGCAGCCTGACAGTATGTGACAGCAAATATTAAAATTTATCTTATTGCATGTCAAAAGCTTATAAGAGCTCAGCTACGAATTGAAAGCTTTATTATGTGTGATGCAACAGGATCCCTCTGATTGCTGTTCAAACTGCATCCTGCCTGATGTCACAAGGCACTAAAGCAATAACTCTTGGATTGGCAAGTGACCTTGAGTTTGAAAATTACAGTATTTTCAAAGAGAAAAGAATGTGACTTTCATTTTCAGACATTTCTATGTAAAAATGCAGCCCAAAGGAATAGATTCATGATGAGTCTTCCAACGCCACCAAGGTTGTGTCTTCTCATCTATAAAACAACATCAGGAACACACACACACACACACACACACACACACACACACACACGTTTTGTAGATCATGGAAAACTGACTTCAGCCTCACTACTGTACTTTCTAATGGTCTGTTTGCTCCTTCCTTCCTTCCTTCCTTCCTTCCTTCCTTCCATACTCCTTCCTTCTTCTTTATTTTCTGTTTCATACTGGGGCTTGAACACAGGGACATTCTACTGCTGAGCTACCCACTCCTGGCTCCATTTATTTTCTATTTTGAAAAATAGCCTCGCTAAGTTGCTGAAGCAGGCCTTAAACTTGCAATCCTCTTGTCTTTGCCTCCCAAGAACTGGAATTACAGGCATGTGCCAACCTGCCTGGCTTGTTTTTTAGTTTCTAAAAGCATGGGAAAATAAAAAGCATGATCTTTGGAGTGCTCCTAGTGTCTAGAAATATGTATGCTGTTTATTATTGTCCTTAATGAAGTTGTGTTTTCTATGTGTGAAAGATTGAATGGGAGTTCTTTAATAAGGGAAGAAATAACTATTTTTTTAGCATTTCCTGCCACAGCTCCCGGAAAACAATAGCATCAATCCTTAGAGGAATTCTAACACATTTCATGGTGTCTTGAGAGTGTTGTGCTGATAATAGATCAGGATAAAGGACCAGATCGTGACTCAATATGCCAGCACTTGGCTTCTGAGGCTTTTTCTCAGAGACAAACTATTACTAGAAAGAAAACCAACTGCTGGAAACTGTGGTGTTCATTTGGCTAACAACTTGCTCAATGGAGAGTTAGCCTAATGAATTGGCTAGGTGCTACACTTTCTGTCAGCATTGGGTGGTCAAGCATTTTAGTACCTTATCAGTATTTTAAAGTTATTGTTAGCTAGTAGTTAAGTTAGGAATAATAACAGTCCAACATTTTCAGGGCATTTCTATTTACCAACAAGGATATGGGAGTAAATATTGGGTGCGAGGGACTCTGGTGATTCACAAGTGGAAAAAGATACACGATAGTCTATAACTGAGTTCTGACAATAGAGTTTTACTGTGCAATGGAAGGACAATGGACTAAGGATAATGTCTTAGTCTCTTCTGGCAGCTATAGCAAATGCCATAAACTGGTGGCTTATAAGCAATAAAAATGTGTTTCTCACCTTTGTAAGGGCTAGACCTCCAAGACAGAAGCAATGCCAGATTCACTGTGTGGTGAAAGCCTACTTTCTGGTTCACGGATGCCACCTTTTGTTGGAGTCCTCTTGGTAGAAGGAGCAAACGGCTTCTGACAGTCAATTTTATAAGGGCGCTGATTCCATTCATGAGGACTCTGTCTCCATAACCTCGTTATCTGCCAAACCCCACCTCCTGAGATCATCCCCATGCAGTTAGGATTTCAGCACTTTTGAGAAGATACAAACATTGGACCACAACAGACCCAGAGGAGTAGTGAATGTAGCCAAGAGGGTCAGGTTGACTCCTGAGAGGAGAAGATACTTGATCTAGATCATGAAGGGTGAGAATCTCCACGTGGGGAGAGAAAAGGGTTTCATTTACAGGAAAGTGGACGGACCTGGAGAACGTTACGCTAAGTGAGACTAGTCAGTTACAAAAAGTAAAAACTCAGATGCTCTCCCGAATATGTAGAAGCTAGGGTGAAAAAGAGTCATAGGAGGAACTCTAGATGAAGAAGAAGCCATAGAAGAGCAAATAAGGAGGACTAACTGAGGGGAACGGGAAGGGGGAAGAGGGAAGCTCCCTAATGTACGTGATGTACGTTCACAAACAAATCAAAGTCAATCACTGAGACAAACATGAGAAGGGGGGGATGGGATGGGAACTGGGGAAGGGCTAAATGAGTGATGTGTGCACATATGCCTCTACCATCTTTATGCCATTAAGATGTATGACTACGATGCACCAATAACAAAAACAAAAATACAAAAAAGAAAGAGGGCTTCAAACATGAAAGGCTGTTTGGCTCAGGAAGGCATCTGACCTCTGGAGGTAGAAGCTGCTTCTTGACCAGATAGTGAATGTTTTCCATCTAAGCACCGCCCCCTGGTGTCCACTGTGAGAAGAAGCATCAAGCACAAACGTTATTTCTTCCATATTGACCCTTAAGAAGGAGCCCACCGCCATTCTCAACCATTTCATCATATTGTCATTTCTCCAGGTCTCAGTTTCTAAGTGGCATAAGGAGTAAAATCAGACACATGCCAAGAACTGCAATAACAACACAAAACTTTCTTGGTGAGTTTAAGTAGATGGAAACTACTTCTGCTTCTTAGGATCCTTTATTCACAGACATTATCATTAAGATTCTGGCCGCACTGGCTAAAAGTTGCTAATATGTTCTTTTTTAAGTACTGGGGATTAAACCCAGGACCATTATACCTCCTAGCAATACTCCCAGCCTCTTTTTTACTTCTTATTTTGAAACAGGGTCTCACTGGGTTGCTGAGAGTCTCACTATACTGTTGAGGCTCTCTTCAAATCTATAATCCTCCTGTCTTGATGTCCCAACTACTTGGATTACAGGTGTGTGCCACCAGGCCAAGCTTAATAGGTCCATCTTTCTTTAACCGATGAGAGTATTAAGATCCAAAAAGTATTTTAGTGTCTACTCATCACAGTGTGGCAATGACCATACATACCATGCTTCAAGGAGCTGGTCATGTGCCCAGGTGGACAGACATTACAACCACACATGTGGAAGGAAGGAAGCCAGTAGACAGCCTCTGGTGACCCACGGCTCCAAAAGAGCGACTAGAATCTTGTTGGGCCCTCAGTACCCACTGTAGAATAAATATTACCATATCAGTGTGGTCTGATCTGGGGTGGAGAGGCAAGAACTGGTAAAGGGTCAGGGCAGGTTATGAGAGGAACAAATTCAAGCTCCGTTGAGAATGGGAAGGGATTCAGGAAGGTTACATTTTGGGGTCGGTGTTTGGGGTAAATACCACCAATCTAAGTCTGAGCTCACTGATGGTGTGAGGTGGACCTTTATCTTATCATTCTACCCGGAGGCTGGGTCTTAGAAACAGAACCATCCCTTGTAATGTGGCCAACTCAATCAGGATCGGAGAACAGGAATGGAACCACCACCTGACCCAGTCATAATATTCCTCTGTATCTTTCCAAAAGAAGTGAAGTTAGAGTACTATAGTGATACAGGCATACACATGTTTATAGAAGTACAGTTAACAATAACCAAATCATGGAACCAACTTTAGCGTCCATCCACAGATGAATGGATATGGAAAATGTCTATATACACAACAGAATTTTATTGGGCCATAAAGAAGAACAAAATTATGTCATTCTTCAGAAAAATGGATATAACTGGAAAATATTATGCCGAGTGAAGTCAACTGGTTTTAGAAACACAAGGATCATATTTTTCTCTCATATGTGGATGCTAGAAGGAAAAATAGAATGCAGACGTGACTTCAGTTAAATGAGGAGAAAGACCAGTAGAATAGTGAAAGAGGGTTGGGGGAGGGAGGTGGGGAGAGGAGGAAGAAGACTCAGGAAGGAGACACAATGTTACATCTAAACAAGATTTCTTTGCTAACCTCACTAAGATGCATATGCAGGGTAGGAAAGGGAGGAGCTAGAGGGAGGGAAATACAGGAATGATGTGCACATGTGTGTTTATATCACCTTGAATCTCACTATGACATATAATTACATTTTACTAATAAAAATATATAAAAAAGAAAAAGACCCACAATCCTGAAATAATTCTTTCCTGAGTTTATTTACTTCAGGGTTAAATAAATGAAATTGTCGTCCAAAACAGACAATTCCAAAACCCAGAAATACACCTCACTTGTTTTAGTTTCAAATGAAAAGTTGTATCTAATCATAAGATTGGAGTTGTTGTTATTTTATATGGATATCCCTAATGGACTTCCTGTCTGCTAAAACTACAAAAACTACAAGAGATTGTTTTAAAGTCCCATAACATGTGTTTACACTGATAAAATAAGGCCAAGGATGCCTAAACCACTTTGGAAAAGAAGAGTCTTTTTCTCTGCTTGTTGATGTTCACAGAAACTAAAGCATCATATGTTCATCAGATCCAATCATAACAAAGCTCACTGTTTTATGTAGTTAAGCCTGCCAAAATTAAATATTACAGTGACAAAGCTAAGGAGATATTTAATAATCATAAGAATTATGATGACTAACATCCCTTGAGCATGTTTCATGTGGTTAGCATTTCTCATTTAATCTGTGATACAAACATATGATTATCCCTTGTAGTGGGTTGAAGGGATCTTCCCAAGAGACATGCTCACATCCCAGTCTCTGAAACACATGAATGTGACTGACTTCATTTGGAAAAATAATAGGACTTTGAGGATGAGTTGAAGATCCTAAGATGAGATCATTTGGCTTTTCCGGGAAGATCCTAATCCAGATACAAAGAAGAGAAGGCACATAGAGAAGAGAAAGTCAAGCTGAGGAGCCACGTGAAGATGGAGACAGGAACGGGGTTCATACTGCCACAAACCAAGAAATACCTGAAGCCACCAGACACTGGAAGAGGAAGGATATGTCCACGGAACTTTCAGAGGGAGAGTAAAGATATACTGACTTGATTTCAGACTCCTGACCTGTGAGAGAGTACGTTTCTGGTGAGAGTATAAGATTCAATACTTGTAAGCCTCCCCAGTTGTGACCATTTGTGATAGTCACCCTAGAAATGAATGTGTCCTTATTATAAAGTAGAGAAATTGGAAGCTTAGAGATGCTAAATAACTTCCCAGGGCCACACAGCTAGCATTGATACATGGCTTGTCCTGTTTGAACTGACATCTTTCTGATTCCAGAACCCATGTCCTTAATGTGAAGCCACATGCTAGTTGCACAGTCTAGAGGCCACCTGTTTCCCTAAGACAAAATCAAGAATGCTGAGCATGTGCTGATGTAAGTCTCACAGGAGTCTCTTGCAGCAGCTTCCTGCCCTTGTATCAATTTTTTGCACTAAAAGAGTCATTAGAGTCTGTCCATCAGCAATTCAGTCCATGCGTGACCCAGCTTCAGGCAGGGGAGAAATAGCTCTATACTTGGCCCCCAAAGGCCTTGCTTTATTTCTCTAATCATAAGTATTATCATCTTTACTCATGCTGGGTAATAATACAATGGAGAATGAACATTAAATTAAATGTATAAGGAGTCTGAAATCAATCAAGCCCTTCATAAAACTAATTTTAGAAAAGAGGTCATTAGATATATTACAGTCAATTTGGAAGTGAATTGAGAAACCAGACCTCATGTTCTCCTTGGAAAAAATGCTTTTTTATGAGAGAGTTTTTATTACCTTCCATCGGAGTAGTTCAGCTTAAAAAAGCCCTATACCTCTAGGAGTCAACACAGTGATTTTTATGCTCCAAGAAGAAGAAGATACCACTGTTCTTTACCACATTTTTCTCATTGTCTATGATTGGTGTTAAGAAAAGGTACAGTGAATCTTGCAAAGGGAAAATAAGGTCCCCAATTTAGCAGAGTCCTAGGAGCCCTGAAGACTCCAATGCCAACTCCAGGACATTAAGTTATACATCAGTAGGTCTCACTGACTGCAGGGTAGAACTCTGAACATGTGTGGAGATAGGCCAGAAGACTCAAGGGTACACAATTGTGCCCCAGAATTTATAAAAAGGGTTTACATAGATTCTACAATATAATATCTTGCTTTCCAATTATAGAATGGACACCAACAGGATGTTTTGCTTACTCCTGAGAAAGAAATTGGAGATTAGCAGATGCCAGTAGGGATCACTGAGATAGAATCTGGTCACCATAATATTTCCTCCTTTTTCTTTGGTTTGAAACAGTAAGCTTGTCTGAAGTTTATGAAGCTCTCCGAGTGTTTCTGTGGACACGTTTTGGGTGGGGTGCCTGTGAGCATCATGGCTCTCTCAGATCTCTTAAATACTTGCATGAATGTATCATGTGATTAAGCAATAGGGCCTTGAAGCTAGGAGCAGAATTAAGAGGTTGATAAGACCAGAACCCACAATATTCCCACCTGAAAAGTAAGTAGAAGAAGATGCACTTTTCTAACTGGAAAAAAAATGCACTTCAAGTAAGAAAAAAACCCCACAAAGATATAAAGGAAAGATGTGATTTCATAATGCATTTGTGAGAAACTCTTGGGTGTCAATAAAAACCACCATGTGAAAAGAAATCTAATGTTAAGTTATATGAATAGAAAAATGGTGTTTAGAGTGTAGTGTTAGATGGTGATTACGGTTTTCTTGACACTGATGAAACTTTGAAGACTGTTTTGAATTCTGGGTGACAGAGAAGGAAAGATATAGACAAACAAGGGCTCATTTTGAGAGAAGTAATGACAACATTGAAAACTATGCATACGGACATTCTGGAGAAGGATTATTAGCTTTGAGCAGATAAGTCTGTATCAGGCATGACTACTGTTTTCAAAAACTTAAAAATGATATGTAAAAAGAATTAGGCCTAATTACAACCATGGCCAGCTCTATGCATCCTAGTCTTTGAGAGACTGGACTATCGTCTAACTACCTTTGTAGCAGGGTGGGAAAAAATAAAAGTAATGTTCTATGCAGAGTAAACATAAGATGCTTATTATCACTCAAGAAAATAAAGTGATTGCTGGACATTTATAGAGATCGACCCAGTATAATAAGGGATATTCTAGAAATAAATGCAAAACCCCAAATAAGATAATTTGCTTATAATTCATTGAACACACATGTGAGTGAAGATTCTCTGTTATGTATGTTGCTGGGTCATGGGTAGTTGACATTTTTTCCCTCTGAGCTGGTAGTACTTTATGCTGATTTTATGAGAACATTCGTGTTTTAAGAAACTATATCAAAACATGTTTACTAACATTCATACTTTTCAATAATCAGGTATTTTTTTCCTCAGAATTTACGATATCTTCTCTGAGTGGAACAAAATTTCACAGGGCAACTACCTAAATTTCTTATGAATTAGCAGCTAAAAGCACTAGTATCACTTCCTCTATCAAACTGCACAGAGCTAATTTTAGGCACTGAAGATCATGAATCACAGAGCCATTGAGATCATGACAAAAATAAAAAAGACTGGGTCTTTCTCATTTTACTAATTAAAAAAAATGAAGTCCAAATGGGGCAAATAAGTGACATATCCAAACTGCGAGTCTGTTCCACTGAATCGGTCCCTTGTATTCTATCTACCCAATGCTATACCATTTGCTCCTAATATTCCACAGGTTACTCTGGGTTGACACAAAGTTGAACAACTAACCAAAACCATGCTTAAAATCTTTCTAGTAAAGCACGCACATTAATCATGTTAAATTAAGGCTTTACTGCTAATAGATTTGCCAAAATAGTCTACTTTTTGGTAATCTAACCACCTTCAGCCTCACAGGCTATTACCGTGGCAGCAGCCAAGGTTAGAAAGACCATCACGAAATGAGGATATGGCGCCCTCTAGGGAGAAGAGCTTGAAAGACCAGGTCAGTAAGAAAGGGGTCAAGGATGGTGAGGCTTGTTAAAAGTTTTATGTAGGAAGTTTTCAACTAAAAAAGAGCATTAGATTTGTAGACAAAATACAGAATTCTATATACTAAAAGTAAAGCAGCAGTTATTTAATCAAAGCAGCTAATTATAAACGTGGCAAAACTTTAGCAAGAAAGTTGATTACTACAATACTCAGTTGAATTTCTGAGTAAAAGTACTTAGGAAATTTTTTGAGATTTTAAACAATGGGAGTATAAAATATTCAATCTCTTCACATATTTGCTTCATCAACCAAATAAGAGATTACTTTTGCAATTGATCTTCATGTAAAAGATGTTTGCTCTTTTCTAGTGTCTCAAGCAAGTCTCACTTAACCTCGGTAACTCTTGGAGAGGTTAGAACCATGTGTGCAGAGAAAAAATGTGATGAAGGGGACAAGGGCAAAGCCAGACTATAATGTTTTTTATTTTGCTTGTATGTTTGTTTTAAGGACTGAAAATCTCCCAAAAGCAACTAATTTAAAAGACATTCTACAAATTCTCATTTTTACCCAATACAATATTCGGGTACTGCCACACTTAAAGAATGTTTAACCCCTTCAAACTACTGTGGATATGATTTCATAGACACTGAGTAGAGCCTATGATTTGATCTCCTCCTGTTTAGCTGAGGTACTGGATTTATTAATAGGTGTATCAGTTAGCTGTTGCTGAGTAACAAATCACTCCAAATGCTCAGCAGTTTAGGAATAAAAAAACCATTTTTATATGCCAAGGAGATTAGGAGTGAATAGGGTATTTCTAGCATGGGGTGTAGATTTCCTCATGTGCCTGCAGAAAGTTTCAGGTCAGCTAGGCAGAGCTCAGGGTCTCTGGGTTCTTAGCTAGAATAGCCAGGCTCCAACTCAGCTCTTCTAAGTCTCATTCTCCAGCATTAGCCTGAGCATTTTCTTTTGAAAAAAAAAAAAAAAGGAGAGGTAACAGAGGCACTAAAGAAATTGAAAACTTCTCCCTAATTTTTTTTTGCGCGTGCGCGCGCGCGCGCGCGCGTGTGTGTGTGTGTGTGTGTGTGTGTGTGTGTGTGAAGTTTATTTCTGTCTCACTGGCAAAGGCAATTCATAATACTACGTTTAAATTCAGGATAGAAAGGCAACCTTCTGCATACAGCAGAGTGTGAAGACTAGGGAGATAAATGCAAAGTCTATCAGGCCAGGGGACAAAATCTTATATTGTACAATTAGAGATCAGACACCCCATGTAAATACCCAGACAAAAGTACCAGTCACTGGTATACATGCCTTATATCAGTTCTTTTGGAAGACAGAGATCTGAGAAAGGGA
Organism: Muscardinus avellanarius; assembly: GCF_963383645.1. Classification (NCBI taxonomy): domain Eukaryota; kingdom Metazoa; phylum Chordata; class Mammalia; order Rodentia; family Gliridae; genus Muscardinus; species Muscardinus avellanarius. The sequence continues at coordinate 14,323,985 of NC_137787.1, read as the reverse complement.
AGGGGCTCCAGGATAGTAAAAGAAAGATTAGCTTCAGCACTTCATATTTTAATTCAAGTTATACTGTTCATATAATTTGGGGGTGCAAATATTTTAAATAATAAATAAAACTGGAAATATTGAATAAAACTTGAGAAACTAAATCAGAAAAGAAACAGAAGTTCTCTAAGAGACATCAAAAAAGATTCATACACAGAAACTTTTATAGCACTAAATCCTGAAAAACTTGTCTTTCAAAGAGACATTTAGTCTGTGTTAAATGGACCAGCTAGGAAACATTACAGCTCAGCAGGGCTACCCAGAGCCTATCATCCTCATTCCTCAAAATCAAACTAAATGCAAGAAATGGGATTGATGGGAAAACAGTGAATTATTTCAGGTTTCAGAAGGGAGCCTGAGTAGGACCTCCTCTGACTCACAGCAGGGCACGTGTTCTCTGACAAAGCCAAAGTAGTGATGGGAAATAATGATATGGTATCTATCATAGGACACGTGTGTAGTCAACGTGCTGTCAGAGCAAGCAGGCCTTGCAAATGAGGCTCAAAGATTTCATGCCAGTGAAGATTATTTAAAAAAAAATAATGTTGCAGCAGTTGCCAGAAAAGTCATGTGCTCTCCATGTAGATAAAGAACACCCAGTCCTATATTTTTTTTATGCATCTGGTAGGAAAAGTGACTTGAAAGTCCATGTTCACCACACAATTAAGCCTGTGACAGGTAGATCTACCAGGAGTTCCAGCTTCTCATAGGGACTCTTTTATAAGCCAGAGAGTAAAGAGGTTAGAAAATCAAGTTAGCCTAACCAACAAACAAAAATAACAGACTTCATTCTTAAAGAGTGTTGAATGCCGAGACCAATGGCACCTGCCAAAGTGCAGCCAGCCAGGGTTACGCAGCTATGACTTCAGAGCATGCTTAGCCTTCTCATATTGTAAAATGCTTATGCTAGAGGTTTTATCACCTATAATACCTTTAACATGAAAAGATAGTCACTGAATCCGGTTTCTTAAAAGTAAAGAGAAGACACTGACTTTAGCAAAGAAACTCAACCAAGTCCCGAGCTTGGTGCAATAGAATAAACAGAGTATTTGGGGCTTGCAGACACTTTTGACAACATAAAAATGTCACAGGCCTTATAAAAAAGGTCCCTAAAATATTCTGAAGGAAGATTTAGCTACAAAGTGAAGGTATGGTTTGGTGGTAGAGCAGTTGCCCAGCATGCATGAGGGCCTGGGTTCCATCCCCAACAGCACAAAAGAGCTGAGCTACTCTTCCAGGACCCCCACATCCCTAGAAGAGTCCACAGGGAAGCTCAATGCAAAGTTGCATTGAAGGAAAACTAACTCATGGGTGCTATCTGAGAGCAAGGAAAAAAGCTGCTTCCTAATCCATCAGTAGGGAGCAGGACTTGAAAATGACTTTTTGTGCTACAGTTACTATCAATAAAAATGTACTCTTATGTGCAATATGTAAACAAGTCTCTGGATTTCTCAAAATGAAGCTTCATTCACTCAGAATGTGAAACCCATACCCTCTACTCTGGAACAGGCCGCAGTGGTCAGTAATCAGGTATGCGTCCTTCAATGAATCAAAGGCTAAAAGTACCGTGAGTTATCTCTGTTAAATATGGAGGTTTGGAAATAATTTGTAGGCAAGCATGACGATTAGTCAGAAGGAAACATTCATCATCCAAAATCTGCTTCTAAATGCATTTTATTTCAGTAATAATTTCATAATAAATTCCATCTGCCTCCACTTTATTTTCAAAATAAGAATGAGGGAGACGATTACCAGCCCTTTAATCTACTCCTTGTACAATAACATCTGTGTTCTCAGTTTTATACTTGGCTTTCAAAAAAATTCATGCAAACATAAGTTGGTGTTTGCCTCAGAGAGGCAAAAAGAGAGTTTAACATGTGTGGCTTCTTATAACTGACAAGGCGCTTAAAGTTTACAAAGTATCTTATTTCATGCATATAATTCTAAGAATAATAAGAAAATGGTTAACAGTAATAAACTCTGTATAACAGATAAAATGCTAAGCATCACCTGCTTTTTGAAAAAAAGTAATCTTCACAAAAAGATCTATAAATGAAGTGTGATTATTATTTCCTATTTGCACAGAGAGAATATAGAAGCTTGGTAAGGTTCTATTAGCTGCTTTAGGTAACATATATAAGCCTTAGTTGCATACTAAATCATTTAGAAACTTGTTTTCCTGACTAGCTATAGCAGAATTAAATCATACTTCAGTCCTGGTCAGTATTTTGAGTTAATTCCCACCAAGGAGACTGTAAAGGTCATTTCTTTGTTAAAATCAAGCAACATTTCCTTCTATTGTAAATGTATGAAAATTTCAGTACCATATAGGAAAACAGTCATTTACAAACAGCACAACACGTACCATCTAAATCTCCTAAGTATGATGATCCTAACTTGAGAACAGGCACTGATGGTGGTACCCTACCTGTCCTGTGCTTAATGCTGGCTTTCAAAAAATGATTTACAGTTCCCTTGAGTTCTGTTCAGTTCAAATATCAGTTCTGCCAAATTATTGGCAATGCTTTAGAACTGAGATAGAAGGTCCAGTTTAGGTGTGTGTGTGTGTGTGTGTGTGTGTGTGTGTGTGTGTGTGTGTGTGTGAGAGAGAGAGAGAGAGAGAGAGAGAGAGAGAGAGAGAGAGAGAGAGAAATAATAAGTGACTAGAAGCAGAAAATTAACTAAAAAAACCCCAGAGCTTTCCAAGAATTTAAAGGCCTTACATATTTTCTTTCTTCCTCTTTTCTGTGTACTTCAGTAAACTGCCACTTGGACAATAACAATAGACACAATTTCAAAAATCAAAACTTCCCAGAATTTTGAATATAAAGGTTATTTATTAAAAAAAAAGAAATGCAGCTTAAAAGACAGAAAATGCCTAGGGCTGAATAAAAAATCCCCAAGACCAATGTGGAGTTTTTAAGCCCGCATATACTTTGCCTCTGGGAATTTTTGATAATATCATCTATTTCCTAGGGTTACTGAATGTCATGGTAGCCTAAACAGCTTTCTTATAATATTTTAGATATTTCTGTGTTGTGAAAAGGCTTAGTTGTTGAAAATTCCATTTAAGTTCAAGAAAATTTTCTTACAGAATGTAAAGGTACTTTAAAAATAAAAAATGGTCTAATATATTAGACTATGATAGTAATAGTATATACTAGTTATATACTCTTTTATAACAGATAAGATGAATAAGTTTATCACTGTTAACTATTAATGTATTTAGTCTCAAATATTTTATTTTGAAATGTCTTTTTGTGTCTTTTATTCTCATATCATGTATTTGTTTGGAAAGATGTGTCTTGAATACTTTGTCTTTCTCTTTTGCTGGATTACAAGCTCAGTACCTTATTTTTCTCTTAGTTTGAATGCGGCTAACTTTGCAATTTTTCTTTTATTTTCTAACATCTCATTGTCTCTGAACTGTGCTACAAATGGATTTAGTACTTTTTTTTTTTTTTTTTTTAATTTGGAAACAGGGTCTCTTAAGCCAGCATGGCTGGCTTCGAACCTGCGCGATCCTCCTGTCTCTGCCTCTCAAGAGTGGGGATTATAAGCCTGCGCCACCAGGCCCGGCAGTGCCTTTCTTAATGTATTCATTCATTCTTTTCTTTTCTTTTTTTTTGCAGTACTGGGGATGGATTCCAGGGGCATTCTACTTCCAAGCTACACCCCCAGCCCTATTTTTTTATTCTTTATTTTGAAACAGGGTCTCACTGAGTTGCAAAGGGCCTCACTAAGTAGCCGAGGCTGTCCTCGAACCGTGATCCTCCTGTCTCAGCCTCCCAAATGGTGAGATTACAAGCGTGCGCCACCACACCCGGCTATTCATTCATTCTTGAACTAGTGCCAAACTTTTTTCCTTAAATTTAGGGGGCCTACGCTGGGCGTGGTAGCGCACGCTTGTAATCCCCACGCTTGGGAGGCAGAGACAGGAGGATCACACAGGTTCGAAGCCAACCTCGCTGGTTTAAGAGACCCTGTTTCAAAATAAAAATATAAAAAATAGGTCTGGGAGTGTAGCCTGAAGGTAGAAGGGCTTCCAGGAACCCCAGTACCACCAAAAAGAAAAAAGAAAAAAAAGTTTAGGGGGGCTAATCTTCATGTGCTTGATTTCAAACAGGCTCATTAAAACTATCTTATGTTCTTTCTTGTTATTTTTTCCCAGACATTAATTTGCCCTTTACCATTTTGAAGAATCTCTCATAAAATCCAATATTAGGGACTCAGAACACTTTTTGTGATTGTAATGTGATTGGTGACTGACATTGTCATCATTCCTGTTCTCATCTGAAGGCTGAATAAAAGTCCTATTTTTTAGTTTCTTCTATTTCTGAGAAGAGAATACTGGGGGGAATGCAATTTGGAAGTTTGGAAGTGACCATCTGATGATCATTTGAAATTTTGTGTATTTAGTATGCCACAAAATTTGTAACAGTGATTTTTAAAAATCGTCTAACGTATCCAGTAAACATAAACATAAAACATTTTTCCTTGTATTTTTCCCATAGATCCTGGGAAACAGCCAAAATACAGTTCATTATTTTTAGGACAGAGTAACTTTGCAGTTTATGTGGCTGAACTTTTATTGGATCACATCATCATTTTCTATTGCCAAGGTTTTACTGTACTTTTAAAGAACTTTCTCCCAAATTGCCTTATTATTCCCATGTCACCAGGACCAAATGTATGGTTTGAATGTTGATTTAATTTGGTACCTTTTCATAGCGTTCATTTCCCTCAAATGTTCTAGAACTTTGGTCTGTAGACTAATCTTTTTCTAAAATTTTAGCTTTCAATTTTAATTAACATGTAATAATTATACACATTTGTGAGATACGGCATGGTAATCTGATACACGTGTTAAGTGTATGATAACCAAATCAAGATAATTAACATCCCATCTTTTTTATTCCTTTACATTTGGAGTCATTGAGCTTCTTTTGTTTCCTCATCAAATACATGATAGATCATTCTAAACTCTAGTTCCCTACTAGGGCTGCAGAACACCACAACCTACTCCTCTTGTCTCTGTTCTCATCCCCAAATATCCTCATTATCAAAATTCTCTTTGCTCTTCTGCTTTCTTTTCTCTTCTTCTGTCTTCTTTGAGACCAACTTCTTTAGCTTTTGCACATGAGAGAGAACAGATGGTCCTTGTCTTTCTGGGCCTGGCTTATTTCACTTATAAAATATATAGCTGGCTCTGAGGCAGAATAATGCATCACTATACCCCCCCCCCCAGCCTGGTGGTCTTGTCCCATGGTGAATGGAGACATCCCAGATGCAGCAGAGGTGATGTGGAGATGCCGGGAGCCTGTGTGTTCAGGATGGCTCTTAGGCATGGGCAGGGTGGAAGTCTTTGCTAGGCCTTTCCAAGAGTGTTGGGGTCTTATTCCAATCAGTACCCAATCACCTTTGGGATCTACTACTATTCCTTGTTTTCTGTCTTCCATATTTCTCTGTGGTCCTATTTCATCCGTAGTTATTCCGTGAAGACCTTTATCCTGATTATAGGCATTGTTTTGATTTTTTTGTTCCTGTTTTTTCCCCCTGATTTTCTGTATTTTACATTGGCTGAGATAAGAAAGTTGGAAGAGGAGCTCCCTCATGTCAATGGAATACAAATAAATTTTGCTCACTTAAGTAAAAGTTAACTTAAAAGAAGCCAAATTGAGATAGAACTTCACTCAAACCTCTAAAATTCACCCTGCATGAGATAAAATAAAAATAATGCTAAAATTACTTATACACTATTTCTGTACTGGTCTGTTATGGCTGCCTCATCTAGAATCAGGTGAATTTAAAAGTCTGGTTGATGGGTTTGTCACTAGAATATAATTTTTCTATATCAACTCTACAAGTAAGATGAAAAATAAAATAGCTGGTTGAAATGTCAAAATCATATGTTTTAATTTGGTTTTTTATATTATATATAAAACTTAAACTTCTTAAACTTTATTCTCAAAATAAAAGTCATTTTTAATAACATATTAGAATTGCTATTTGGTTAAAAGCTTATGAATAAATGGGAAAGAGTGTGATGTTTTCATTTAAGTATAAAGGCAAATATCTTACTAATAATCTAGAGGTTGATATTATCTAAATGTACATTCTTTCCCCAATAGTAAATCCTTTTACTTATATTTTTAAGTTTTTCAAGCCCAGGTCCAAATGAGGTTGCCTAAATGTAAACTAAGAAAGAATTTCCTATTCCAATATATTATTCAATAATTTCATTTGAGGAAGTCGTTGGAGAGGAGAGGGTCCCTCAGTTCAACTCAGGAACATTTTTTTGGTACTGGGGATTGAATCCAGGGGCGTTCTATCTCAAAGATACACCCCCAGGTTTTGTGTGTGTGTGTGTGTGTGTGTGTGTGTGTGTGTGTGTGTGTGTGTGAGAGAGAGAGAGAGAGAGAGAGAGAGAGACAGACAGACAGACAGACAGACAGACAGACACTCAGGGGATTGAACTCAGGGGCATTCTTTTTTTTTTTTTTTTTTTGAGCTACATCCTCAGACCCCAGACCTTTACATTTATTTTTTTATTTTACTTTGTGGTATTCAGGATTGAATCCAGAGGCACTGGAAATTGAACCCAGGGATTTTTACTGCTGAGCTACACCCCCAACTGTGTGTGTGTGTGTGTGTGTGTGTGTGTGTGTGTGTGTGTGTTATTAGGAATTGAACCCAGAGGCATTCTATCTCTGAGCTACACTCCCAGCACTATTTTATTTATTTATTTTGAGACTGGGTCTTACTAGATTTCTGAGGACCTCACCAAATTTCTGAACCTGGCCTTAAACCCGTGATCCTCCTGTCTCAGCTTCCCAAGTACTGGGATTATAGGCATCTGCCACCACACCTAGCTTCAGAGCCTTCTTAAAAAAAATGCACATTCAAGGGTTGTGCATTACCTATAAGTGAAAAGATAAGTTAAGGATGGACTGATCATCAAACTGTTTTATTTAAAGACAGTTTATCCCCAAGAACAAATCCTACTACCCACAGATAGAATTGAATATCCTATGGAGAGAAAAAGAAACAAAAGCAATGAGTGACAGAGAAAGCGAAACAGAGTGTGAGCAAGAGACAGGGACTGATCCGCTGGCCTGCTGTGCCATGTGGGCAAAGCAGCTAAGATAATGTAATTATTCAGCATGAAAACTTCTCCTGCTCATCGGTTTTCTTTTGATTTCTAAACAGAGTCCCCAAGTAATCGTTTTTACTTTGATAGCAGATAGCACTGTCTAGCCAAAGAAGCCAATAACTGGAGATATACCTACTGTTAAAAACAGAAAAATAAGCAAAAAGAAAATGCTGGGCTAGCCTTGCTGAATATTTTTAAGCTGCCTTTTCTTTTAGAGCCCCACTAATGAAGTTAGGTTAATCACCGATGAAATCATATAGAAAATTCAATCAAACAAAACCTTGTGTTGATTGAGTTATCCAAGTTATCCTGGTTTGGGCTATAATTCTATTTATAATTGCATCTGCTCTTTGTTCTCCCTGCCGAGAGAGAACAGAGGCGAGGGTCTGGTTGCCAGTCCCTACTCTCTTTCCCTTCACATCAGTTATTCATGAACTTACATCATGGTAGGGTGGCCCCTAGCATTCCCACAAGTCCTGTTGACTAGGTTTTCAATAACAAGATATACACTTGAAGGACAATGATCTCAACAAGACAACTTGCTTTCCAAATACAATATCCATATATATATATATATATATATTTATATGTGTGTACATATATGTGTATATATGTATATGTGTAAATATGTATCTCTATATATGGGGTGTGTGTATGTGTGTGTGTATACACACATGCACAGTACTGAGGATGGAATACAGGGACATTCTACCAGCCCTATTTTTTTTTTCTTTTATTTTGAAACAAGATCTTACTAAGTTGCAGAGGCCATTACTAAATTGCTGAGGCTGGCTGAAAATCTGTGATCCTTCTGTTTCAGCCTCCCAAGTACTGGGATTACAAGTATGCATCACTATGCCTGGTTGCAAAATTCATATATTTGAAAAGAAAAATAGTGTTGCTTTAGAATACATTTTTTGCATTTTTTATAACTGTTATTCTCAACAAAGCATTTTGTTCCTTCTATTCTACTTTGCATATGATATCAGCCATGACATTTCATGGTTCATTTCTGTTTCTTAACAGCTGGAAGAAACACAGGGCTAGGGGCTGGCGTGGAGAATGCTCACATTCTGGGTAGAACTGGATGAGAGTGCAAGTGAGATTGACCTCATCCCATCTTAACATCTGTCTCTCTCTCTAGGACACACCATTTAGATGTAGACATTGCCCCTGGAAGTAGAGAAATTCTAGGCCCTTCCATGATGATGCCATATAAAGGTTTATACAGCTCAGTTACCAACTAGCAACAATTGTTTAGAATGGCTGTACATTTTCCTGATTTCTCCTTTTGAGTTGCTTGGAACACCATGGAGCTTCAGTAAGAGAGAAATCAGCCTTATGGAAAAGGCCATGGTAGAGACAAGCCCCGGCCATGGTCATAGGGTCCTCTGTACTCAGCCCTCATGTCTTCAGGAACTCTGGAATTGAGTGTGGGAATTTGAATGAGTAAAGGCTGTCACTCTGACCACATGATGTGATTGTTTCCTGAACAGATAGGGAGAAATACCACACTCCGCAGCTAACACAGGCTCTGGGTTCCCAAGATCTGAAACAGACTCTCATGGTTAACTGCAAGAAGACAACTGAAAATTTGGGGAATGACAACTTCAAAGCTCAAAAGAGTGGGGTTGAGGGCTTTTTGTTGTTGTTGTTCCTTGACTAAGATACAAATTCTCAAGCCAAGCCCACTTGGGATTCTATGCTCCTGCCTGGTTCTCCTCTTTCGGCCCATTTTTGATAGTCTGGCTTCTGCTCCCTCCTGGCTTCCGTTTGGTACTTGCTGTTCAATGCCTAGTATGTTCTGTCACACACAGTTACCTGCTCCTCCTTCCTCTGCCACCAAATCTCCCATTCTGAAGCAGAGTGTATTCCCTCGCCATGTGAATCTCCCTTGCAAACAGTGCTTGCCATGCTGCCTTTGGTACCAGGATGCAATAAAAGGGTGAGCCAAAAAACCCAGAAAGTTGCCGGGTGTGGTGGCGCAGGCTTGTAATACCTGTGCTTGGGAGTCGGAGACAGGAGATTGCGCTGGTTCGGAGCCAGCCTTGCTGGCTTGAGAGACCCTGTTTCCAAAAAATATATATATAAAATAGGTCTGGGAGTGTAGCCCCGAGGTAGAAGGGCTTCCAGGAACCCCAGTACCACAAAAAGAAAAAAAAAAAAAAACCAAACAAACCAGAAAGTGTTTAATGCTCCATGCTCTTTCTACAAAGTGTGGTATTCTGATTTCATGATTATTAAGCAAAGAAACAGCAGCCAAAATCTGAGTATAAACTAGGCAAGTTCCCATGCTTTCTGTCAAGCTATGTGACCAATTGACAAAGCCAAACCAACAAGCCCAACTCCTCGACACACAGGTGCAAATTACAAGCATATTTACAGTCCAGATGTTGGGCTTGAGCACTGATTCCTTATGAATTAAGTCCAGAGTCAGAGATAAAGACCCAACACATAACTGTCTGTCAACACAGACAATGCTTTCCTCCAAGGGCGTTCCATAACTCAAAAACTGCCAGTCATTTAATATTTTCTGTTCCCACTTGATAACACTCACCTTTGTGATTCATAAGTCAATAGCCTTAAAATAGTTATTAAGTCTATAACATTTTTTAAAAGGGGAATCATAACAATTTTTACTGAATGTCCTTGACATTCGGTCGAGAGAACACTATACACATTAGGGCTCATCTGTTGTCAATATAGTCTATAGAGCAGAAAAATGAGTCACAGCAAAACCAAGATACAATATGGTGAACACATTGGTGAAGGAGTAGAAAACAGTGAGATAACTGCAAAGCAAAGAACCTCTTTTCTGACGAGCAACTTAACCTAGCAACTCAGACTCTTCAAAAGCAACGGTTTCCTATGTTTTGTTTATTCTGGTTGTTCTCTTCAAACTTGTATTTTCTGACAATACTTGGGAGAACTACGTTACACAGGTTGCTGTGATGTACTGTGGGGAATTTCTCTTCTCTGAGCAGAGGTAGTTATTTTAAGACACTAAGGGACAATTTGTCGACTTCATGGCAATTGTGAGATGATGCAATTTTCTAAAACTATTGCAAGCATCTTAACGCAAGATAAATGAAACAAGACTTGCCACTATTTAGAATGATCTCCACCTTCAGAAATCTAATTTTTGACAAACACTAGAACATTTACTCTTAGTAAGTAAAATGGAACTGGTTTCAATTCCCAAGAATCTTGTGCCTGCCTCTCTCTCTCTCTCTCTCTCTCTCTCTCTCTCTCTCTCTCTCTCTCCCTCTCTCTCTCTCTCCCTCTCTCTTCTCTCTCTGTCTCTTTCACACACACCCCTCTTGCACTTGTGTGAAAGCAGCTCCTTAAATGTGAAGGAATGCAGATGTGCCATAGAATATTATTTACATGCACTGGTTTTCAGAACATCTGCAAGGATATAAGTCAGCATTTGGTTTCAGTAACTACCCTTTCTGGGAGAGTAGGCAGTAATCAAGGGAGTTGGCTAAAGGCAGGGCGAGTTGGAGAGCTTTGGCTCATGCAGAACCATCACCGGGACAGGGAGCACCACTGTCTTGCCCAATAGTATTTCCCTTACCCACTATGTCCTTTATCCAAACCATGTCTCCATGTAAAAAAGGAGTAAGTTAAACCCATATCCCATGAGCATTCCAATAAGTGACTTGGTCAATTACAAGTCAAAAAAAAAAAAAAAAAAAAGAAAGAAAACCCAGTGCATGCTGTGTCTATCAGAGAAATTGGAGGTTGGTTTAACAGAAGAAAATAACCAGTTGAGAAAGTTTTATTTTCACTAGATTTAAGCCAATACATCTGCTTCCTCACCCAACTATGGTCCCCCAAATGCTTATAAAAAAAACCCCTGCTCTATTTATTCTAACCTAATTTTTATTTATTAAAAATGTATCATTAATAAACTGGAAAATCAGGTATAGTGGCATACACTTGCAATCCCAGTACTTGAGAGGCAGAGACAGGAGGATTGCAGGTTCAAAGCCAGCCTCAGTAACTTAGTGAGGCTGTCAGCAAATTAGAGACACCCTGTTTCTAAATAAAAAAATAAAATAGGTCTGGGGGTGTAGCCCGGAAGCAGGAAGCTCCTGGGTTCTATCCCCAGTACCACACACCACATGTACACACACTCACACACCCCACACACAAAATAAAGGAAGGAAGGAGGGAAGGAATGAAGGAAGGAAGGAAGGAAGGAAGGAAGGAAAGAAGGAAGGAAGGAAGGAAAGAGAAACTAGGGAAGCAGTTCAGGGGAGAATTAACCAGCAGTCCTGTGCCCTCCAGGGCTGGAGCTCTGTGCTTTTTTTGTGGGGAGTCTTGATCAGTGTTTGCACCACAATCCTGTAAAGATCACACATACTAGTAGTTTGCAGCTTTTCTGAGTTTGCACTGTGATTTTCTATCCCAGTTGAGACAGAAGGTAGAAGAAAAAGTCATAGATTTCTTTTGTTGTTATTTGCTTGTTTTTCCTCCCAGTTCTTCTCTAAGATATCTGGATTTGAGAGTCCATATACTTCAGGATTCCTGACTACTTTTAGAGAAAAATCATCATGCTAGTGTAACGGAGCTCACACAACTGTGTCAGTTTGAAGTTCACCATCATAAAGGAAGGAAAGCTAAGTAATATAAAAGTTAGAGCTATTTTCACCTCAAGAAGTCACTTAGCATGGGCTTTTGGAGCAACACCCAAGTCTTTATTTTATTCTTCAATTTGAAACAGAGAGTTGCCAAGTTGCTCAGGCTGGCCTCACACCTGTGATCCCCCCACCTCGGCCTCTCAAGTACTGGGATTACAGGTATGCACCTCCACACTTGGCTTAAAATAGTGCAATCGTGAGAATGCTGCTTACAAACTCTATACCCATTTCTCTGACTGGGCCACATGCGAGCTTTCTGTTCTTGTGCAGGGCTGCTTTCCTCTCTTCCAGGATGGCTTAGTTTTTCTACCCAGAACACACACAACTGGGTCCCACATCCAGTTCCAAGTCAAAACCCTCATCCCCAACAACCCTGCGAGAGTAAAATGAGTCTGTCTTCTAGACCATACTCACTCTTATGACCACAGTTTTTCATTGAAGCCACCTTAATCTTCAAGCCATAAAACACACACACACACACACACACACACACACACACACACACACACTTCTAATATGAAAACTAAGTACTGCCACCAGAATTTATCCCTAGAAAAATTCTGAGACTTTTGAGATTACAATCTGCCTTTCAGGCTGGGTTTCTACACAACAGAACTGGAATGTACTGTATAATTCAGTTTTAATTTAAACAAAGCCACATTTGCACAAGAAATGTTTGGGGCCCAGATACTGTGTAGCCTAAATGCCTCTTTTGTCTCTGGATTTGGGCAAAAATTGGAATGCTTGGGATTTTCTTAAATGGAAACACCTGTTTGTGTTTACTGTTGTGAAGCTCATGAAAAGAATTTTATATAGGAGACTTATGTGCTGAGAAATAATGCCCATACACTTGATGATGGAAGGGTACTGTTCCTAATTACCAACATAGTTTTAAAAATGCTAATAAAACTTCAAAATGCAATTTAAATAAATTTAACAAATTTCTTCCTACATAGCAACTTCTAATAATCATCTAACCATTTGTTTTTGACATACTTGCCATATGGGTACAAATCTCCCAAGGCTAAATTGTCAGTGTGAAGAGGAAACGGAATGGCCTATAACATATACAAAGACATTCTACTTTGTTTGCCAACAGGGAAACATAAATTAAAACAGTGATACGATTCCTTCTTTTACCTACCAAAACAGCAGAAATCAGAAAGCCTGACAGTAAGTTTATTGCCAATAAAGGGTAGAAAGGAAAATCCTTTACAATGTGTGTGAGGGTAGAGAGTAGTATGATCTTTTCGAAAAGCAATCTGACAATATTTTTATGGTTGCAGAGAGTGGTGGCCAAGAGAAGTCAGTGTTCTTGTGTATTGGAAATTTAGAAAAGGATGCTCATAGAAGCATTTTTAGAACTTTTTTTTATTGGCGCACTGTAGTCATACATTTTAAAGGTGTACAAGGTGGTAGAGTCATCCATGCACACACCACTCATTTAGCCCTTCCCCAATTCCCTCTCCATTTTCTCCCCCTTCCCTCCTTCTCATGTTTGGCTTAGTGATTGACTTTGATATGTTTGTTATAAGAGCAAGAAAGTGGAAACCAAATTAAATACAAACAGCCTGGAAGATCATCCACAGTAATAACTGTTTCAGGAAAGCATGCTGGCAGGATGCTGAAATTAATGGCAGAAAAGGGAAGCGGGATGAGAGGGCTCAGAAGATCTCCCCACCAGTTACCCACTGGTTACCAAAGGGAACCCAAAATCTTTAGAGAGGAGAAACCTGTGGGACATCATCATAGCTAAGTGACAATTAAGGGACACACTGACACGTCTTTCTTGGTGACACACTAAGTATACCACATCACTTATGTGACATTCCTGCCCCAAACAGCACAACCTGATCCAGGTGATGCTTCAGTCTTAAATCTAGACGAGGACCCTTTACAAAACAGATGACCTGTGATGTTCAAAGATTCATGACCAAAGAAGATAAAGATTGCAAAACAGTTACAGATCAAACTAACCAGATCAGGAAAACATAATTTGTGGCTTAACTGGCAAAGTCTTAGTAATGTCTATGGATTCCATAATATTATTGTGTCGATGTTAATTTCTTGATTTTGATTATTATGATCAAAACAAAAGAAACATATCTTAGGAAATGTATCTGAAGTTTTATGAGGCCAAAGGGCATCATAAGTAGAAATCACTCTTAAGTGTTTAAAAAACAATATTCTGTGGGTGTGGGTATGGGTATAGAGAGAGGAGAAGGAGAAAGAAAAGACACAGAGAATTAATTTTAAATGTGGTAAAATGCTAACATATGAGGTTTCTGGCCAAAGGATATATGGAATCATTGGAAGTATTTTTCCATTGTTTTTGTAAATATGTATATTTTTCAAAATCAAAAAGTAAAAGGAAAGCAAGAGCATGTGAGGTGCCCAGTGTTCTGATTAGTGATTTTCTACAGGAGAGGGAGGAAGCTGGGCTGGAACATGGCCAACAGTTCTGCAAAGATATTGGTCATGTGCATTTTATAAATACGTCTCGATTTTGTTCCTTAAAGAATAAATACATATTCCCTATGCTCTTTTATATAGGATCTATTTCATATATAATTTTGTACCCACGGACATTCCACCTCTAAGTCATACCCCCAGCCCTTTTTATTTTTGAAACAGGGTCTTGCGAGGTGGCTGAAGATTTCCCTATGTTGCTGAGGCTGACCTTGAACTTGAGATCATCGTTCTCAGCTCTCAAGTGCTGAGATGACAGGCTACCACACTTGGTAGTATTTTATAATCTTAACAGAAAACCAGTAACTACCACAGAAACAAGGACCCCAATGTGCCTCAGTCTTCCTGGGCTCTGGTCTTGGAGCTCAGGGACGAATTTCTGGAGATTATGAGTGAATTCTGGTGAAAGGAGCATTTTGGGTAGGAGAAAAGAACATGAAGGTCCTGGTTTAAAGGTGCATGGTGCACACAGGTGTTCAAGAGGTGGCCCCTGGGCCTCTATCACAGGAAGCTAAGTGGACACTGGAGTTAAAAATGATGAGGTCAAAGATTTTCAATGCTATCAATGGGGTGATTCAACACTTCTTCATATTTCCCTCAGTGAACTTGATAATTCCTTACAAATTGATGTACAATTTGATGACTCACTGTAACTAGGAAAATGTATTTAGACACGGTAGAAATATTCAAGAGCTAAAAAATCCAATTAGAAATGATAGGCTGTGCTTTTCTTAAACTGTGCATTTCTCACAGACCCAAAGTTTTATTATTTCCCGCAGAGTCACACCATTTTGTTGAAAGGCTGTAATTAAAATGGGTCCTTTTAAATGTCTCTGAACCTGTTTTTTTTTTTTTTAATTAATTGAGTCTGAATACCTGGGCTCCTGTGTCCAAAGCTAGGTAATATTTAAAGCATCCATGTAAGGAAAAGAAATGTAATGCCACATTACAATATGTGCAATGCATTTCCTCTTTGAAAATGCCATAAAATGGTTAGAACATTTAAGAGAACCATAAATATGGAAGCAGCAACCCAGAGCATTAACTGCAATCAGGCAGGGCTGTGTCATGGCAGACCCCCATGTGCTCAGAGCGCTTGGACAAAAGTGTGGAGGGTGGATTACTGTGCTGCGGGAACAGAGACAAGAAAACCACTAGCTAAAAGGCTGGGGAGGAACCACAGAATACTGAAAAAAACAATCTAGGGAAGAAATCTTGAGCTACTTACCTAGATCACTAAAGTTAGTGAAATGTTTGGTATATTTAGGAGGCAGCATTCCCAATCATTGGAATACGGCCCAATGTACTATGGCAGAGAAAGAAAGAATAAAGCAGAGTTTAAACTTGACATTTAGTATCTCAACTGAAATATAAAACTGAGGAATGATAAAAACAGATTTATGAAATAAGAAAATGTATTTTCTACAGATCCTGTCGAGTTGGAAATAACCGAGAGTCCGCAAAATAGAGACATCAAGGTATAGTTTTAAGAGGCCTGTAGTCCCAGTGTTTGGGAGTCTGAGACACACTTGAGGACAGCCTCAGCAACTTTGCTAGATTCTCAGCAACCTAGCGAGACTCCTGTTTCAAAAAATAAAATGGAAGGCCGGGCGTGGTGGTGCATGCTTGTAATCCCCGCGCTTGGGAGGCAAGGACAGGAGGATCGCGCAGGTTTGAAGCCAGCCGCGCTGGCTTAAGAGACCCTGTTTCCAAATATAAAAAAGTATAAAATAGGTCTGGGAGTGTAGCCTGGAGGTAGAAGGGCTTCCAGGTACCCCAGTACCACCCAAAAATAAAAATAAATAAATAAAAGTAAATAAATAAATAAAATGGGCTAGAGTGTAGGTTGGAGGTAGAATGTCCCTGGGTTCAATCCCCAGTGCTACAAAAGAAAAAAGGGGATGCAGAGTTTGGAGTTTAGGTAGAGTTGGGAGTATCAGCAGATGTATGAGAATTGGAGCTATGTAGAGGATGAAATTGTGTGGGGAAGGCAGAGAAAAGGGTATAAGGCTAGATCCTTCGTAAACTTGAATATGAGGGGTCTTTTTCCTTCAAGCTGTTCTATGAAATAAAATACATTGAAAAATACTCCCCTTGCATGTAATAAAAATGATGAATCAAAGATGCTATTGTGAAAAAAACTATCCATCTTATATACTTCAGCCTATTTCTCCATGTACACAAGCTGTAGAAAGCTTGTCTTGCCCTGGTACACAGAAAGCTTTGTCCTGCTCACCAGACTCCTTAATACTCGATATTAGAGAGAATATGAAGAAAGTTTGAGGTCTTGAAAGTTTGAGATGGATCAAAGCTATACTTATTTAAATAAAATGAGGAGACCTAGTCAGAGACAGGTTTCCATATGGACCACAGGCAGAGTCCATGTTCCCCCGAACACCTAGTCCAGGCCCAACTAGTCACCTCTGGTGATACTTTACTATCTATTTCATTAATGTGGGGCTCATTTTATGATGCTCATTCCTAGGTACATGGATACAGAGGCATCTGAGCCACCCTCTCCCCAGCCAGATGTCAACTGGGCCATGAATATGAATGTGGCTGTAAAAATTTTAGAGCATGTTAGGGTAAGCGCCTCATGAGAGTTTTGTGTCTATTCACTTTACCAAGAGAAAAGCTAAGGTTCATTAACATTATCAAAACCACCCATGCAGGTTAGGTTTAGGAATTTAATTCTGGAGTTCTCTTGCAAAGACTGTTCCCTCTCTACTTTGAGAACCAGAAAGCAATGCTTGGAGAAACCAAAGGAGCACAAATAGGAAAAGAAGAACTCAAATTTTCACTATTTGCAGATGACATGATACTATATTTAGAAAACCCAACAAACTCAACCAAAAGGCTTATAGAACTGATCAAAAAATTCAGCAAAGTGTCTGGATACAAAATCAATCTTAAAAAACCAGAAGCTTTCCTGTACACCAACCATAAATCCACTGAAAAAGAAATTCAGAAAATACTTCCACTCAGAATCTCCCACAAAAACAATAAAATTTTTAGGAATAAACTTAACCAAGGAGGTAAAAGACCTCTACAAAGAAAATTATAAAACATTGCAAAAAGAAATTGAAGAAGATCTTAGAAGATGGAAAGATCTTCTATGTTCATGGATAGGCAGAATAAATATTAAAATGGCCATCCTTCCAAAAGTGATCTACAGATTCAACACAATGCCCATTAAACTACCAAGATCATTCCTCACAGATATAGAAAACAGTTCTTAAATTTATTTGGAATAACAAAAATCCCAGAATAGCCAAAGTAGTTCTCAACAACAAAAACATGCAGGAGGAATCACAATACCTGACTTTAAACTATACTACAAAGCCATTGTAATAAAAACAGCATGTTACTGGCACAAAAACAGATACATAGACCAATGGAGCAGAATAGAAGACCCAGAAACAAGTCCACACACTTTCAGGCAATTGATTATTGACAAAGGGGCCAAACACATACACTGGATAAAAGATAGCCTGTACACAAATGTTGTTGGCAAAACTGGTTAACCACATGCAGAAAAATGGAAATAAATCCCACTTTCTCATCCTGCACAAGAGTCAATTCAAGACTTGGAAATTAAACCAGAGACCTTGAAGCTCCTTAAAGAGACCATTGCAACAGATAGGCACAGATAAGCACTTTCTCAAAAAGACCCCAAAGGCACAACAAATTAAATGGCGAATCAATACGTGGGATTGCATGAAACTGAAGAGCTTCTGTTCAGCAAAGGAAACTGTCAAGAACCTCAATTGAGAGCCAAGAGAATGGGAGAAGATATTTGCCACCTACACCTCTGATAGAGGATTAATATCTAGAATATACAGAGAACTCAAGAAACTCAACACTAAAAAAACAAATAATCCAATCAAAAAATGGGCAAGCGAATTAAATAGACACTTCATGAAAGAAGAAATTCAGATGGCCAATAAATGCATGAAAAAATGCTAAACATTATGGCAATCAGAGAGATGCAAATCAAAACTACCCTGAGATTTCACCTAACTCCAACTAGAATGGCAATCATTCAAAACACAAACAACAACAAATGCTGGCGAGGATGCAGAGAAGTGGGAACTCTAAAACATTGTTGGTGGGATTGCAAATTAGTGCAACCACTTTGGAAAACAGTATGGAGGATCATCAGAAGAATGGGAACAAATCTACCATTTGATCCAGCAATACCACTTCTGGGTATCTACCCAAAAAATAGGAAACCAAATTACCAAACTAATGCATGTGTATCTATGTTCATAGCTGCACAATTCACCATAGCCAAACTATGGAACCAGCCAAGATGACCATCAAAAGATGAATGGATTACAAAACCATGGAATATATACTCAATGGAATTATATGTGAAAGCTAAGGAGAAATGGGTCATAGGAGGAACTCTAGATGAAAAAGGAAATCCTATAAAAGAGAAAACAAGACAACCTAAATGGGGGGATGGGAGGAGAAAATAAGGAAATTCTTTAAAGCACACATATACTTAAATATATCGAAGTCAACCAGTAAGCCAAACATGGGAAAGAGGGATGGGGAGGGAATAGGGTGGGAATTGAGTAGGGAATAAATGGGTGATGTGCACATGTATGTCCACACACGTTTTTTACCCCATTATGATGTATGAATATAATGCACAAATAAAAAATTTGAAAAAAAGAAAAAACCGAATAATTAAAAAGAAGAAGAAGAAGAAGAAGAAGAAGAAGAAGAAGAAGAAGAAGAAGAAGAAGAAGAAGGAGGAGGAGGAGGAGGAGGATGAGGAGGAGGAGGAGGAGGAGAAGAAACAGTGCTTGGTGAGGAATTTCCCCTTGTAATAATCTTTCTGAGCATTTTTGTGGTATCCTCTACAAAGATGTCCATACCTAATTCCCCAGAAGCTGGGACTATGAACAGTTCCATGGAAGACTTGGAAAAGGTGATTAAGGTTAATGACCTAGACATATGTAGATTACCAGGGATTATCCCGGTGGCTTAATCAAATCACACAAAGTCCTTAATAAAGGGAAAAAGCAGGAGAAAGGGTCTGAGAGATGAGACATTTGAAGATCTTAACTCTCACTGCTGAATTTATCCATGGTGGAAGATATAGCCACCTCGGAGAAATGTGGCGCCCTCTAGAGGTCGACCAATGCATATCAAGAATATGGGGACCTCCAGTCTCAAAAGCAGCTGACTATTGTGACAACTCAAATGAGCACAGAACAGATTTTCCTAGAACCTCAGAAAAGGACACAGACCTGGAGGACACCTTCATTTTAGCAAGGTGAGATCCTTACCAGACTTCTTACCTATGACCTAAACATTGGTGTTGTTTAAGCACTTGTTAATTGCAGCAATAAAAATCTAATACATTCTTCACATCTGTGCAAAATCACAGCAACCTGGACTCAGTCAGGTTCTGGTTATTCCTGCTGGCACTGTGAGACCACGTGCAGTCATTCAGATAGTTTGAGGTGGTGCCAGAGGAATGAGGTCAGCGTACAGGAAGGGTTCACCTCAAGGGTACCTCTGGGTCCTTCCTGCTCTCATGAACTGGAGGCACATTTTCTGCTGGCTGCCAAACACAGGTCACATGTTCTGAAACACCTGTACAGAGTCTCAGCAAACAAGTTAGCAGTAACCTCAGATGTTAAGAAGCAGACCAGGCCTATACACGCAGGCAAGGCAGATGTGCACTACTTTCTTTCTTTCTTCCTTCCTTTCTTCCTTCCTTCCTTTCTCTCTTTCTTTCTTCTTTCTTTCTCTCTTCCTCCTCCTCCTCCTCCTCCTCCTCCTCTTCCTCCTCCTCCTCCTCCTCCTCCTCCTCCTCCTCCTCTTCTTCTTCTTCTTCTTCTTCTTCTTCTTCTTCTTCTTCTTCTTTTCTTCTCTTCTCCTTCTCCTTCTTCTCCTTCTTCTTTTTTCAGTACTGAGGATGGAACCCAGGGGCCTTCTACCTCCAAGGTATATCCCCAGCCCTATTTTTTTATTCTTTATTTTGAAACAACTCACTGAGTTGCAAAGGGCCTCACTGAGTAACTGAGTCTGGCCATGAACCTGTGATCCTCCTGTCTCAGCCTCCCAAATGTTGGGATGACATGCGTGCACCACCACGCCTGGCTAGGATGTGCACTATTTAATCTCCTTTAGAGGCAGCAGTCTGCTGGGTTTAAGTCTCCTTCACTTTCGCTGGAGAGCCCATGGAAATAAAACTAGAGTTCCATGTTGTTACACAAAATTATCCTTCTCACAGCAGATGGTGCTCTGGGCTAAAGAAGAGTGGGTACTGGGCTTATGATCACCCATTACTTTATTCTGTGACCTTACTTGTATCTACTTAAATCACCCCGGCATTTAGTTTATGTATCTGCCTTAGATTAAATTTTCTTTCAGGTCTAATGGTTTGATTAAAGGATAGTAAGAAAAGTAGCACAATTTCTCTTATTTCCAGCATAAATTTCACACTGTGTTGATGTATGAAGATACTGGCAGAAAGAATTCTCAGCACAAATTTAGCTTAGATCACTAAACACAGATTAAATTTTTAGATATTAGCTCAAATGTATATCAAAGGATATTTTGGTGAAGAGATAAATGTTTCAAATAAACATACCCAAAATTTGTCATCAGTGGGTGATAAGATTGAGCGTGATTACTGGATTTTCTTCACTGCTTTCTACATGTTGAGTTATTAACTTAATAAAAACCATCAATGTTTGGGAAGCATAGATGTAAAAAAAAGACTATTACATAATATTAGAACTTAGAAAGTAGAGAGAACACAGTCATTATAATACTCTAAACCAGTGTCAGGAAAGCTCTCTAACCTCAAGGGAAGGAGGCGAGCTTTCGGAGACTAAAATAGCATTTACAGTCACTGATAAAATCACATAACTCTGGTGATTTATTAAGGTTTTAAAAAATTTAAACCACTTTCATCATGAGACTGGGAACAAATTGTTGTCAAAACTTTGGGGCCTACACTTCCTGCATCTTAACTAACCATCCTGCACCCTGCTCAGTTATATTTTTGTGTGTGTACTGGGGGTGGAATCCAAGGGCTTTTATTTTTTTTTACCTCCAGGCTATACTTCCAGACCTATTTTATATTTTATTTGGAAACAGGGTCTCACTAAGTTGCTGAGAGCCTCACTAATTAGCTGAGGCTGGTTTCAAACCTGTCTGATCCTGCTTGTCTCAGCCTCCCAAGTGCTGGGATTACAAGGGAGAGCCACCACGCCTGGCTCCCTGCTCAGTTTTATTTGGCCTCAGCCTTGTGACTGCTGACAGCTGCCACAGGGAAGACAGTAACACCAGCTGATTGTGAGGCCTGCGTGCTACCCAGGCACTGCCAGGGAAGAAGCTGGTGCTGGAAAAACCACAGCACCTGCTTGGCCCAATCTTATTTATCTAAGAGTCCAAATGCATGCTGATCAATTTTTTAATTCTCTAATCATTGGCCTTTTATGGGAATCTTGTATTAAATTCTTTTCATTTTACTTCAATTCAACTTGCTACTATTAATCAGATACTATATGCTAATACTTGGGTACCAGAGTAGTTCCTCTCCAAAATACCTAGGAATTTCTTTACTGAAAACCAGTCAATTAGATTTCCTTTCACAAGCTTAGTACAGAGTTGTACCATCAACAAGTGTGACTTCCTTTCTTCCATTTGACAAATATTTATCAAGCACCAACTCTGTACCAGGATTATGCATTCCTGGGAACATGAGGGTAATCCTGGCTTGGCAGGTGGCTCAGACTATTTGGAAAGGTGAAATAAAAGCTATAACTCACCCTTCTGGCCCAGGAAAGAGAATACAGACAAATTTAAATTATGGACAAACAAGTCGGATGTGGTGACACACACTTGTAATCCCAGCATTCAGGAGCCTGAGACCAGAGGATCGCGGTTTGAAGACAGCCTCAGCACTTCACAACTCAGTGAACTGTTTCAAAATAAAGAATAAAAAATAGGGCTGGGGTGTAGCTTGGAGATAGAATGCCCCTGGATTCCATCCCCAGTACTGCAAAAAAAAAAAAAAAAATGGACAAACAAATGCCCTTTTAAACAGCTCTATTAGAGATTAAATTGGCCACTTTTGAAATGCGCTTTATCTTAAAAGAACAGAATTCTTCCCAAAATATACTAGCTCGAGGAAAGACTTACACTTTGGAGCGGGTATAGGCTGATCACCTTGCTACCTTGTGTGTTTAAGGTTAATTGCTTACTGTGGAATAAATACATCTCATACCTTGTTAGGTATCAGGTTGCTACAAGAATTCTCTGGACTCAAAGATGGAGGAAGATGCTGCTGTTTCCAACACCTCTGAAATCACAGCAGGTCCAGGTTAGATCCTATTACCTTTCTCAGTTGTAAGAAGAGAGGAGGTGAGAGAAGCAGAGACAGAGAGGACAAATAGAGCCAGAGATAGAGCTAGAGAAAAAGGTTGTGGCTTCGTGTTCAGAAGCTAGAAGGGCTAGAATGGGAGGAGTTCACAATTTCCTTCTGCTCCTCTCTATTCTAGGCAGGTGGTCCCAAGAGGCGCTTGGTACAGGCAGGAAATCAGGGAACTGTGATGACGACGATCCAGCAAGAGAACTGGAAAGGATGCTGTCTGAAAGCAGATGGGTCTTACCCTTCTCTGCAGGATCAGAAAGGGAAATGGGGTTGTGTGCTGGCCTCCTAGGCTCCAGGAGGCTGAAGAACTTCACTTGCCCCACATGGCCACTCCCGATTACTCTTTGGCCAAGCCTATACCACTTACTCCACCAGGAGACCTGTGAAGAGCCATTCCCTTGGTTCCATCTCCGAACGGCCACTTCTGTTGAAATACAAATTTGCAGAGCATCTGGACCAATTCTTCCAGTGGCTAAAATCAGGTATGTTAATCAATAAGGTATTATTAAAGTAAAAAGGGAGTTTTAATAAATACTCTTTGAGGCCC
The DNA here is from genome assembly GCF_963383645.1 of Muscardinus avellanarius. Taxonomy (NCBI): domain Eukaryota; kingdom Metazoa; phylum Chordata; class Mammalia; order Rodentia; family Gliridae; genus Muscardinus; species Muscardinus avellanarius. The sequence goes on along the minus strand of NC_137787.1, from coordinate 14,300,727 downwards.
CCTCAAAAAGACTAACAACTCCTTAGATTTTTTTCTTTTAGTGTTAAAAGTATCTTTCAAGGTCTTGGTATCCAACACTTTTGTTTTAGCAGCAACCAAAGGAGGCTAAAGATACTGCCCTGAGACCATTGCTTCCTAGTGTAAAAAAATAATAATGATATATTTTTTCAAATTGATTGGAAAACAGCTATATAATGGCTTTTGACTTCAAAGAATGAAGTTAATGAGTGAATCTCCCCTTTTGGCACTTGAAGGGGTCCTGGAAGAATCTTATTTTTGCATGTTGGTGTACCAATAAGTTTTATTATTAGCACTTTTGCTTTTCAGACTTATAGCTAACCAGATAGATATGTTCTTAAAGCAAATCAGAAAACATTTTATTCCACTTGAAAATAAAATCTTTTTTTGAAAAAAATGCTTGATTTTCAAATAAATATTGTACAAAAACATAACAAGTAAACATTTTCAAGTTTTAGTTCTCTACGTTTGATTGAGACCCAACATCACTTTCATTCTGCGAAGGAGTCTCAGCTGCATCCAATTTCCATTTTTCTTATTCTAAAGAACTGTGACAAAGGGATCTTGAAGAGAGTATCAAATAAACAATGGGTGTTCAAGAATAATTTAATTATCAAATTTCATTGAATAGTAAATTTTGTTAAGTTTTCTATTTGCTTGTTGGTCAAGTCAAGTGTTCATGCCTGTGTTCTTTTAATAGAATGTGTGATTTGGAAGGCCAAAAAGTCATTGGTCATTTTGACAGTCTTAATTACTCATTTAAATTGGTAATTACTAAAATCATTACACGAAGAAAAGCTCATTGTGCTAATCGTAAATGGTGTCATATTTTCAAATAAACTCCCTTCCAGATCCTTTTGTTAAACTGTACCATTTTGTGTTTTCAATTTACATTAAAGGGCAACCTCACTTTCCAAATTCTATGCCTGGAGATGAGGTATTCTGAAATTGATTTAGGAAAACTGAGTGTTTTAACATTGGAACTGTAGAAGTTAAAGAAACTTTATTTTTATTTTTTTGAGTTCCTTGGGAGGGAAGCCAGAGGCATTCTACCTCCGAGTTATACCCCAGCTCTATTTTTTATTCTTTATTTTGAAACAGGGTCTCACTGAGTTGCAAAGGGCCTCCCTAAGTAGCTGAGGCTGTCTGCCAACCACGATCCTCCTGTCTCAGCCTCCCAAATGCTGGGATAACAAGTGTGCACCACCACGCCCAGCTGAAGAAACTTCAGGTGAGTTGGATCCATTAATTTTTATGATCTTAGAGTGAGAGCATTTCCATCTCAACCCCACTGCAAAATATTAAGGTTTTCAAAGTCAAGTGTTTTTCTCTATTGCCATTAATTGGTCACATTCATTGAATTTTATTCTATCTATATCATTAAATGTAGGTCAGCACGCTGAGTCCAGTGAACACAAGAACTTATTTCCAGCCCGCTGGCACTTCAGCGAGTGATAAGAAACAAACAAATATCACTCCAGTGGAAAATATCCTCTTATTTGTGAACATGAACATTAAAATCAAGACTACAAGAGGCAACATAACAGATGTGACATTGTGACCCAATCACTCCACGCTAATCTTGCCAGAAGCCTATTTCTGCAGAAGAATCAAAGCACGCCCCTTTCAGAGCTGAAGGAGCCTTTGTTTGCAAAGCTTAACCCACTCATACCAGTCATGTCCTTAGAACACAACTAAGCATTCAAATAATGTGCAAAGGGTGGTCCACTCCCCAAACCCTGTGTGGCTGGGACATCATAAATGAAAAACTGCAGAGGTTAGCCACAGCTCTTCTCTTGCTGAGAAACTTTTTTAGACTCTTTTCCTGTGGCTGGTACACTGAGGTTTCTTTTCTCATTGTTCTCCCGGATGGATGCTAACTACATGTTTAATGAGGCCCTTGCTCTCTGGTGGGATGGGTTAAGGTCAGGAGGAACTCAAACTATAGATTCAGATGGCCTTTGTGGGAGTCCAGACTCACTGAAGACTAGTCATTTGATCTGGGACAAGTTCCTGGTTTCTAAGTACCTTTGCTCATCTAGAAAGTAAGAGTTAAAACCTGATGCCATAGGATTCTAAGGATTGAAAGAAATGACACAAGTCTAGTACCTAGTACACAGGACACGCTTCGCATCTTCTTGTGTGACTGTCTCCAGTGCCTACCCAGCTTTACTTCACAGTAGACTGTGAAGAGGACGAGTCAAAGAACAACATTATCAGACGCTGACCAGCCCTGGCTCCATTATAACCTCTCACCTATAGGTGCAAAGTCCACTCTCCTGGTTTTCTTTAGGCATCTCCTTTGGAGTGAGAAGCAGGTTTCCCCTCAATTAACATTGTTCATAGTAAATGCAGTACATACGAAGTTGCAAAATAGACCAGTGGGGACAACTATGAATAAATGAAGCAGAGAGACAGAGAGGGTAGAGGAGGGGCGGCCGTGGGGAAATGCTTCCACTTGGTGATCAATGATGACCTTCCCAAGGTGGTGGCATTTGAAAAGCGGAGGAATTCGGAGGACAAGCTGCGAGAACGCCGGGGCAGAGAAGACCCGATCTTGTGTTCTGTTGGTTTCACGAATGACCAAACAGGCTTCACAGAGAGGTGAGCTCACCAAGGGTCCCAAAGCTGGGTGGGAATCCTTGTTTCCAGACTCAGAGGCTTTGCCTTTTTCTATACTGACTCCACTCACCCAAATCCCAGATGACCATATTGTTAATTTGTACTTAACACTCTAATTGGGAGAGTCAAGGAAAGAGAAACCCAAGATGGTGGTGAAGGGAAACCACTCAAGGGAGCCATGGACCACATTATAGGATGTGAGGAAATCAAGTGCTTTAACTACAAGGATTCCATCCCTAGGGCATTCAAGTGTAAACAAGAGAAATTTTTCTTTTTCTAGAACTCAATGACTATGAGAGAGAAAAACACCTCCATGATTTTCTGATTCTAGCAAAGATGGTTTCTGATAGAGCGAGTTATTTTCAAATCCCCAAAGAGTAAATATGATAGCAATACAGATCTTATAACTAACAACAAGGAATCATTATTACATGTTGTGTTAGTCAGTCTAAGCTGTCAAAACAACATAGGTGGCTGAAACAACAGGCATATACTTATCACAGTTCCAGAGGCTAGAAATCTAAGACCAGGGTCCCGGCATGATCGCTTCCTGGTAAGGGCTCTCTGCTTGGCTTACAGATGCCCACCTTATCACTGCATCCCCACACAGAAGAAAGAGGGAGGTCTCTTTCTTGTAAAACCTCTATTCCCATCATGTAGGTTCCATTTTTAGTATCCAATTTTAACTTTAATTTCCTTTCAAAGGCCCCATGTTCAAATATGATCACATGAAGGGTTAAAGCTTCAGCATATGGATCTGAGGAGGATGCCACACCATTATACATGGGTCGGAATGGTTTGTTTCTTAAAAGCCCTAGCATGAGAGGTAACATCCTGCAAAGTATCTTTAGACTGTGAACTCATGCCCTATAACCCAGGGTGAGAAATCTCTGATTTAAATTGCAACTATTAATACATGATATCAAATGACTTTCTTAATCTAGAAGCTTAAATTAAGTTCACCCTACAATGAGGCATTAGGTGGAGAAGGCAATATAATCCAATGAAGCAAAATGTTTCCTTACAGTCATTTGGTAATTAATCAAACCCTGTTTTCATTCTTAGGTGGTTATACTTCATCTCTGCCCTAAGGGAAATGTTCAGAGTTGCAGAATAAGCCACATGTGTTAGACTCTCATGCAATCATCTTCCCTGGTCATACATTGAAAAATATGGCTGAAAATGTAGCTTGTTTTTTTTTGTGTGTGTGTCTCTCAAATTTTAATGTGGTTATGATTAAGCAGAGGATCCTGTTAAAATACACAACCACATGTCTGATTGAGACCCCAGGACTCTGTATTTCTTGCTGGCTCCCAAGTAACATCAAGTGCTTCTGGTCCTTGCACATCACTCTGATGAGGGTCTATCACTACATCAGGATGCCCTTATGAAGAAACCACAGGGGAAAGGAAGTCTTGTCTCTTGAGTCTCAGTAGCTGTTAAAGTTGAATGTATCTAGATCAAGTTCTTTTATCTTATTAAACGCTAAATTCTCATGGTGTTTTTACTCAATATGAAAGCACCCTTAGCAAAACTGTAGGATTGAATGCTTATGCATTTCTTTACTGATTCTATTTTACTATTCTACATCTGACTATATCTAACCTTCCTATGATTGTTTTTCTTTTGCTACTATTGCTTTTCACCACTTTATTTACCCTATTTTGTGGTTGTCTTACATGCATTTTCATGAGACTTTGAATCTTTCCTTTGAGTAAGATAGAATGTTTAATAAAGAATTCCAACACAACCTAGATAAATGGAAATATTTGCTCCAGGATACATACTGCGTTGGAAAATGTTAGGCATATAATAGACAGAGGTGACAGATCTGAGAATGGAGAAGCAAGTTGACCTAGAAGTGGATTTGAGAAGTTAACCCCATTCCCCTTCACAATTTACTCAAAGCTTTGCCAGACAGACAAGATGGGGGTGACTGGGTGTGTTCATATTTTTAAGGGTTTAACGACTGAACTTCCACCAGTCACTTTGGGATAGTCTATTATTAATAAGGTTACCTGGAACAGCTCAACTGCTGCTACTATCCTCAGAAAATCACTAGAGTGAAAGCTGACAGCCACTTGAAATATTAGCTGGAAGGACATCTTCCTGTTCCTTGGAGAGAGCAACATCCTAGTTAGATCAGAAGACAAAAGCAACCAATAGCAACCCCTCATGTACTCCAATTTGGAGATGCTACTGGAAGCAGCTACGCAACTGTAATCTCCAGAGGCCCACTGGCATAGTGAACCTGTAGTTATTACTCAGGACACAAAAAGGTTCCATGCTAGATGCCTTGAGCAATGTATGTAGCTCTATGAGTCCCAATGGCCTCCTAAGTAACTTACACCAATAGTAACTTCATCTGAGAACTAACTGAAATACTTAACATTGTGCCAGGCATTTTGCAGCTTCTAAAGAAATGTTTAGCCTGGCCTGGGCACAGTGGCATGTGCTTGAAACCCCAGCATCTGGGTGGCTGAGACAGGAGGATCATGGTTTGCCAGCAGCTGCAGCTACTTAGTGAGGCCCTCTGCAACTTAGTGAGACCCTTTTTAAAAAAAAATAAATAAGGTTGGGGATGGAGCTTGGAGGTAGAATGCCCCTGGGTTCCATCTTGAGTACCACAAATTTAAAATAAAGGAAATGTTTCATAATAATACATTTATAACTTCTCTTTTTCTATATCAAGCCTTCAAGAAATTAGTGAAGGGCATGGTGACACTTGCTTATATTCCCAGCTTCCAGTCACCTTGGGAGAGTCTATCATGAATAGGGTTACCTGGAAGAGCTCTAGAGCTGCTACTACCCACAGAAAATGACTACATTGAATGCTGACAGCCACTTAAAACATTAGTTGGGAGGACATTTTCCTGTTCCTTGGGGAGAGCTACATCTTAGATCAGAAGGAAGGGCTGAGACTGGAGGATCGTGGTTCACAGACAGCCTCAGCTACTTAGCGAATCCCTTCACAACTCAGTAAGAACCTATTTCAAAAATAAAATGACTAAAAAATAGAGCTGGGGGTGTTGCTCAGAAGTACAATGCCCCTGGGTTCCATCCCCATTACCGCAAAAAAAAAAAAAAAAAATCTTTGAAGGAAAAGATAGGCCCAAACTGTACACGTGGACTCATTATTTCATTTTTTAACCTTTCTGGAAGTTTTCTGGAACTCATTGTTGTTTCCACTTATTGTCACAGTCACCTCTCCAGAGCCCTTGAAAAGGCAAAAACAGAAGCTGATATAATCTATAACATTCACATTTGATCTTGTAAACTAAGTTTTGTATTGACTTCTTTACCAAGCAAAGAGGTCAAAGAATATCCTCATATGCAAACATAAATGTTTGATTTCTCCTAATGAGAAAACACCCTTACTATTAAGAGTCCTGTCAAAAGAAAAAAGGCTGCTATGAATGCCAAACCAATACATATTGGGCCTTCACTTCATATATTGCTTATAACGTTGGACACGGACAGTAAAACAAGTGCTTTTCTTCCGTTGAATATCACTTTCGGCATCTCTTCACATATATCTAGCGTAACTTTGGGTGAAATTCCAGCCTCCCCACTCAATTTGTAAAATCCCCGCCTACTCTCAACTATTCAAATGTCACCAAGTTCAGAGGGAGAGGAAATTCTTCCTTCTAAGAATTCCTCATGCTCATGTAAACATGTTTACATATTAATTTCTTCTCAAAGCTCTTTGGGAAGTCAAAGGTTCTTATTCAAAACTCCCTAAAATATCAAAAGTAGTACTAGAAGGGGGATGGAAGAATTAGGAGACATCAAAGAAAGGAGAAAAGACTTTTTGTGGTTACTGAAAGAAATGCTTTTTTCTCATTACCTCGTAGCCTTTCTGGGTGGGTGGGCAGGGTGAAAACTGGCTAACTACTATCGCTTCTTGCAGGATGTTTCCTCTGTTAAAAGGAAGTTACGAATAGTTACAACTTTATGTGTGTATGGTACTAGATATTGAAGCTAGGATCATGAACATGCTCAGAAAGTGCTCTGTCGCTGACCTACAAAAAGCATAAGAAAGAAGCTAATAATATTTAGGTACAAAGTACATGTCTATAATCACAGCTACTCAAGAGGCTGAGGCCAGAGGACCAAAGTTTGAAGCTGGCTTGGGCAACCTCCAGAGACATTAACTCAAATAAAATCAAGTAAACAAGGTTGGATCCGTAGCTCCAAGTGGTAGAGCACCTGCTTAGCATGCGAGAGGTCCTGAGTTCAATCCCTAGTACAGCATACATGCACCACAAAGAAGAAACTAATGAAATTATAGAAAACGAGACATGAGTTATAGAAGAGTTTCTTATGGAACAGTAGAGAAATATCATAAATGCATAAAAGAGTACAGTAAACAAGGCAGTATGCCAGTCAAGGAAATACATAAAAAGCTTTAGGCAAAATTTGACCAAATGGTTTTTTGGTCTTCGTCAACATCTATCTGCCTTTATGTAGCTTTTCTATCTTTGACTCTCTGACTTCTTTGCCAGCCAGCCTTACATTGTTCTTGCCCACCTAAAAATGTTCCATAATTACAACTCTATTTCTTTCAAAGTAACAGATCTGATGTGGTTTTTTTTTTAGAAAAAGTTATCTTTAAGCCAGACACATGCCTGTAATCCTAGTACTTACAAGGCTGAGACAGGAGGATCTCAGGTACAAGAACAGCCTCACAAATATAGCAAGACTCTAAGCAAGCTAGGGAGCACCTGTATCAAACCAAAAAAATAAAAAGGATGGAGGTTGGAGGTATTAGAGGTAATATGCTTCTGGGTCCCCAGTCCCCAGTACTACACACATATACACATTAAAAAAAAAAGAAAGAGAAAATGAAAAATTAAAAGAGAAAAATAGAAAAGAAAACAGGAAGAAAAAGGTATCTGTATTTTTAAGGTATAATTATTTTAAGATGATATCAAATATATATGTAGAAAGGTGCACAAGTCTTAAGTTTGTATTTTTACGACTTGAAGAAAGCTACCTAAATGAATTAATTCATGTTAAAGTACAGAAACACTTTATGCATTTTAGAAGAAAAATTTCTTATCAAGATAGAATTTCTAAATAGTGGCATTACCAGTTGGAGGCTAACATGATACACATATCGACCACAGTAATAAAACACTCAAGTCCTGACATGGGAGAAATATTTCTAATTCATGTTAGAACTGAGATGCTACACTAGGGAAGCTAGTTTTGTAAGACAATTAGCAATGAGATTCCAGAAATTATTTAAACTTCACTTGATCCTAGCAATGGGTCTTCACATTCACTAATTTCCTACAGAAAATAGCTTTAAAAGGAGCATATATTTTCTTTTTCCAAGTGTATATCTTGTATTCACACTTGTTCTTGAAAGGGATGCAGAAGGAGTGGGCCCTGCCCCCCAGTGTGTGTGCCCAGAGCCTGCTCCGGGGCCTCGGATCAGGTCAAAATGAAAGTCAAGTTTGCTTTGGCATACAGCTTCCTCGAATCCTGCCCTCAAAGCTGGCCCCTGGAGGCCTTCACTCAGCACCACCCATGCTCTCCACATCCCAGCACATCTTAAAGGTGTCATGGTCCGTGCGTGTGCTTGAGAGAATGAGTAAATTAATGGTGTGTGCAATCCACTCACGCACCTCCCATGCTCAGGGTCCAAAGCGACCCTGCTAACCTGACAATCTCACCTATCCTTACTGGATTCAACAGAGTTCAAACTCAACAACAACCTCCCTGCAACATCCCAGAGGATTTGGTTCCTAAAATGTAGCTTTCCAACGCAGCAGTGAGTTTGTTTTTCTCAGCTAGACTTTCTATCGTCCGAGTATCCTTCAACAGATGACAACTTAGCCCAACACACACACACACACACACACACACACACACACACACACACAAGGTTCTACTAGCCTGTGCACAAGAGAGCCACCCACAATCCTCTCCCTTCAGTGTACTCTTTGACAACCAGGATTTGGGGACCTGGAGAACAGGTACAAAGAGCCTAATGGGGTGGGATCAACAGACACTAGGATTAGACTGTACCAGGTAGTCCCAAGACAAGGTGCACTGCACCTCGACCTCCTCCCACTTTGGGGGCTGGCACAGAACCCACCCCCTTCCTGCTTCCCTTCAAGAGCGATGGGGAAGAATGCAGAGCACATGTCTTGCTGCCAAAATCGCTGCCAACACTGCCTGCCTAGATGTGTAAGATGCCCTGAAATGTCTTGGCAGAGGCGGCTTTGGGAGTGTTGGCCAAGGTGCTGAAGAGAAGCAGGCCAGGGGGACCACCTTTTCCAGTGAGCTCCCCTCCCCCACGACTCTCTAAAACACTGAGCTCATTCATTGTGACAAGACACCATTAGGGTTTCCAACCTGACACAATATTGGAGAAAGTAGTTTGTGTGTATCCGCACCTGTGTATTTTTATAGAAATCCCGGTGCTACAGAAATCCTAGAACCCACTTAAAACCAAAACGTGAACCTCAAACCAACATGCACGCTGTTGCTTCCACTTGAATGCTATTACGGCTATACTCTGTATCAAATCATTTCTGAGATCCCTCGGGGGGGAAAAAAATACAAACCATTTGCAAAATATAGATACTGTAAAGCAAAATGGCAGAGAACAACAAAGCCACACTCCTGAACAATGGTTCAAAAGTTAAAAAAATTATCTTCTACTGATAACTGAATATTTTCTTTCCCTCCACCTCTAAAAAAATGTTCTTATTGACAGGTTTTTCTTGCCGCCTTGAAAATGTGCACACTGATATCAGAACCACAGGCCGCCCCTGCACCTGCTGTGACTAACAGTCATCCCTGGGTAGCTGAGGGTGCAGCCAGTGGTAAGGGAAAGAGAAGGCGCCCAGGCCACCAGCTCCTTTGACATCCCAGTTCCTCCCATCCTCTGGGGCATCCCATGCCTCCTTCTCCCTGCTTCCTCTGTTCAACTTTCCGACCTCTGGCTTTAAAGAATAGTCCTGGCTGTGGGAACTGGCGCTGGGTAGCTTTTGGCTCCTTTTTCTATGGCGCCTGGCAAGCGCACCCCTTTCTTTGACACTCTTAAAAAGAGCCGTTTAATGCTTAATGATATTTACTGGCAAAAGAAAGCATGGAACACGACGCGGATTCCGGTCCAGCGAAGGCTGGCTGAGCTGCTGAGCCCCGAGCTGCTCCATGGCCGTCCCTGTCCCCACTCTCTTCCTTTTCCCACCAGACTCCACTCCCCACCCACTTGTCATTTCCACAGGAGTGTGAGTGTGACATCTCCTGCAACTTGTGAACATCTGGAGAGGTACGGATAGGATTGGGGCATCAGACACTGGTTGCCGCTCAGCTCAGGGACTTCCTGCGGAAATCACCCAGCATTGAGAAGGCATTTCAATAAGGAAGTGGAGGGAGAACCCCGCGAAACGGCTTAGAAAAATGCCAGAACCCCCTGGCTACTTAGTGACCCACGTCTCCTCCAGCCAATTTCCCCAGCTCTCTCTGGAAAAGTATGAAGTGGATCGTGGGGCTTTTGCCCTGTACCAGGGCTATGGGAAGTACACTTATTTTAGCGCTAGAGTTAAGGTGGGGGCGGGGGTCCCAGCTCTGGCCTGAATGAGCAACCCAGATCTCATCCTATCCTCTGGCCAAGAGGGACGCGCAAACCTGTGGACCCAGGGGCTCCACCCTGTAGATTTCTGCCACCCTCCCCCCAGAGTCCCCGTTACCCCATCACCTAACACCCAAGTGGATGCGTCCCGCCTCCTCCCACCCGCCTTAAAACCTGGGCGCATCCTCCCCCGCAGCGCTTCTGCTGCCCACGCAGCTCTTCCAGCGCCTCGGTGCGCCCTTCCTCCTGCGCGGGGCACTGCCCGGCGGAGGGGGCACTGCCCGGCGGAGGGGGCACTGCCCGTCGGAGGGGGCACTGCCCGTCGGAGGGGGCACTGCCCGGCGGAGGGGGCACTGCGGGGGCGGCCGGGGCGCGGCGCGAGGCCCGAGCCTCCGCGGAGGCCAGCTGGGTCCCCGCCGCCCTGGATGGAGGCGCAGAGGAGGAGCACTCACCCGCTGCTGCTGCCGGCTGCTGACCGCCACCGCGGCTGCGGACACGGCGCTGTGCCGGAGCTCGGCCGCCTGCCCGGGTCTCAGCAGGCTGCGCGTGAACCTGCGGGTCCGCTCGCTGGCCATGGCCGGCTGCGTCCCGCCGCCGTCGCCCGCGCCAGCCTCCGCCAAGCTCCCGCCGTTCAGGAAGCGGAACTCCGAGCCTCCCCTCCGGCTTCCTCGCCCAACTCACGAGAGGCGGGTTTTTCTCTTTTGCACCCCCCACTCTTCCCACCCCCTTCCCCGCGCTGAAGCTTCCAGACCACTTTGCAAACTCCGCGCTCCCGGGGCTGGGCGCATAGGGCCGATGCTCAGCTGGGCAGCCCCGAGATGGAGGCGCATCTGAGCCAAGCTGGGACCTCGGGGTGGCCCTGGCCCGCGCCGCCCACCAGGCTTTGCTGGCCTCTGCTGCCACTCTAGGATGGGATCCAGGCAGCGGGAAGGGCTGGGCGCCCCTAAGGGGCTCCGGGAGGGGCCGTGCCACCATCCACTTTTGGAGGGGGTCTTGGAGAGCTGAGCTCTGGCCACATTTGCTGGTTAGATCCCTACTTTCCAGGGCTAGAGATAAGGTAGGAGCTGGGCTCAGTTCTCCTTTCCACCTTAGGAAAAAGGGTTGGAGGCTTATTAAGGGTCTGGTGGCCAGGATCCTGGTGGTATCATCCCCTAAGCCAGCGTCTCCAAACCAGCGTCTCCTTGGCCCAAAGTTCTTATTCCGGTCCTTGGAGAAACTTGCCCTTTCGTTCACACCTCTAGCTACTATTCATTAGGCACCGACTGTATACCAGCTCATCCTGTTCCGAAAAGCGAGGATAAAGAGGGTACCCAAGCAGTCTCACTTTAAGGCTGGATGCCGTTGATAGGCTATTTGGGAGTAAAGTGGGAGGCTGTAAATACGTGTATGAATAAAGTAAGTGAACAAGACAGTGTCAGATACGAATGTGAACTAGACCCCAATACATCAGGGCAATGTGAGGCGAGAGGTTTCCTGGTGCTGTTAGGGGAAGTAAAGGAGAACTGAGCGGTGGGTCACTGGACAGTGGACTTCACAGTTGGGAGTGGTATGGGGAGTGGATTTCACATATATGCTGTTTTCTCTGTTCCCACTCTTAGCAGACATCTATCAGGCCTGACCTTTTTCTCCGGCCCTCTGATTAGTCTTCTATGATTTTTCACCGGAGTCGCAGGCAAGGTGGTTCCTCCACTCAATGTGAGTTGTGGAAAAGCAGCCTAAGTCCTGGGGTAGCAGTCCCAGGGGCTCAGGGACAGCCTCTCCAAGTATCCTTGGTCTCTTAGCAGCATTTTGTGAAGTTGGGACTCTGCCATCTTGATAACACGTAGTTTTAACACAAGGTCAGAGAGTCCTTAGGCAACTGATAAAATGCACTTGGCTCCGCTCTCTGCTGCCTGGATTCAATTAGACAGAGATTCTGGTTGGGTATCATTTCAGCAGTGTTGTAGATATCATGATAGGCAGCAGCTCAGAAAGATTTGGGAAATGCCATCTGAAAGATTAGCTGATTCCATGACTCACTATATGACAAAATACTATATCCTGCATTGTGATGCTCCAGTTGGTACTAAATATAGCCTCACCTTTAAAGGTCAGCAAAACAGGTAGTTGTTTCTGTGAAGACATGGGAGACCTCTATAGGAGCAATTCTCTTCAGCCACACCCTCTAACAGGCCCCCTTTGTGTTGAGTCCTCTAGATGCATATTCTTCCAAGATAATTAAGTAGTTTTGAATGAACTTGAGCCTCTAAAAAAAAGTACCTAATTTTTGTCTCTGGTTGAAGAACACTGGCACATAGTAGTCATTCAGTAAATATCAAGTTATGGGTGAGTCTCAAGGACCCAAGGTGTGGGGGGGTACAGTTAGAAAGCTGAGAATACCCCATGTAGGGAGACAGAGAGATGAGAAAGGTGTGCTGGAAGAGAAGGCTATCGTGATAGGAAATGTATCGTTCATGTCCTGGGTAGAGTAGCTCGATGTTCCTAAAACTCTGAGCGACTCACACAACTCCATTGTTCAACCGTGTCAAGTAATAGAATGTCACATGTACATCCTCAGTTACTAGTAATGGTACCTTCTTCAGCTTCAAGAGGTCATTAAGAACTTCCTGAAGGTGTGAGTGCATTAGGTGAACAAATGCCCATTTGCTCTGTTCATACCTGTGCAATGTTAATTCAATGGGTTGTACTGAGAAGGAAGATGACCATAGGAATGAATAGCATCTCACCCCCAAGAAATTTCTAGAATGATGTCCCCAAGACTGTCCTCACCCATGAAAATCAGGTAGGTTTTAGTTAAGGCTCCTTCTGGATGCTCTAGAGAGTTGGGTGGTCTTACACACACACACCCTGCAGTGAAGACACACCCATGATTTGGTACAGATACATGACTTCAGATCTGCTCATTTGGGGCTAACTCTTTATGGATCACTCATGTCAATCTTATGAAGATACTTGGCTAAGATGCTTTGTGAGGCAAATCTATGACAATATCATGAAAATGTGTCATGTTTCTTGGCTCAAATATCTGCTCGGATTTTATCCTGCCCCCACCTCGTTAGAAGCATTTCCTTCTGCATTTTACACCAAAGCCGTTTCATTTTAAGAGAAACCATTGTAGAAACATTGCCATCCTGGTTCCACTTCCCAGAGAACAGCTGGTTTACAAAACATGAAATCTTCAAGGACTGAGAATGTTGTAGAATACTGGTTAAAAGCACATGCTCTGTAGTTCAACCACCTTTGTCCAAATCCCAGATTCACTTCTATCTTAAGCAAGTTAGTTAACCTCTATAAGTCTCAGTTTTCTTATCTGAAAATTAAGGATAGTAATAGTTAACTGTGTGGCTGGATTGCTGAGTGGGTTTATGTCCGTATAAATTTCTTAAGAAGTGCCTAGCACATAGACTTCAACAACTGTTATTACTAGACTTGTAGATAGCTTACAAAATATAAAAACTCTATTGGCATTTAATATATTTGGTTTTCATAAGAACTTTGTGGTGAGCAGGATGGATATTATAATTTTATAACCAGGACTGTGGACATCATGAGTAAGTATTCTGGAAGACAGAATCTAAACCCAAATCAATGACTCCAAAATTTCATAAATCATAATAACAACAAAATATAATCTTTTCATTGTAATATTAACTTAACAATTATTATGCAAAATATTTGACAATCACAGTGTGTTAGAGTCTGAGACAAACTGGCACATATGTAATTGCACTTGAATTTTAATATTCTGTGAAAATGCAGTTACTCAGCTTACTTAATCCTCTGCCTCCTTGTCCTATCTAACATTTTAGGGTGACCATTAAAGGGCCTCCCCAAAATCATAAGGCAGTTTTGGAATCAGTCATAGTTCAACTCAAATTTTGCTCAGTGATTTCAAATCACGCTTCCTCTGTTGTTCTGTGTGTTTTTAGTATGTAGAGTGCATAAGCTACAATCCGATTGTGTCCAGTTCTAATTCTCCTCTTCATTTGAGCTGGCATGGATGGAGCCATTGAATCAGAAAGAAATAACCCAGCTCAACAGACGTTTATGGAATATCAATGGAATACTAACTATGGACAGGACACTATGCCAGGGGACACAGAGCTTGACAAATAGTCTCTGCTGCCCAAAGCCTAATTTCAGATAAAACAAGAGACTTATAAAACATTAATGGTGGTAGGGGGTGAAGGGTGGGGAGTGAAGGGGAAGATGTAGATGGAGTCTCTCAGGATCCATGTTAGCATTTTATGTTCTATATTACTATGGCTCTCTTATAAGACTGAAAATATTGCCTGAATAATAATGAGTTTTCTATTTCTCTTTTTCTCTCAGCTAGTGGTGTTCAGGAAGAAGAAGGAAGGAGAGAGTGAGGGAGAGAAGGAGTCTAAGAACAGGAACTAGGGTTTCTATGTCCCCTTCAAGGGCTTAATCCCTGTGATGATGACCTGCCTTTATTAGGCTTTGCCTCCTGAAGATAGTACCCACTCTTCATAGCACCGAACACTGAGGTGCTAAACAAATACCTTCAGCATATGCTATTTGACAGACTCTTCAGATCCAAAACATGACACTCTTCCTTTCTTTCTACCTCCCTCACTTTTTAAAAATTTAGATAATAGCCAGGTGGTACACACTTGTAATCCCACAACTTGGAAGGCTAAAACAGGAGGATCACAGGTTGGAGGCCATCCTTGCTAACCTAGCAAGATTCACAACAGCTTACTGAGACCCTGTTTCAAAATAAATTTAAAAAGGGTCAGGGGATGTAACTTAGAGGTGGAATGCCCCTGTGCTCAATCCCCAGTGCTATGCCCATATGAAGTCAATTCAGACAGTATTCCTCTTTATCTGAAAGCATCAGTGCCTTCTTAAGATGCAGGAAGCGCATATCACCTGCCCTGTTACAATTCAAAGATGTAGAAGACTAGAAAACCAAAACTGTCAATAGCCATTCTTCTATCATCCTTCACCAATACTTTGCCCCAGGGCTAATCACACTGGTTTCATGAGTAGAATACGGTTCCAGGGAATTTTTCATCACAATAATAAGTATAAATTGAAAAATTTGCCATATATTCCAAAAGACTTAGAAGTATAATATTGTGATATTTGGTCATAAGTCCCGAATGTGAGTTCAAGTCTTTAAATTCTGAGACCATAGGGGTTAGAAGAAACACTCTTTGCTCTAGTCCCATTGGATTGAGCAGTCTTTCCTAAGTGATACCAACTACAGTGCTCCTTAGGTATAAGCCCTTGTGTCAGAATGTCTCAAGCCTTAAAATTATCTCATATCGGATTAGTGTTGTACAAGTACAAAGCATACCCACCACCTCAGTTCATTCTCAAATCATCATCCTAAGACGGAGATGAGACATAGAATAGTACTCTCTCCCAACCCCATGAACAAGAGAGAGCTGAGATAGAATTTAATAGCATTGGCAGTAGAAAGAACATTTTGCTAATTTTTATAAGACATTAGGAAAGGAATACAAATTTCCAAGTTCAAATGATTTTCTGATATATAAACTCTTCCCTTATGAGTCTTTCTTGAGTGAAATGTGTATGTGTTCTATTTTAATTTTCAATATAAGGAGAGAGCCCTATAGAAGGAGTGATTGGGGTGAGCATATTAAAATAATGTTATTATCCTGGTGAGGTGGCAAACACCTGCAATCTCAATACTTGGGAGACTGAAACAGGAGGATCGAAGGTTTGAGGCCAGCCTCAGCAAATTAGTAAGTCCCTATTTTAAAATAAAAAGGGTAGTGCTGAAAATATACTCTGTGGTAGAATGTCCCCGAGTTCAATGACTAGTACTGCCCAAAAATAAACATATAAAATAATGTTATTTAGTTGTTAAAATTTTAAAACTTGTCTTATTTATCAATGCAAATTAAGCTACTAAATTGTAAGTATTTTGATTTTTAATAATACAAAAATAAAGAGTGGAGTTTACATACTGTGAAGATTTATTTTGCTGAATACCATTTGATGGTACAACGTTTCACCCTGATAAAGGAATAATAAAAAGTGACAAGAAATATATGGTTTGAAAGGTGTGATATTGGAGATCCATTAACTCTTGACAGAGCTAGGGCCATTTGACAAAGCAAAGGACCTCCCCATTGTTTATGGGTAAATGTATGAAATGTGATATGTATTTGTTACTGTGCTTAGAAGACAGATCACTCCTTGGAAGAAAATTAGACTTAGAGTAATAGGATTTGAATGTGAAACTCTGCCAGGCTGTGGTATTTTGCCCACAAGATGCAGTTGAGCAGTCTATCACTCTTAGTCCTCCAGAATCCTTGGGGGATAGTTCAAGGCGAGTGCAGTGGATGAAGGAAAGAGCATTTTTAACTGGACACCAGTCTCCAAGTTCTCTATTCTACGTTGGCTTTAATTTGTAGACTTGCCTCAGGGAATTAATATCCTGGGAACTTCTTTTCTTTCCATCTTTTAAAGTTAACACAAAGACATACTTTTGCTCAATATGAGAGAGGGAAAAATGGTTTGTAAATCTATGATGAGATGTTTCAATTTCTTATGGGCTTAAGTAAACCCTTGTACTTTTATTTTCCTATGCATTCTGATTTTATTTTTCTCTTCTCCAGTGTGTCAGTTATTCCAGATATACATCCTTCTCAAATATATATACCTTGAAATATAACAAAATGGTAATAAGATTGTTTCTTTAATTTTTCAAAAGAAAGCAATACAATGAAACATCTATTTTCTAATACTTGATTCAGAAGTTTGTATCTAGGCACATGAATCAAATTGTTTTGTATATATTTCTTTTAGAATTTTCTTTGTTGCAGTTTACTAGAAATATTTCTTTGGCTTACTAAGTTGGATGGGAGAGCTTTCAGCCTTTTTCTGTGACCTATGACAATTGAAATAACATTGGGATTATTTATTCTCTAGAAGTTGGACAGATCAAGCTCTGGAGCCATCTGGTTGTGGTACTTTTTTTTTTTCAGTACTGGGGATGGAACCCAGGGGCATTCTACCTACAAGCTACAACCCCAGCCCTATATTTTATTCTTTATTTTGAAACAGGGTCTCACTGAGTTGCAGAGACCCTCACTAAGTAGTTAAGGCTGGCTGCAAACTGTGATCCTCCAGTCTCAGCCTCCCAAATGTTGAGATTACAAGTGTGTGCCACCATGCCAGGCTTGTGGTACATTCTTTAAATTATTTTTTAAATTTTTTATTGGTATATTATATTCATACATCATATTGGGGTAAAAACTTGTGTGTACGTACATGTACACATCACTTTGTGGCACATTTTTAATGGGAAATCTATAAATAAGTTTTTAATCCCTTCTATGTAATTAGCCTATGTATTTTCACATATTTCATTTCCTTTCTTTTCTTTTTCCCAGAAAGTCTAGATGCTGGTAAAATCCTTTTTATTTGTTTTTTAAATTTATTTATTTATTTTTTTAATGTGGAACATATTGAAAATGGCATACATTCAGACTGTGCTTGGTGCCCTCTCCCCCACCTCTTTCCCTTCCCCCATCTCAATAATTAGTGTCCAGGTTAACCTTGCTATATTCATACTTTCATATATATTCGATGTAGCTCCTTCATAAATCGGCCTCAGCCTTCTTCCTCTCCGACCTTTCCATTCTAGCTTTGCTGAGGTTTCCTCTCCGTTATCTGGAGTCCCTCTGGTGTCCCCAATACTCCCTAGTTTGGGAATATTAGAAAAAAACATATGTCCCTTCTCCTTCTGTGCTTGGCTGATCTTACTTAACATGATGTTCTCCAGGTCTTTCCATCTTCTTGTGAATTACATGATTCTGTTCTTCTTTGTAACTGAGTAGTATTCCATTGCGTGTATTTCCCATAATCCATTCATCTGTTGATGGAGACCTAGGTTGGTTCCATATTTTGGCTATCATGAATTGTGTTGCTGTGAACATGGATATGCATATGTTACTGTAGTTCTCTGATTTCAACCCCCTTGGAAAGATACCCAGGAGTGGTATAACCAGATCATATGGTGGATCCAGTTTCCTAAGGAATCTACTCACTGATCTCCATAGCAGCTGAACTACTTTGCAGTCCTACCAACAATGTAAGAGTTCCTTTTTCCCCACATCCTCGCCAGCCTTTGTCATTATTTGACTTCTTTATACTTGCCACTCTGATAGGGGTTAGATGGAATCTCAGCATAGTTTTGACTTGCATCTACATGATGGCTAATGATGTTGAACATCTTTTCATGTATCTATTGACCATTTGTATCTCTTCTTTTGTGAAGTGTCTATTCAGTTCAGTTGCCTATTTCTTGATTGGGTTATTTGTTTGGCTAGTGTAGAGTCTTTGGAGCTCTTTGTATATTCTGGATATCAGCTCTCTATCTGTGTGGTGGCTGGTAAAGATCTTCTCCCATTCTGTAGGCTTTCTATTTTGTTTTTGATGGTTTCCTTTGATGAGAAGAAACTTTTTTAGTTTGATGCCATCCCACTTGTTAATTCTTGCTTTAATTTCCTGCACTTTGGAGGTCTTGTTGAGAAAGTTACTGTCTGTGCCTATCTGTTGGCATGTTGAACCTATGCCCTCCTCTAATAACTTTACCATCTCTGGTCTAACTTCTAAGTCTTTGATCCATCTCGAGTTGATTCCTGTACATGGTGAGAGGTAAGAATTAATTCCATCTTTCTACAAATGAATAGCCACTTTGCTCAGCACCATTTGTTGAAAAGATTGTCTTTTCTCCAGCATATGAGTTTGGCCCCTTTGTCAAAGATCAATGGTTTATGTTTTACTAGCAATAACACCATTTTTTTAGGATTCAGACCCATTTTGCCTTAGAATTTTATGTAGCATTAAGTTATATGTGTTATTTCAATTATATATTCTATTTAATTATATTATAAAGATTTTAAACATTTCTAAAAAGCATCAAGAGAATAGAATATATACCCATAATTTAAATAATTAAATTTTTCATGATCATTCATCTTTAAATAGTCCAACATTTATCTCCAAAAAGAATATTTTTTGTATATAACTACAATATCGTTTAACAGTCTGAACTCAACAATACCAGTCCATATCTTCTATCACCCAGTCCACATTCAAATTTCCTTAGTTGTACCCCAATTGCCTATTTTATAGCTGACTTCATCATTCCAGAATTTTATCTTAGATAATTAATTTGTCTTGGGTCTTTAAAACCATTCCTCTATTTCTGGTAATAGTGTTAACTTGTTGAAGAAACCAAGTCAATTGTTCCATGTTTATTTCCTCTTTTTTGTCATTTAATTTGTTCTTTTTCATCCAAAGGTTTTAAAATCTTTTGTCAGTATATAAATTGCTTTTCTATCTTAATCTAGTAATATTTTATTTCCCTCCATTTTCCTCAATTAGGTTTTTAAGGCGGTTTACATACTGATTAGCTTTTTCTTGGAAATACTTTTAGGTTTATTAGTTTGACTATGTTTTATTATTTATTTTTTGTTTTTAATTGGCAGATATTCTTTTAATCACTGGAAAATTTTTATATGTCATGGAAAAAGTAATAATGTTTAAATACTTAAAAATTTTCATCACAGCAGAAATATAATAAAAGCTAAGGTTCCAAATCATACAATTCAGTATACATTTATAACGAAATTAAGTAATAAAGAACAATATCTCTGATGTGCAAAAACATTACAAAGATTCATTAACAATTTCTCTCTTTCTCTCTCTCTCTCTCTCTCTCTCTCTCTCTCTCTCTTTCTTTCTCTCTCTCTCTCTCTCTCTTTGTCAACACACACATATCCCTAAAGTAGGCAAACTCCTAAAAGAGAAAAATTTAAAGTAAAAAAACTCCACTCAACCTCATTTGCTCAAAATTTTAGCCCATTTTAAATTGTGTTGACAGTCTTTCACGAATTTTAAGATCTAATTTATATATTTTGGGTATGAGTCTTTTTTCATATATATTTGCATGTAGAATTCATTGTTTTTAATATTGCAGTTACTAGCTATTAAGATTGGGTTACAGCATCATTTGCCACTTTATTCATAGAGTTAAGAGAATGTTACACCAAATACATATTTAACAAGTATCAACTAATTATTTATTTCCCACAAGGGAGAACAGATGAATTTTCCTGGTAGGTAGCCTTGGAAACAAACACAGTGTACCTACAGCCTAATAAACTCCATGACATTTATAAAGTTTTCCAGAGCATTCATTCCATGCCCTGATTTGATAGGTAGAAGACAGTTGGAGAGAACATATTTCAGGTAGGCCTAATTGATATAAAGAAACTACTTTATTTCCAGGAACTTTTTCTTTTAAAAATAATCTGTCTCAGTTGCCACAGCCCTTTTTTCGAGGTGTGGTTTTGGGGTGCACTCGTCTCTCTGCTAACCCACTTCCTGTGCATCTCTTTTGCCTGCCCTGCTCTTGCTGGGGTAAAGAGAACTGAAAGACAAATGTCACAGCGTTGCCCAGAGCTTAATGTTTGAGAGCAGATAAGGTAGAGGTAGAAAAGCAATAGAAATGGCATGCTTTCTTGAAGCCCAAAGCAAAAGCAGCAGATTAAGGACTCCAGAGGATGTCTGTTCAAATAAAAAGTGGGTTTTTGTTCTTCCCTGCACAATCATTAGAATTTATTAATGCAACTAGATTCAGGGTTTTTTTTCCCATCACTTTTTCTTCTATCAAAATCTTATGTGGAGGCTTTTAAATATGTTCTGTTCTCAGCTAATCATGAATATTGTCCCTTTTCTTCTTATTTGTTTATTTGCTAAAGGTACAAAAAGAAGTAAAAGAGCTATTTTTATAGAAATCTTAAAAGCAACAGGAGAGTTATTATGAAATGAGTCTAGAAAATGCTAATAAACTCAAAGTACTTTATGTAGTTTTTAAAGGAGGACTACTATTATCAGGTGCAGAAAGCTCCAAGCTGACATTAACAAGCGCCCTTTCTGACACTCTGCCACATAGCTGGTCTTCTGCTGAAGAAATGCTTGCACTGGAGCTACTTAAAAGTACATGAGTGCTATTTGTGAAGCTCAATAAAAGATTTCAGAAAGCCATCAGGATTTTATTATCTTTTACTGCATTCATTTACTTCAACATTCATTCATCCGACCAGTGTAGATCAGTTCGATGCTATTTACCTGTGAAGGCCAAGCCTAGTGGTTAGCATGTCAATCAACAAAAGAGGCCTTCCTTCAGTTGTGGGACATGTATTTTCTTGGATTCAATTTTGGGGCAGGAATAAGGTGACTGATATGTAGGTGCTGAGTTTTCTGGTGAAAGCTTCAGGAACCATGTTTGGGTTTAAATGTATCAGAAGATTTCAGAGATGGCCACATTGTGGAAATCATCTAATCTATTGGTTGTTTCATGTTGTTTTGACTTTACTGATGCTGTTTATATGTGTAGGAGAATCCAAAACCCAGAAGCTAAGGGCTATATTTCAGATCCACTAGTTAGGGACAAGAATGTGGCATATTTGGGAATATTACCCAGATACACAAGTCCTGTGTTCATCCCCATTTACTTCTAATCCCCAAAGCATGAAAGGTGAGAAAGTAAAAAACTGATGAGAGGATTTGAGAAATATAGTTCAGAGCAACCAGAATCATGGTCTTACAAAATCATAGATAGTAGAGACATCAGTATTTGCCTGCCTGCCTGCCTACCTTAGCATATTTCAAGACCCATATTGGAAACCATTTTCTTTAGGACATTGTCTTCCCTTCCTAATTTATCAGATGCCCCTCCTACATTATAAGACACTACCATTTTTTTTATTGTGCTATTCTGTTCACTTTTGTGCAACATAACTTCTTAATAATTCAGAATTTACTTTGTGCTACTATTTTATCAGAAACAGTCTGGAGAATGTACTGAGTTCTTGGGAATCTCTCCACGTTAGATATGAGTATTTCCTTTTTTATGGATGAGGAAACTGAGGTTCACATTGATTAAGTATTTTGACCAAGGTCATCATCTAATAAGCAGGAGAACTGAAGTAAAAAAAATGATATATATATCAGCCTCTACCTCCCATTCCTATGTGTTATAATGAGTGAATTCAGGGTCTGTCAATAGTGGTGGTAAATACCAGATTCTCATCATCCATTCCCCTTCTTTTCTACCTCTAAAGTTAGAAAGCTAAAACCTACCTACCCTTTTCAAACTCCCTTGAATATAGGATTTTGAATATAATAAAGGGTTGGTTTGAGCTAGAAGCCTTGAGGTATTTGAAAGACCCATACGGCTTCTGAGAAGCGAGGTGGAAGGTGTATGGGTTTTCAAAGGCAATGGTGGAGATGGGGCTGGAGATCCAGTGTGCAGGCACCAGCCTTGAAGTATAAGAGGCAATTGTGGCAGTGACCATGGTGGCAGTAACGAAAGCTTCCTGACATCTGATTCACAGTTCTGAGGTCTAAGTGGGGCCTCATCTTGATATTCCAATGGTTTTGTTAAACCAAGTTGATTTTGGCTTAAAATACCTAAAGCAATATAGTGATGTTTCAGGATAGATACTGCAATACAACAAATCACTCCAGAACTCTGTGGACTAAGACAACAGTGATCATAACTAAGACATCATGATCCTGGGTTTGGTTGGAATCAGCCACAGAGTTCTTCTGCCTCCAATGGTTGGCACTGGCTATATTCATTTAGGAGTTCTGTTGAGGTTAGAACATATAAAACAGCTCACGTGTCTTCTCAGGTACCTTGATCCATTTGCATGTGGCCTCTCTTTCCACCTGATTTTTTTTTAATACTCACTAATATAAATCTAGCTGGTAGTTGGCTTTCAAGAGGGAGGCAATGGATACTATCATGCCTCTTAGGTCAAAGCCTGGAACTAATCCATAACATTCTATTGGTCAAAGCAAGCGACCAATAGAATGAGACCAGCCCAGAGTAGAACTCCATCTCCTGATAGAAAGAGTGGCACATATGTACCATAGTTAAAACAGGGAGACAGGCACAGATCTAAGGAAGTAGGACCAGGATGGCCGACCAAGACAGATACAAGAAAATCAATATCTAAGCAGGGAAAATCAAGAGACCAAAACCACAAAAGCCCACAATTTGAGTCCAACATGAAGAGAAGAGAAATTGATTATGAGGCAGTCAGGCCAAATATTGCATTTAAAATTCTGCACAGTGGATTTTATCCATTTATGTAGCAAATATTTGTTTAATGTCTAGTATTTAAAAGAACCATTCTGGGAGCTGGTATAGAAAAAATGGACCCTCTATGAGAAATATAACAGATGAAAAGGGTCTCATTGTAATCTACAAACAAAGAGAGTCACAACTCTGCTAGGCAGTCAGGAAATCTGCCTAGGGAAGGAAGGTTTTGAAGGTTTAGTAAGAGTTTGACAGGAGAATTGAGTTTGAAGGGTAACAGGAGAAGCACAGACCTGTGAGAAGTGTCTTGGCACTGACTTCTGCTTTCTGTGTATGGTAGGACATGTAATTGATGGTAAGAACAGCCTCCCCCACTGTAAACATCCCACAAAGGCACATTTGTTACAATTAATGAGCTGCTAAGTCCATCATTAATATTAAGTTTCACCTTTTGTGTTGTGAATTATGCGTGTTTTGACAAATGTCAGTATACCAAGAGGAATTCATCAGTATAGTATCATAAAAGTAGAGTAATTTTCCTAAAACTCCTTGTGCTCTGTTTTTTGTTAGCAACTAAAGATCTGCTTTCTGATTTTTACTGTCTTCATATTCTGCTTTTTCAAAGTGTCATCTAACTGGAAGCCTTTTTAGATTAGCTTATTTTACTCAATAAAATGCTTTTAAGTTTCCTTCATGTCTTTCTATGGTTAGATAGCTCATTTTTTTCTTAACGCCAAATAGTATTCTACTGAATAGATGTGCCACAGCTTGTTTAAGTATTTATCTACATTCACCAAGGATATTTTGGTTGTTTTCAGGTTTTTGTCATCTAAGACTAAGGCTTCTATAAAAATGTGAATTGCTTCCAAAGTTTTGTCATCTAAGACTAAGGCTTCTATAAAAGTCTTAATTCAAGCCAGGCATGGTGGTGCATGCCTTGTGATCCCAGCATTCAGGAGGCTGAGAGCAGAGGATTGCGGTTCGTGGACAGCCGCAGCTACTTAGCGAGACCCTTTTCAACTCAGTGAGAACCTGTTGCTAAATAAAGAATGAAAAATAGGGCTGGGAGTGTAGTTTAAAGGTATGATGCCCCTGGGTTCCATCCCCAGTACCGCAAAAAACAAACAAACAAACAAAACTGAATTCAACAAAGACATGGAGATTGAAATACACACTTTTGAATAAGGCATGAGTAACAGAAGAAATTTAAAATTTATTAGATTTAAATGAGAATAGGTATCTAACATATCAGAATCTCTGGGATACTATGAAGGTGATTACAAGAGGCAGGCTTATTGCTCTGTGTTTCTAAAAATAAAATCAGAAAGGTCCCAAACAATCTACCCAATAATACACCTCAAGGCCCCAGAGAAACAAGAAAAAATGAATTAGGAAACTGGTAGAATAAAAAAATACTTAAACCCAGAGTCAAAATTAATGAAGCAGAGAATATAAACAATACAAAGGACCAGTGAAATAGAGAGTTGGTTCTTTGAAAAGATAAACAAGACTGATAAACACTTTGAGAGAAGATGCAAATTGGTAAATTTAGAGATGAAATAAAAAGATACTACCACAGACATCACAGAGATCCAGAGGATCATTAGTTACTACTCTGAAGACTTATGCTCCAATAAGCTAGGGAATCTAGGGAAAAAAAAGAATAAATTTCCAGACTCAACCAACGTATCAAAATTAAATTAAGAGAATATAGAAAACCGAAACAGACTAATAACAATGAGATCAAAGGAGTAATAAAAATCCTTTTAACAAAGTAAAGCCCAGGAGCAGATGGAATCCAAGTTGAATTCTACCAGACTTTAAAGGAGAACAATTGAACTCTAGAGACGAACAAGAAAACAGTCAAGGAACTGAAAGAAGCAGCTGCAGATCATTGGATTTATAGGCCACCAGTTTCTCTTGCGCAAACACCTGCTACAACTTCCAGTAGTGGCAGCTGAGCTCCCAATCCCTGTGCTCCGGAGAACCAGAGCTGCGAGCAACAACACCAGAAAAGAAACATGCCCGTTTTGCGACCAGGGGCACCAAGGCAGCACCATCTTGCCTGACTGGACTCGACTCCAGAAATGAACAGGAAAACAACCCAGGACCTTGACAAAAGCAGCTGCAGATCATTGTAACACATCGGTTCTTCCTGTGCAAACACCAACTTCCAGCAGGGGCGGCCAAGCTCACCACACTCCAGAGATCCAGACCAGAGCTCAACAACACAGGCCAGTAAAATTTGAGATACTTTTTAAAGAATTGTGTACTAGACTGACCTGGTATGGCAGCCAGCGCCTTCTCGGGCAGCTGACCCGAACTGCAATTACCCTCTCGGGCTCCACTGCCCCTTGAAATTCTGACAAGTGATCCAAGAACTTTAAGTGCAGAAAGTGGCGGCAGAGCTCCAGCATCTTATACAACCAACGCTGAGCTTCAGGAATGGAGAAAAAGACCCAAAAGCTTGTGCACTCACCAGAAGCCGGCACCCGCAGTGGCGCACTGCGCTCTCCAGAGACCTGGCCCGTGGAACAGCAAGGTAACCATGTTGTGTTACTCGTTACTCAGTGGATGACTGCCCAGAGCAGCCGTGTGGACCGTGGTGGGCTAAGACTCAGAGGCCCATCCCAGAGGTAGTCCAGGTAGAGCTGAGTAGTCCAGACACACAGGAAAGGCCCATAGAGCTCAGGACATGGACCCGCACAAGGTCACAGGGGGTTACTCCGAGACTACACTGGACACCCTCCGCTGGTGCGGGTAAAGAGGCACAGGCCCGGGAAGGAAGGAGCAGAGCCCATATTGTATGCAGATTTAACGAGAAATGAGAGACTCAAGGGAAAGTGGCAATTGAAGCCTTTATTAGTTGGCCAGCGGCGGTAGCCTCAGTCTAGAAATCTGACTGGAGGGTCGCATTGTCTGCTGGGGAGAGGGACTCATATAGGAGAGAAAGAAAAGAGAGAAAAACCAGAGAGAAAAAAAACACACGCAGGTGGCGGCCTTGAGATGAGCTAGAGCAAGCAAGCCATCTTGCTGAAGCAGAACAGGTGGTTACCTGTATCTTATTTGGCAAAAGCTTAATGTCCCAACCTTGAGCAGCACAGTTCACTTCTGTGTGGTGGGGAAAAAAGAGGGGGTGGGTGGTAAGTGAAACAGTGTAGAATGGCTGGCAGAAACAAAATGGAGTTACTTTTGTTATTACATTTGGTACAGGCACAAGTATTTGTAGAGTAATCTTAAGCTTAGCCAATTAACGGAGTATTACATTCTCCACTGCTGTTGTTAATTTTTCTCAAATCTTTGAGAAGCTAAAGTTTTGATCATGTACTATGCTGGACTTATTGGCATAAAAGCAGCATTTCTCCCCTAAAAACAAAAGAACTTTTCCTTCTTTAGCAGTAAGAAGATCAAAGCCCCTTCTGTTTTGCAAAACCACCTCAGTGAGAGAATTTAGCTGGGCTTGTAGATCTAGAAGAGTTTGGGATTTTTGTTGCATAGTATCTATTATTTGACTAGACAAGGTCGTATAGAAGTGCAAAGAGATGCCTATTTCTGCTATCCCAGCCCCTGCTCCAGTTGCTAACACACTTTTGGGGTGCTTTGTACCAGCCTACTTTTATAATGTCATATATATTTTAGCATTGCTACACTTGCATGGTGGTAGCCCTGAATTAGAAGGAGGGGGAGGTAAGGGTCCCTCCCAACAAACTGTCTGCTACATTCTCTCTGGGTAGCCCTCTGTAATGTCCCTAAGGGCAGCAGTGTAATATGCAACACCCCAGTGGATCAGGAGGTCTTTGAATAATAACATTTTTTTTGACAAAGGGGAATAGAGAGGGGTAGCCTGAATACAGACATCTGCTACATATCCAACATTTAGCTGGAAATACGAGGTGGATGGAAATGACCAGAGTCAGGATATTAAGGGTCTTATCTTTAGCAGGTCTGCTTGTCGGGCCACCTTCCATGACTTGTCTTTTATAGGATCTTGTTCTGGTGCTGGCTTTACATGTGTCCAATGTATCCAGGCTGATTTTTCAGTGACCTAAACAGAGGTGGATGTAATAAAGACCCCCACCCAGGGACTAGTCCACCCATTGCTCCGAAGGCAAGGAAGGCAGTTTCTTTACATACACCTGGTCTCTAGGTTGGAAGGCAAGGAGTGATTGCATAGGCTCCCCTAGTCTTCTCTGCTAGTGGCCACCATGGTATGGATTTCAGTTTTGACTTTATGCAGAGCCTGTAATGGAACTAAGCAAATCTTTTTGACACCTGTCAGGCCAAAGGAATGGGGATGAAGAAAGTCACTCTAGCTACTTTTATGCTGAGAGGAGTTGAAGTGGGGGTAGATCAGCCAATGTTTGAAGTGTCCGTGGCTGTCCAAGGGGCTCTGGCAGATGTTTATCTGGGATATTATATTATCTGGAGCATTATCCCAGCTTTAAGGCTGTGAGAAACAAATCTCACAATATGGCCTACCAGACATGGCCCCAAAAGTAGGTGCCATCCCACCCATAAGAAACCACATAGATTTTTAGGCAGCTGTGATGAACTTGGATAAACTGACTTGGTGTTTTGTATAATACCTATTTATACATTTTTAACATTTGGGAAGCACAAATATAGCATTATAGTTACACAGGAGTTAACTTTCACTTTAGAAGTGAAATTTAGATAACCATAGAAAACAGAGACAGTAAAAGACATAGGAAATTACCTTAATAGAACCTCACTGTAAAACTTTTGAATAATCTTTAAATATAACCATCCTTATTACATGCAGTATTTTTAATAAACTTTATCCTATACAATCATTTTTAACATGCTTAAACCTTCTGTGACTTGCTTTTAGCCTTCTGATATTATTCTATCTTTTCCTTTTATATATGGGACAATCTTAGGATAAACTTGTTTTTACCATGCAACACTATTTATTCTCTTCCTTTCCTCTTTTTTACCAAAAACTTCTATATTCATATACCTTTTTTAAAAAAACTCTCTTTCATCTCTACATACTTGTTTCTTTCTGCCATAATTTTCTGATGAAAAGCAGGTATGAGCTACACGTGAAGGCTTTCCCACACTTTGTACAAACATAAGGTTTCTATTTTTTAGCCTTAGACAACAGTTAATTAAACAACATAAGAGTATATTGATGCAAAGTATATTGGTGAAGAAAATAAAATTTTTACCCCACCAAGATGTTAATAATTATTTCTGTAAAGAGGGACATCTACCAAGGTAATTTAGATGAACTGGAAGTAGATATTAGATCACAAATTTAAACTTATTCTGATCCAGTGTTTTTGTTTTTTATTTTGAATAATACTTTAAAAATCTTTTAAAGGCCCACAGGAATAGAGCTTGTCAGTATCTGAGGGCTTACTCCTGAATTTAGAGCCTTATTTTTGCAAAGTCTCCAAAAGGGACAGGTCTAATTTTAGATATATGAATCCAGGAATTGTATCCCTGTAATTAAAAAGCTGCAGAAATGCTAGAAACTTGGAAAGGAC
Source organism: Muscardinus avellanarius (assembly GCF_963383645.1). Taxonomy (NCBI): domain Eukaryota; kingdom Metazoa; phylum Chordata; class Mammalia; order Rodentia; family Gliridae; genus Muscardinus; species Muscardinus avellanarius. The sequence goes on along the minus strand of NC_137787.1, from coordinate 14,271,866 downwards.
TCTTCTACTTTGGGAGAAACTGATTCAGGGATGAACCCCATTTTAAGTTTTCAGTAAGACAATCACTTGTTTGTACTTTTGCCACATAGGTTAATGAGTATGATTAACCAGGTCCCCAAAGTGTTTGGAGGAGGCGGCCTCTTTTTATTATTATTATTATCTCCTGAAGGCTCTCTACTGCACAGCCTGATTTCTGAATTTCCTCATTTATGAAGCTGCTCTTATCAGCAACCCACTTTATACCAGGGTTAGAGGCTGACATCGGGACCAGGCCTGCTAGCATATAAGAGTGGACTAAGCTAAATACAGGTTTAAGACATTACAAATTTATTTGGTCTTGGTGTGCTATCAATCCCAGGTGCAATATAGGTCTCTTTAGAAAAGAACTCTAGGAGAGACAGAGTGAACACAGAACTAAGCCCCGTATCTAAAAATATCAACACTTTGCCTATCACCTCAAGAGTTACCCAGGCCTCTTTATTGTAATATCCAACTGGTTAGAGAAATTATCAGAGGGGCCTTGCTGAGCCTTGGGCATCCTCAGCCTTTGAAGGCAGCCATGATGGAAGCAGATGACCTCACTTCCCTTGAGAGGTGAGGGCAACATGTTTTCCAACTTTTCCTCTTTGTAGAGGCAGCACAGTCTAGATGCAACGGAGTCCACTCAGGACAGTCCTTGACACAATACCCAGGCACTTTGCAATAATGGCAGGTACTAGGCCTCTAGCTCCTTTACTTCTCTCTAGAAGAAGGCTTTGGCATCCTTGAGGGGGCAGAGACTTATTACCTAATGCCTTGAGGGGGCAGAGACTTATTACCCAATGCTATTAAAAGCGTTTGTCCCTGTGTCTGCAGTTGTTTTCTCTGCAGGATAGGAGAGGGGAGATAACTAGCTAAGAACAAGAACCCATGTCAAGCCCCATCTCATTTTTAAAAATATGAATCTATAACCTCATACATGTAAAAACATGCAAGCAAATTATCTAAGAAACAGAATGAACAATTTTTATATAATATGCAAAGCCCTCTTTTTTAACTTTAAGGTCATTTTCAAGCTGAAACAAAATTAAATGTTAACAAGAGATTCAAACAAAGTAAATTTTAAGCACAGTTTTTTTTTAAGTAGGTGGTATTGTTCTTAAGTGCCCTCTCACTAATAATCACAAGATCAACCAACAATACCTAGCAAATGAGACCAAAAATAATTTAGAGCTTATATTTATAACAAAAGGTTTAAGGAGTCAACAGATTAGCCACTAAAATATGCCAGGTCTAAATATGTGCTGTTTACCCACAGTGCTTTTAAGCATTCCCTTTAAGAGGGAATGGAGTTGGCCAAGAGGAGTTTGCCCTTAGGCAAGCCAAGTTAGCATTCAGCCTTCAAATCCCAGATAAACCTTATCCAGACTGGAGAGGGAGGCCAATTCAAAGTACTAGGGTAACCAGCTCCATGTGTGCTTGTCTGGCAGAATCTTCTTGTTTATTTCCCCATCTAACTCTGGGCTGGGGGTGTGTAAAAATTTAAATATATTCACACAAAACAGAGAACAAGACAGATACTCTGACATACTACAGGACAAATTCCCCCAAAATGAGTTGACACACCAGATAAATCCCTCTGGAGGGTACCAGATCTTCTGCCAACATTGGATAGGTGAGGGAAGCAGGATGCTGAATACTTTCCTGGTTCGGGGCTGGAAGAAACCTCCCAGCGGCCACCCCCAAAGCGGAGTTTATTCAGCTCTCCTCCTCCAAATCATTGTCCAAGGTCTGAGTGAGGTCCATTATTGCTGGGTTTTTTGAACAAAGGAAAGACTAAGAGGTTACATAGCTTTAACACAGACAGATTACAAAACCAGACAGGAGGCTGGAATAAGTAGATTGGGTGGCGTTTGAGAGTGAGGCTGAGGAGCATCTTCTCAGGAACTCCCCTTTACCCTCTTTGCTGATCCAAAACCTAACAAGGAGCCGGGACGATGTCTCATCCCATCCCTGGAGTCAGAGTGAGTGGCTGCATCCACCCTGTCCAGACTCCCCAAATGGTTGTGAACTACCAGAAACCCAAGTGGCTTCAACAGAGGGCATCCAATCATGGATTTGGGTGGTGTCTGAGAGTGAGACTGAGGAATGTTCTCGTAGGAGCTCCCCTCTACCCCCTCAGCCAGTCCAAAGAACCATGAGCAGAGGCAAAATTTGGTTCCTGCTGAGAACTCTGAACATTTTTCAAGAATATCTCTGGAGCCTCCAAATGTTGTATGCATGTTTAGCAAGAAATGAGAGACTTGAGAGTCCAAGGGAAAGTGCCAATTGAAGCCTTTATTAGCTGGCCAGCAGTGGTACTCTCAGTCTAGAAATCTGACTGGAGGGGGACACCATATGCCAGAGAGAGGGACTTATATAGGGGAGGAAGAAGAGAGACAAAACCTACACGCAGGTGGTGGCTTTGAGATGGCCTAGAGCAAGCAAGCCATCTTGTGGAAGCAGAAAGGGTGGCTATCTATATCTTATTTGACAAGAGCTTAATGTCCCAACCTTGAGAAGCACAATTTACTTTTGTGTGGTGGGAAATAAAAGGAGGGGGTGGTAAGTGAAACAGTGAAGAATGGATGACAGAAACAAAATGGAGTTATGTCTGCTATTACATTTGGTACAGGCACAAGAATTTGTACAGGTGTATTCATTCGAGTTACCCATCCATGCCAGTCTGGTATGGAGCTGTACCTATCCTCTGTATTTCTATCTTTCTAATAAACTTCTTTAAATCTTCAAAAAAAAAAGAATTTGTGGAGTAATCTTAAACTTAGCCAATTAGCAAAGAGTATTACACCCAGGGCCAGAAGGCACAGTGGCCAGGGTTGGAAGGTGCAGAACACAGGCCCAGAAAGTGCAAAGCATAGAGCCTGAGACTGCAGAATCCAGAGTGGAGAGGGCAGAGCCAGGACCTGAGAGTGCAGAGCCAGGGTGCTGAGCTTGTTGCCTGAAGGTGTGGAGCATAGGGCCAGAGAGAGAGTCCTGTGCCTAGGGCCATAAAGTGCAGAGCCCAGGGTGGGAAAATGCAGAACCTTGAGCCCTGATACCTGAGCACATAGCTTTCAGAGGTGGGAGAGGGGCTCAAACACTCATAAAGTGGGTCCAAAGGCTGACAATAGGTTATGGAGCAAATGAGAGACATTAGAATATACTCCAGAATCTACTACATTGAATAGGCATACAGACATTATATGGGCCCAGGCCTCATATGTAAATTAACAGGACTGCTTTTTTTTTTTTTTTCTTTCATACTGTCACTAGTTCTTTTTCTTTTTTTTCCCTCTTGGTTGTTTGTTTTTTTTTTTTTGTCTTTGATTTATAATTGTTAGTTTCTGTTACTTTATGCATGTTTGTTTTCTCTCTCCCCCATTTCTTTTACAACCTTCCTCCCTCTAGCCTATCTACTTTTTTCTCTCAAAATTGTTTTCCCTTACTCTATCTTCCTGTTTTATATTCAAGATATTGCATATCTTTATACCTAAATAATCTATAATAACTATAAGAATCCTACTATCTTACCTGCTCTCACTCTCAACTAGATACTACTTTATTATACTTAAATTATTACTCAACTCAATCATATCTTTTACTTTACACAACTTCCGTACCCAGCACCCTGGCTCCTCTGCCCTTACCCAACCCTCACCATTGAATAAAGTACTGCTTACCCATGCACGAACCTGCTGACACCTCTAAATCCATACTGCTAAGAATGGATCAGAAAGATTATCCCCAGATTCACACACAAAAAGTAAGAAGATAGCAAGACAAAAGAAAAGCAAATCAAGAACTCTGAAAATATGAGAATTAGGAACAGTGAGGAAATGAGGGAAATCATAAATACAAGAAATGCAAGGAGAATTCCAAATCCTGATCTTCAAGTCCTCACAGTAATTGTACAGGAAATGAGAGAGATTTCCTCTTTCATGGAGATATTAATAAAGTCAGAAAGAGGCCTGGAATGAAATGAGTCAATAAGTGAAATGAAGAAAGCAATAGAAAGAAATTTTGGAAGATTAGATGAAATGGAAAACAGAATATCACTGTTAGAAAACAGTTCATTCAAAACTGAAAGCACAGTCAGTAGCATACAGAAGTAATTACAACAACAAAACCTAAATATCCAACAACTATGGGACAATATGAAACAACCTAACTTACAGATAAAAGGCACTGAAGAAGGGATAGAGGCACAGACCAAGGGTATTCATAATCTCTTCAGAGAAATAATTTCAGAGAATTTTCTAAATATGAAAAGAGACTTGGACATACATGTACAGGACACATGCAGAACACCATTAAGACAAGATCAAAGAAGGACCTCAAAATGACTAGCAGGGAGGCTAAGAAAAGAATCTTAAAGAACAAAAGAATGGGTGATATACAGGGCCAAAACAATAAAAATCACCCCAGACTTTATAAACCAAGTCATTAATGCCATAAATGTCCAAATATATGGTGCTTGCAAGAAACTCTCCTTACAGCCAAAGATATTCATAGGCTGAAGTGAAAGGATAGAAAAAGATATATCATGTCATTGGAGACCACAAATGAGCAGGGGCAGCAAATCTGATATTCAACAAAACAGACTTTAAGCTAGAACACATCAGAAGAGACAAAGCAGGGTGCTTTCTTTTACTAAAAGTAATAATTCACAAAGAAAATATAATGATAGTAAATGTTTATGCCCCAAATGTGGGTGCACCCACATTTGTAAAATAAACTTGTCAGGACATCAGATCAAAAAAAGATCCAAATACAATAATATTGGGAGATTTCAACACAACATTCATGCCACTAGATCGATCTTCAAGGCAAAAGATGAGTAAAGAGTCTTCAGAACTAAACTATAAACCAAATGGACCTAATAGACATATAAAGAATATTTCAACCAGGAACAGTAGAATATACATTCTTTTCAGCAGCCCATGGAACCTTCTCCAAAATAGATCACATCCTGGGCCACACAGCAAGCACCAGCAAATTTAAATGATGTAATATAATAAAGAACTATTGTCACTGGTCCTCAAATTATTATATGAAATAGAAAAAGATGGGGAGACACTCCCAAATTTGTTCTATGAAGCCAGTATTACCCTGACACCTAAATCAGAAGACACATTAAGAAAATAAAACTACATACCAAATATCCCTGATGAATATAAATGCAAAATCATTAATAATAAAATACTAGCACTTTTCGATCAAAATTACATCAAGAATGTGTACACCATAACTAAATTGCCCTCATTCCAGGAATGCAAGGTTGATTCAACATGCCCAAATCAATAAATTCAACAATATATAGAACTAGGGAAAAAAATCACATGATCATCTGAATAGATGCAGAAAAAGCATTAAAAAAATTTCAGCACCCTTTATGTTGTAAAAATATTGGAAAAATTAGGTATAGAAGGAACTTACCTCAACATCGTCAAAGTTCTATATTACAAGCCAAAGCCACCACTATACTGAATGGGGAAAAAACTGAAAGCAGTTCCTCTAAAATCATGAATGAGGCAAAGGTGTTCACTCTCACTCTTCCTGCCCAATATAGTACTTGAAATTTTAGTCAGAGCAATTAGGCAAGGGAAGGAAATTAAAGGAATATATATATATATATATATATATATATATATATATATATGTTAAATTATCTCATTTTGCAGATGATATGATCGTATTATACATAGAAGACCCAAAATACTCCACTGGAAGACTTCTTCAACTGATAAACTAATTCAGCAAAGTAACAGAATACAAAAGCAACATAAAAAATCAATAGCTCTTCTATACACCAATAACACATTCACTAAAAAGAAATAAGGAAAATAGTCCCATTCAAAATAGCCTCAAAAAATATCAAATACCTGTTTGCATCTCCACTGAATTGTCTTTGCTAATTGTTAAAAATGAATTGACCCTGTGTGGGTCTACTTCTGTACTTCCTCTTCTGTTTGCCTCATCTACTTATTTGTTCTTTCACCAAGAGCACACAGTCCAGATCACTATATTGTTATAATGAGTCTTAAAGTTGGGTAATGTCAGTTTTCGGAAGTTGTTTCTCTCCTCCTTCATTATGCTGTTGGCTATTATGAATGGTTTCCTTTTAGAAATCATTTGTCAGTATTGAGTAAATGAATGGTCGGGGCTTTGGTCAAGTCTTGAGAGTTGAATTCTAGATCAAGTTTGGAAGAATTGGTCTCTGGACAGTATTGAGTTTTCTGATCTGACATGAAATATCTATCCACAGTTATTTTGTTTTAGAAAATTTGGTAGTTTTTCTTGTGTATTTTTGTACATATTTTACCAAATTAAAATATTTATTTATTTTGGTGAGTTTTAATGAAAATGGTATTGTGTATTAAATTTTAAAATATATTTTTGTTGCTCACCTATAAGAATGTGATTAACTGACTTACTTGAGTATAATTTCCTTTTTTATTGGTACACTATAATTGGACATCATACTGAAGTATACAGTGATAAGAATATGCATGCACATAACCCATGGAGAAAGTGATTGACCTTTGATATTAATTTTATATTCTATAACCTTGCTATAATTGACATTTGATGTTAGCTTTATATTCTATAAACTTGCTATAATTTATTAGATCCAGTTGCTGCTGCTGTTGCTCCCCTCCCCTCCTCCTCCTCTTTCTCCTCCTCCTCCTCCTCCTCCTCTTCCTCCTCCTCCTCCTTCTTCTTCTTCTTTTTGATTTTCTGTGTAGATTATGTTATTTTTGAACAAAGACCTTTTTGTCTCTTCTATCCCATTCGTGTACTTCTCATTTCTTTATCTTATTGTAATATCTAGGACTTTTAATACAGTGTCATATGGGTGGGGAGACAGGACATTCTTCATCAATCTTGATTTTAGCAGGAAAGCTTCTAGTTTCCCACTACTAGGTATGTTAGCTGCAGGCTTTTGCACATGTTCTTCAATTGACAATGTTCCCCTTTATAGTTTGGTGAGAGGTTTTGTTTTTTAAATTATGGACATATGGTATATTTTGTCAAATGCTTTTTCTGCATTTGTTGATAAGATTGTGTATGGTTTTTTTCTTTAGCCTGTTGGTATAATGATTAATTGATTTTCAAACATTAATTGATTTTCAGATGTTGAAGCAGCCTTAGGATGAGAAAATCTCTGGGATTAATCTCACTCAAAATATACAATTCTTTTAAACATTGTTGGATTTGACTTGCTAATACTTTCTTAAAATTTTGCATGCATGGTAGTGAGATATTGATCTGGAATTTTCTTTTCTTGTTATGTTTGTCTGTTTGGATATTAGGATGATGGTATCCTATTAGAATGAGAATCCACTTCCCCTGGTATTGTCTTCTAAAAGACATTGCAGATAATGGGCATAATGTTTGTAAATGTTTTGTAGAATTGACAAGAAAACACACTTAGGCAGGGTACTTTCTGTTATTAAAGATTATTAATTATTGATTCAATTTATTTAATATATAAAGGCCTAAAAAAAGCTGAAATAGATTCCAGTTTTGAGGCCAGCCTCAGCAACTTAGGGAGCTCCTATTTCAAAATTAAAATAAAGAAGCCAGGTGTGGTGATACATGCTAGTAATCTCAGCATTTGGGAGGCTGAGAGAGGATTGTGGTTCTTAGACTGCCTCAGCTACTCAGTGAGGCCCTTTGCAATTCAGTGAGGCCCTGTTTCAAAAAAAGAATAAAATATAGGGCTGGGAGTGTAGCTCAGAGATAGCATGTCCCTGGTTTTCATCCCCAGTACCTCTAAATAATTAAGTAAATAAATATTAAAAAATATAAATAAAAAAATAAAATAGGGCTGGGAGTGTAGTGCAGAAATAGTATACCCCTGAGTTAGACCCTCCTTGGCACCTTTGTTTGCACATGTGTATTAGTTTCCTGTGACATGCCACTGAGGCAATGTGGTCTCTGGTTCTTGGTCAAATGCACATCTGCATTCTCTTTCTGTTTGGGAAGTCAGATGTGGCAAGTCAGTTTCACTGATCTAAAGTCAAGGTGATGGCGGACCGCCCTCCGGCCTGGCCAGTTCCTGCTTTTCTGCAAGCCTCTTCTCTGATAGGTTCAGCCCGCACAGTAACATCTTCAGATCTCTACCTGCTCCACATCCCAGTCACTTTCAACACCCTGTCCTCCTCTTGTGTCTCAAGGCTCCCTCTGCCCCTGCCTTCTTCCTTTCTCCCTTTTAGTTTATTTAATAACTTTATTTTATTTTTTTATTCTGGAAGTTGAACCCAAGGACATTCTATCTTTGAGCTACACCACAACCCTTTTTATATTTTATTAAGAGAGTCTTGTTAAATTGCTGAGGGTTTCACTAAGTTACTGAAGCTGACCTCAAAACTGATCCTCTGTTTCAGCTTCCCAAGTTCTTAAAATTAAAAGCAGCACCAGCACACCTGGCTAGCCTCTCTTTTATCAGAAGATCTGTAATTGTATGTTTTGCCTGCCCAGATCGCTGATGATAGTTTATCTTAAAAGCTCTAATCTCATCTGCAAAAAAGTACACATTTTGCCACATAAGGTAGTATTTGTAAGTTCTAAGAATTACACTATAGGTATCTTTTGGAAGAGAAAAGACATTTTCACTTTATCATAATGTATTTATATTTTCATGTATTATGTTTAGAACTTTATTTTTGTGGTACCTGAGTTTGAACCCAGGGCTTTGTACATCCTAGGCAAGCACTCCACCACTGAGCTACACTTTGAGCCCTTTAGAAAAAAATTTTTTTGAGACAGGGGTATCTCATTAAAGTATCCAGCATGGCATTTAAAATGTTATCTTCCTCTTCAGTTTCTGGATAGATATGATTATGGGCAAGGGTAACTATGCCTAGTGGATTGTACTTTTTTTTTTTTTTTTTGGTGGTACTGGGGGTGGAACCCAGAGGATTTCTACCTCTGGGCTATAATCCCAGACCTATTTTATATTTTATTTGGAAACAGGGTCTCACTAGGTTGCTAAGAACCTCACTAAGTAGCTGAAGCTGGCTTCAAACCTGCGCAATCCTCCTGTCTCAGCCTCCCAAGCATGGGGATTACAAGTGTGTGCCACCATGCCCGGCTGTACTTATTTTTTAATTAAATAATATACTCATTTTTTTCAAAATGTTCTCATTTTATTGAATTCCCTAATAAGAATTTTCTTTCCCTTGACTCCACTTGGAGAGACTTAATAACCTGTTCACTCTTTACCCAATGAGTAATAGTGACAGTCACTAATTGTATTGTCATTTTTAAAATATTGTGGATAGTTGTAGTTTTCTTAAGCTCCTCCTATAAAACTATAAAAAGGCTAGGATCTATGTTTTTTTTTCTCACCAAGGAAAAATCAATCCTTTAGCCAAGTAGTAAGTCTTCTTTATCCTCTTGTTTAAGAGTATTGAAATAGCTATCTCAAGAATGAAGAAAAATATTAAATATCATTGCTAAACCAATACTATATTACTTTCCAATACTAAAAAATTGTCTTTTTTGGAAATAGCTTTCATTCCATCATTTTATTTGTTTTATTTATTTGGTTTTTTGTTTGTTTGTTTTTGTGCTATTTGGGATTGAATCCAGGTGCATTCTACCTCTGAGCTATGCTCCCAGCCATTTACTTATGTATTTATTTATATATTTATTTATTTACTTATATATTTATTTATTTGGTGGTACTAGGGTTCCTGAAAACTCTTCTACCTCTGGGCTACATTCCCAGACCTATTTTATATTTTTATTTGGAAACAGGGTCTCTAAAGCCAGCGAGGTCTCATTAAGTTGTACAAAACCTTTATAAGTTGCTGAGGTTGGCCAGAAACCTTCAATCCTCCTATCTCAGCTTCTCAAGTACTGGGATTATGAGTGTGCACCACTATACCCAGCTCATTCCATTATTTTATTCTAAATTATAAATATCCTTAATACTTCTAATAAAAACTGTGAACTGAAATGAAATTCTTATCCTAGAGTTAGTCTAATGAATTCTAGAGATCATACAATGATTTGTAGTTTTTCCAAAAATCTGAGTAGAAGCCAGTTGTGGAGACATGTGTATGTAATTCCAGTACTCAGAGGATCATGGGTTCGAGGTCAGTGTCAGCAACTTAGTGAAAGCCTCAGCAACTTAACAAGACCATGTTTAAGACAAAACAAAAAGGGTTAGGGGTATAGCCAAAAGGTAGAATGCCATTTGGTTCAACCTGCAGTTAAAAAAATGTGAAAACAAGGCGTGGTGGCTCTACTTGTAATCTCAGTACTTGGGAGGCTGAGACAGGAGGATGGCACAGGTTCAAAGCCAGCCTTAGCTACTTAGTGAGGCTCTCAGCAACTAAGTGAGACCCTGTTTCCAAATAAAATATAAAAATAGTTCTGGGAGTGTAGTCCGGAGTTAGAAAGCCCCTGGGTTCTATCCCCAGTAACACACACACACACACACACACACACACACACACACACACACACACAGGAACATCATTTCCCTTTACCCCCCAAAGTGCATATAAAGGACATAATTTAGTTTAAAATACAGAAAATCCTACTCACATTTGCAAAAATACTGAGCAGGATTCTTTTCTTTCAGTAACTAGATGAGGGTCTACATATAAACAGGTTCCAAGTTTGATTTAATTTTGTGACTCACAGGTGTCAAGGTGCCAGTCTCCTGTTCTGAGCTTTGCTTTTGCTTTTTATGTATCATCTTCCACATGTTCTTTTCTTCTCATTTCCAAATGTAAGCCACCAAGAGGATACTGGATGCAAATCAAGAGTAGATGAACACGTTAGTGTCTCACCAGCTAGTGTAAAGCTAGCTCGGGCATACCTCTTTTGAATCCATAGGTAAGAATTGTATTTTATTTTTGTCTTTCAAAATGTGAGACTTCATTAGGTGTTAACAAAGGAGGATTTGATCCAGAAGGTCAAATCCTTCTAGATCCTAGTACAGAGCAAGCATTTCAAATTTCTGTAACATATAGCACTTGACCTTTTCACAGCTTAAGAACACACTAGTTAGGAAAGTAGAAGACACCTTTAGACAAAATAAAAAACAAATCAGTACCCCCAACACCCAAAATATGCATACATATACAGAAAATACTCAAAGGGTTTAGAATATGCAACCCATGTGGAATGCTAACTAGAAGCCACAGGAAAAATATGCCATGGTAAAAATTTTATATTTGCTTATCCTGATCTGTGTAGGTTATTAACTACTACATTAAAAAACAGTGTCTCTTAAATACTTAATGGATGAAGATAAAGTAGAAAAGGAAGTGGCAAAGTTTTGCTGTAGCTCTTCCCAGGACAGCTTGGTCACCAGTGTCCCTGGTCACCCTCAGAGCTGGAAGTATGAAGCTCCACATGTCCCATGTGGCTAGACTTCCTGGCCCTGCCTGTTGCACACATGCATCCTAGCCTCCCCCTCTGCCTACTCTCTCACAGAGGAGTGAGGAAGATAGGCCTTTGGCACAACCTCTGAAATTATCCAGAAATGAAGATATTAAAAACTTAATCTGCCCTTGGGATCTGTGTTGCTTAGAACCAGTCAGCCTTCTGTAAATAATTCTTATAGAAAAATGCAGCCTAGAAGTTTTACTGCCTTTCCAGACATCTTTAAAATATGTCCAGAAAGTAACTCAGAGAAACAGAAAAGCTAAATTATAAGTGTGCCAGAGCAAAATCAACCATTATGAAAGAAATATAACTGGCTCATTTCTCAAATATATAGACTGACACTGCAAGGGGGATATTTATTTATTTATTTATTTATTTATTTATTTATTATTTATTTTTGGTGGTATTGGGGATCCTGGAAACCCTTCTACCTCTGGGATACACTCCCAGACTTATTTTATATTTTTATTTGGAACCAGGGTCTCTTAAGCCAGCAAGGCTGGCTTCAAACCTGCGCAATCCTGTCTCTGCCTCCCAAGCGCAGGGATTATAAGAGTGCACCACCACACCTGGCTGGAAGGGGGACTTTAAATAAAATGTTAGGATTGTACTATTTGCTCAAGGACACAGGAACTCCACTAAGGACCAAGGTCTTTCTATGCTCCATTCCTTCTAAAACAGAATGACAGAAGCTCTACTGTTTAATAAGTGTGTGACCTAAAGAGGAAATGGCTCCATCTCTCTCTCAACTTCAAGTTCCCTCCCATCTTCTATCTGCAAAAGGAGAATCCAAACTTAGCCTCGTTGCATGGTTTGAGTGATATTTAATCCATAAAAGTACATAACGAGATACCCTATCTATAAATGTGTTTTTTCATTCCTGCTGAAACTCACTGAGGTCGACAGAATCGATGAAATGTTATGGCATCCAGGTATTAGATGAACCCTTTATGTTCTGTGCACATCACTCCTTGGGAATGGAGCATGCACACCTTAAAGTACTCACTGCATGTGAAGATGTGCAACAAGGGCCAAGCAGGTATCATAGTACAACTCACAGATGGGCTGCTGTGAGAACATGGGCCAGCAGAGTTATCAGCATATATTTATGCCAGAGATAGGAAAGGTTTTAGAGAAAGGAAAGCAGTGTGCTCTAGACTTTGAAGGAGTGGAGGAGAGACATAGAAACTCCTATTTGTCATGTCTCCTCCATAGCTTCTTTGACCATAAGAAAAAAAAAAAAAAAAAGGAAGCCATAGAAAGGGATATAGTTCAAAACAACGAATAAATTAGAACCCTGATCTCTCTCTCTCTTTGTCTTTCTGAGCACACACACTGCATGCATGCCTCTGGGAAAGGCCAGTGTTGTGAACTTTTAGACGGAGGTGGCTTTGGAAGCTTTGGACCTTTTGAACCGCTGCCATGTTTGAGATCTCTGATTTCCACATCTGAGGATGCAGGAGGTAGTAGCTTTTGCCTAGATGAAAATAGCACCTCTGGAGAACTGATGCTGCAAGGGTTAGGTCTTGGAGAGACATTAGAAGCTCAGTATTTGGGTGGGGCTGGCTCTAGGCCTGGGAAACCAAGCTTGACAATCTTCAAACTGCTGTATTTAGAGAGCTGCTTACACAGATCCGCAGCCCAGGAGAAGAGGCTGGGCCTTGGGGAGCCTCTTGCTCCAGAAAAGTGTTAGCTCTGGTTGGTCAACTGGAGCTTCTTTTGGAAGGAATTAAGAAGTCCCAGTGGTCATTTATTGATGATATTCCAAATTAGCATTTAAAATTTGTTTTTCTTCTGTCCATTTGTTAGAGATTCAATTGTTGGCTTTTTGAGTCTTTCATGTTTTATATTTATTTAATTTATTTTTATACTACTGGAGATTGAACCCAGGGGGTTATATCTCTGAGCTCTACCCCAGCCCTTTTTATTTTTATTTTGAAATAGAATCTTGTTAAGTTGCTGAGGCTGGCCACAAACCTGTGATCCTCCTCTCTTTCTCCCAAGTACTGGGGTTACAGACATGCACCACCATGCCTGGAGTTAACCAATTTTTAAATAAAACAATTCTCAAGTTCTTCCTGAGTAAATAGTGTTTTTATTTTAAAGCATTAAATCTTAGAAACAGAGAGCAAGAGAAAAAACATGATTCTGGAAGTAGAGGGAAGCCTGCTGACCACTTTTTCCAGCCTAAAGTAAATAATGTTGCCTACTTTGGGGAATGTTATTGCTTCCCCAATGGAGAAGCAATGTTATTTCCTGATGGAATATTATTTCTGTATTATTATATATGATGCAATTAGATCAAGAAATATTAAAGAATTGATTGCTTTAAGAACTTAGAATTTTTCCTGTTCGGAATTGCTACTCAAATTTTAAAATAGCTATTTGGGGTTTGGGATTGTAGCTCAGTAATGGTGCTTAGCATGTGCAAAGCCATGGGTTCACTACCCAGCACACACACACACACACACACACACACACACACACACACACACACATCTGTAATCCCAGTGCTTGGAAGAGCAACACAGGAGGATTGGAGGTTCAAAGACAGCCTCAGCAACTTAGTGAGACTCTATTTGAAAACAATAAGGGCTGGGAGTATAACGTAGATTTCAGAAGTAGAATTCCGCTGGGATTCATCTCTAGAATCCCTCAGAAAGGAAGTAAGAAAGAAAGAAAAAAGAAAAGAAAGGAAGGAAAGGAGTGTTCTATCAATCAAAATCTGAAGTTCTTTTTGGAAGAAGCAATGAGTAATTGCTTTATTTTATACAAGTAAGACAATTGTTCTTTATCATCAAACTGAGAAGCAGAAGAACCCTGGCTAGGAAGCAGGCTCCCCTCAGGGGCTGGTACTGTTTTTCTCTGCACGGAATCCCTGCATGGCAAAATTAGACAGACTGTCTCCAAGTCAGAAGGCTTCGAAGCATAAATGACAAGTGAGCTGATGGCGGCCACGTGGTGGATGATCATGCCCCTCTTCAGTGGGAGATGAGTCTACAGGCTTTCACTACTCAGCCTTTCTCCTGTCCTCCCCATGCCATGGTCTTGCACTCTTTTACACTGAAGGGGCAGCATACATTTTTCCTTGACATTGGCTCATCCCTGAGACTTCCTTTGTTCGCATCAAGAAGGCATGAGGCCGGTGTGCTGGGGACAAGGGCTGGGGTTTCCCCTGGCCCTTTGCCATTACTGTCTCTGCCACGAGAAGAAGCTGCTTAGCTAATCTGTGGTGCCAGGAGGAGAATGAGGGACACAGAACCATGCCACCCCACAGGATCCCAGCTGATGTCCAGACACAGGAGCCACACAAAAGCGTATTGTTCTATGCTGCTGGGCTTGGGCTGTTGACTTGGGCTGCAGCAACATCGGGGCCATAGGACCATTTGCCTTGTTTTCCCTGGATAAATGTTTTTCTCTATACCATGTGGGTGTTAGGACAGGGCTGGTGCTCCAAGTTAAGCTTGCCTTTGGAGCAGAAAGGTGAAAAGTCAATGAGTGGTGTTTGGAAAAGTCACATGCATCTGCTAAAGAGCCTGGTTGCTGGCCAAGTGGGCAGCGCACAGCTGTAATTGCAAGGAGGATGAGACAGCAACTCAGCGAGATCCTCAAAGTTAGCAAGACCCCATTTCCAAATAAAACGGGGCCTGGATGTGTGGTTTAGAGGTAAGATGTTCCTGGGTTCAATCCCCAGCACAAACAATAATAATAACAATAGTAGTAGTAGTAGTAGTAGTAGTAATAATATGTTGCTAAATCAACCTATTTTTGAGACTATCTGGATTTTTATGTGGAAATTCCAAAATCACAGAGTGGTCCTTAACAGTGTTTTGGTTAGAGTCTGCACGTTCCTACAGGCTCTTCGGTTCAGTTATCATCAGCACTCAATGCACTGGACGTCTTTGGCACCTACCCTCTTATCCTAGGTGTATTTACATTATAGTGAACTCAGCAAAGATCTACTTTATAAATACACACAAAATATACTTTTTTATTTCCTTTGGGAGACCTTACAAATATGATCATAGCACAAAAGCTCAAAGCTACTTCAAATTTCAAATGGTAACCTAACAAATCGACCACCTAATTATATTTAGAAGCTGAGTTTCGTTATTAACCAGAGGGAATATATTTCATCTTTAAGGTGAGGTCTTACTTTTCATGATGTAAATTTTTTCAGTGATTTATATTATTATCTTAAGTGATCTAAGGCCTAATTCTGGAATATAATATGTGTGTATAAGAGGAGAACAGGAATTTTTAATTCCTTTAAATTATTTTTTCTTAATAAATTGGCCATCAACTGGAAAAATGGCCTGGCATCTCTATTACAGGAATAAAGACAGGAAGCTCTCATTTTAAATCTTTATTAGCTTCTACTGATTAGGCCACTAAGAGGGCTTCAATCTCCGGATTTCCTGGACCATGGATTATAAACCCGGGGTAATTAAATGGGAGGATATAACATCCTCATTGAAATCTTTATTAGATTTATGATTATACATGACTTGCAAAATAGAGTCCTCTACGTGTATGCAAAATCAATTTAAATAAAATATATGTAGTCCCACACACATGCACATTGGATGCAGGGTGAGGGATTGCTCAGAACACAGAGGAAGTAATTCCTGCTCTGAAATAATATAGATAATATAGATAAAGTGAAGACCAGGTGGACAACACAGAACTGGAGATATTCCATTTTGTCCTTAGAATTATGGGATAAGGTGCATTAGTTATAACTGCTTTGTATTTCAATGTTGCTGGAGAAACTATGGTACATTCTTTGTATTTCTTTTCATTAATGAAATTTTGGAGTCTTTAACAACACAAAAGAGGAAGGACACTGAGTACTTATTGAGTGTCAGTGACATGTGAGGTTAATTTAGTCTACAGGAGGACCATGTGCATAAAAAGTCCCATTCCCATTTTGCAGAATGAGGACACTGAGGATCAGGTGATTCAATATATCACCAGAGACATTAATTTCACCAGAGACATTTATTTCTCTCCAAGGCTTTTCCAGATCTCTGCAATCTGAGAAAATTTGCCCACGGGCACCCCAGTACTCATCACACACTTCCATTTCAGCATTCAGAACATTTTACAGATAGTTACTTACTTTCTGCTTTTCCTACTAGACCACAAACTCTGAGAGGCTCTGGCTTAAGAGAAATGCAGCAACAGTTGTATAGAAAATGCTAATTTCTGGTCAAGATCACATGACCATCAGTAGCAGAAGCTGGAGCTACAATTGATGGTTTGCTAAATATAAAGAAGTAGATAATATTTCTTTTTTTAAATACATGTTTAGCTGAGTGTGGTGGTTCACGCTTATAAATTCAATACTTGGGAGGCTGAGACAGGAGGATCTGGGTTCACAGCCAGCTTCAGCTACTCAGTGAGCCCCTCTGCACTTAGATCCTATTTCAAAGTAAAGAATAAAAAATTGGGCTGGGGGTGCAGCTTAGACATAGAATGCCCTAGGTTAAATCCCCAGCAACACACACACACACAAACACACACACACGCGCGCGCGCGTTTATTGGTGCAGTGTAAATCTCCTATCATAATGAAGTTCAGAGTGATAACAACATACGTGAACATAGTACTTGGTGAGCTTCCCCCTGGCTCCTGTCCCTGTCTGTTCCCTTCCCCATACATGATATTGAAACTGGTGCTGATAATTTCATATACGTACATAGATTTGATAGAAGTGTTTCCTTTATCAATTCTCCTCCCCCCTTACCTACATTAGATCCCTACCACTCTACTGTTTTTTTTCTCCTTTATTTGCCATCTCTTTTATATTCAAATTTCTCTCTAGCTTCCACATTCAATAGAAAACATATGACCCTTCAAAAGAAAGATCAGTGGGCTGCGCTTTACACTGACCTGAGGACAAAGACAAGAACAAGGACTGGAAACACTAAATTCATGAGCCCTGAAATATCTTATGTTCCAAGCCTCCAGAGGGTGGACTTGGTCATCATCACAATGGCTGCTCAAGGAAACCCAAAGATCTTTGATGGAGTTGGCATACCGTTTTCAAAACCTATTATTTCTTGGAAAGAGAAGGGTCTATAGCTGAGGGAAATGTGTCTTAGTGTCACACGTTAAGTCCCAAATATAGTCCCAGATTAAGCAAACTGGACATATGGCTGCCTTGTACATGATGCTTCTTCAGAATGAATGAGCATCCGGAGAAGAGCAGAAGCAGAAGAGGAAGGAGAGTTGCTCCCTCATAAGAGAGCCCAAGTTAACTTTTACAATGTTTTTGTCTAGACTGAGCAGAACACTCATTAAAGGACTCAGACTTCCCCCTAAACTTCCTCTTAGCAATGCCAAGCAACTAGAAGTCTGGACTTCCTTCTTGGAATCCCAGAAACCAGTTGAAGCTTCCAAGGACCAACTGTGATTTTAATCTAGACTCTAAGAGGACAGAGCACATGGACTGCTTTGAATGCTGTCTGCTACATCGCCTGAGCTGTGTTGCTGGACATGTAGTGGGCTCTTGATAACTGTGAATGAATATCCAGAACTAATACATATATAGTTTATCTTCAAGGATCTCACTATATTGGGGAAGACAGATGCACCAGGACTAGTAGCAATGCATCCCTTACATGGGGAGTGTGTTGAAAGAAGCCATGGACTCTGAGTGGTACAGGGGTAGGGGCTGTGGGAGGTGGGTGTGAGCAGTAGGGAAGATGATGCGGAGACCGGGGGATGCAGAGGTAGTGCAGAGTTCAGGATGATCGGAGTCCCGAAGGGCTTTCTCTTGAAAGCCCTCGCTCAGAAGATTATTTTTATTTTGCATCCTTTCATCCTTTTTAAGCCTTAACTGATGATCTAGCAATACTTTATTTCATTTAGATTTTTCAGTAACCATGTTTTAAAGGTGTTAAAGACATTAAAGATATATGTAAAGCAAATGGCAAATAAAGTCAATCACAAAACCTCTCCCTATCAATTGCACTCAGGTGAAAGAAAGGCCTCCTCACAGAACATCCATGCTCCGGCCATGCTTCCGCTCTCCGTTTTCATCCTCGGTTTTAAAGGTCCTCACATTCAGCAAGGCGTATTCCAGCCTCCTCTCACTTGCTGAGAATGTCCTCTCCTGACAACTGCAGGCCATACCTTTGGTGTCTCAACCCTGCCCAACTTTCTCCCTTTACTAGGTAGCTCTCTGTCATCTTTCAGAGGTCAGTTTATATTTAACTCCAGAAAGACATCTCAGTGGCCCAACTCAAGGTTGTGCCCCTTCTCAGTGCTCCCAAAGCTCCCTGCACTTCTGAGCTTGCTACCTTGAATTCCATCTGATCTGCAGGAAGGCAGGTTTCACCTGTCTTGTTCACCCCCACGAATCACATGCATTTAGCACAGGGCCTGTGGTCAGCATTCAATCATTAGCCCTGGAATTAATGACTGGATTGTATTTTCTTTCCCATTTAGTTCATTTAGTGAGAGTTTTGGGAAGATGTATCTAAATCTTCAGGCTTGCCTGAAAGATCCCTATGTAAGTGTTTTATGTTCATACACAAGTACAAGAAAACAAGGATTAAAAGAGAAAGTCATTTTCTATTTTAATCAAGTAAGTGGAAATTCTGGTGATTTACATCAATAAATATGCTTACTTCCTCCTTTGGACTATTAAATGTGTTTCCCCTGGGATGCAAAGGCCATGCTTTTATTTCTCAGTGGAACAGTGAACTGGATAGACACTGCACAAGGAAGAAATTCATTAAAATCCGACCACTGAATCACACCTTGGTGACTTGCCTCCTTCAGTCTCAGATTTGACTTTTGGGAGCTATAACACCATAGGACAAAGAAGTAACAGGTTTTCAGGTACCTGCCAGATTTTATGTTGATAATTTAAATATTAGACAGTGGTTTGGATGAAAGACCTCCAAACACGTTGCTTAACTGAAAGTTTATGAACTGTTTGCTAGCTTATGAAGTATGCATTAGACCTGAGAAGCTGTTTCTAGGCACTGAAGTGGACTGCGTTGTCAGCTGAGGCTGCTCTCTGTGAGAAAGGGGTCCAAACTTTCCACTGTCAGCTGCTTGCTGCCAGGTGACAGGTTCAAAAAATGTTCAATAAAATGATGTTGGATCAGGACAACATGATGTCTACCCATGGTTTAGACCTATGATTTAGACGTTGCATCTGGTAAGAATTAAAGAGGTACAACAAGGGCATTGCCTTTTGAAGCCCAAGAATGTTGGAGGCAGAGTAGAGAAGGGAAGACTGGGATGTGTAAAGGATCAACGTTGCTCAAGAATAATTCTCCAGTGGCACTTTTGGACATTTATCTCAGAGAAATAAAAACTTACTTTCACACATACAAAAAATGGACACAAATGGACATAAAAGATTTATTTATAATAGCTTAAAAATAGGAACAACACAACAGGCTCTCTATGGGAGAATAATTGAGTGGGCTGAGGTTCACCAATACCATCATGCATCGCTCAGCAATAGTAAGGGAAAATGCAGCTTAGCTGGATCTTGGGGAGTTTTGCAGAATATAAACAATCAGTTTCAGAGGGTTCAGAGCTGCATGATTCCATTAGTATGGCATTCTTGAAATGACATAATTGAGGAGATGGAGAGCAGATTGGTGGCTGCCAAGGGCTGGGGATGGGAGCAGGCGTGGCTGTGACTGTAGAGGGCAGTGCTAGGGAATCTTACAGTGATGGAGCAGTCCCTTGGCCCTACACAGATGATAACATGGTATAGACACAGGCATGCCCGTGCATGTGTACAGACACGCACACACCTCACATGCGTCTACACGATGCCGGGCAACTCTAAAGGAGCTCTGTGGATTGTGCCAGAATCAATTTGCTGTGGTTTCATGGTGGGAGGTTTCTGGAATATACAGAGGGCTTTTCTAAATGTTTACATTCTTTGCAACTTCCTTTGAATATATAATTATTTTAGCATAGGAAGTTACAAAGCACCATTTTACCATGTGTGATCATTTTAAGTTCAGTGGCATTTAGAGAAATGAAGCCGATTCCTTACTATAGTTTCCCTTTGTTTTTCCACCATTTTTAGATGGATTTAGATGATGACCTGTGATACTGCATGGTTGCAAAACACCGATTCATCTGCAATTCATATTTGGTTAATCTGCACTTGAATCAACACAAGAACAAGAGCCTGTGGATTTAAGGGAAGGTGTTACCAGTGAGTTGGCAGGCTTTCGCCACACTGGCCGTGTGGGCTCTGATGCACCACAGGTTGTGCTAGTGGCCCAGGTTGTGTTTTCTTTTTGGAGCTACCCACACTGCCGGCGTGTTCCAATTGGCATTTGTCATCAGTGGTTGGCACTGTTTTGTGCCACATATGGCACATGCCTTTTCCCTAATTGGACTTTAAGACTCCATGATCAAAGACCATGGCTAGCATTTAATAGGTACTATGCAAATGAGATGAAGGGGGTGAGGCTTGTTGGATGTCTTTACTTGTGTTGAATTCTGTATTGATTCAGATATTTTATCATGTCACTGACAAAAAAAAACAACAACCCACACACAATCCCCATGGAATAAAGCAAAAAGCAAAGAATATCGACTCATCACTGTCCAGTCTAGAAGTATATTTGACTTCAGACCCTGTTTTTCCCTGTCTCTCAGCACTACTTTTACAATCTCAGTCGCTTCAGCAGCCAAATTCATATATATATATATATATATATATATATATATATATATTCATCTATAATATATAATATATATTCACCCATATATATTATATATCAATATATATTGTTGGCACATTATAATGTAAATGATAGTAACGGTGACATACTTGGTGGGCTTTCCCCCAGTCCCTCTCCATTCTCCTCCCTTCTCCATACAGGGTACTGAGACTGACATTGGTATTCTCATATATGTATGTAATGGCTAGGAAGTAATTCCTTCATCGATGCTCCCTCTTCCCTTGACCACCACCCTGGCTCCACTGAAGTTTCTCCTCCATTATCTGAAGTCCCTCAGGTGTTCCTATTACTTACTAGCTTCTACATATTAGAAAAAAATCATATGACCCTTCACTTTCTGTGACTGGCTAATCACACTTAACATAATGTTCTTCAGGTCCTTCCATGTTTCCAGCAAATGACACAAGTTTGTCCTTCTTTATTTCTGAGAGGAATTCCACTGTGTGCAGATCCCACAATTTTGTTATATATTCATCTGTTGATGAACACCTATGTTAGTTCCTTAATTTGGGCTTGTGAATTGTGCTACTATGAACATGGATATACACTTATTACTATAATTCTGTGATTTCATTCCCTTTAAAAAGATACCCAGGAGTGATATAGCTGGATCATATGGTGGACTTATTCCTAATTTTCTGAGAAATCTCTACACTATTCTCCATAGCAGCTCAGCAGCCAAATTCTGAATTTGGATCTGAAGAAGGCTACAACTTTCTTAACTCTTCTCTATCATCTGGTAATCCAGTGAGCCAGTGGGGCAGTTCCCCCCTCTGAAATTTCAAGTATTCTATCCTTTTCGGCATACTGGATCCCATTCCCATCTCTCAACCAATCACCTTAAACAAATGTACTGAGTGGTCTAGTTCAAGGCTATATGCTTTGCCCAAATATCTAGTAGTGGAACTTAACATTTTGTGAACTAAGAGTTAGAGAAATTAGGTAGAGTTCCTCAAGCTTGGCATGGAAGCGAGAATTCTCCCCTCACAATACCCTTTTGTGGTGGGCATACATTGTGAGAAGAGGAATCATTAGGAGGCTCAAAGTCCTCCTCAGAGAGCTGATTATCAGTGGTTTACTGCACACACTCACAGGACACAAAATGTAAATAAGAGACATTATCTGGCATGACATAAAATGCTAAGACGGCTTGTTGGTCCTGAGACTGACTTGTCTGTCTTAGTGATGATAAATAAGTTCACAGTGGTTTTTATTTGCATCTGCAAGCCACACTGGCAAAATTGGTCATCTGGGCCAGCAGTGTTTTAGAGGTAATTGGTTTGGGTTTATCTTCAACATAGACTTCATTACTTTCATTTTTCTCAGGAGGAATGTTTAATGCAGGCTTCTA
The DNA here is from genome assembly GCF_963383645.1 of Muscardinus avellanarius. NCBI lineage: Eukaryota > Metazoa > Chordata > Mammalia > Rodentia > Gliridae > Muscardinus > Muscardinus avellanarius. The sequence goes on along the minus strand of NC_137787.1, from coordinate 14,249,354 downwards.
ATTTTCTTGCTGTAATACATGGGTGGTTTGAAGCATCTAAAATGTGTAATTATGAAAGATATCAGCCCCCCTCTCTGTAGAGCCCTCCCTGCTATTTTCAGTTCTGGCCCTGAGAGTTTTGGGGTCTTGTAGAAGCTGTAAGCTCCTGTTTGGTATGGCAGGTTGTTGCTCTGCAATTCCTTGGTTAGGCATTTCTTAGCTGTGCCTCCTTGCTCCACCAGAATCATATAAAAAGAACAAGTAGATCTTGGGTCTCTACTGTGTGCTGACACTGGACTAGAGCTGGGAATTCTAGATTCTGTAAGGTGAAAGGGTATGTGTCCTGAAAGAGCTTGTGATCTAGCTGGAAAAATACACAGTAATCAATTGATTGCATTTAAAAACGTAACACTGCAAATTTGGCCATTGTTATGAAGAAGTCAGTAATATTCCGAGCAAGTGAAGTGGGGATGTGAAGCAGGTTGACTAGAAAGAAGGATCAGGAAAGGATTCCTGTGAATATATTACCAGAACCAGGATATAAAGCACAAGTAGGATGTATCTTGGTAAAAACAAGAAGGAGGCATGTTCTCTCCAGGCAGGACAAATGATATGTGCAAAGGCTAGTCTAGTACCCCGAGAGTCAGCAGTGCTGAGATGGGAGGGTAAGAGGAGCATGGGAGGGTGAGTGAGCAGGGTTCCAAAGGCTTTGTTAATGGGTCTTGTCTTTATGCTAAGCGAGATGGGAGTTCATGGATGGCATTTTAGCGGGCAAGCATGAAGAGGACAAATTATTCATATTATTTGATTTATCTTTTGTCTCAGTCAGCATTCTCACTGTCAATTTAACTGCCTCCACAACTTAGAGGAAGGAAGATTTATTTGCTCATGGTATTTTGGAGATCTTAGAGTTTAGTCCCTGTGAGGCCAGGATACAGAGCTGGAGCTCTGAAGGGTGGGAGGAAGCAGAGGGAGGGAGAGCACAGGCTTTGACCTCACATCATGGGGGCTGGAAGCCAGAGACTACACACAGGCAATCAGAGAACATTTATATACACCAAGTTTAAACTCCCAGGGACCCACCATCTCTAGCCACACACTACATGCCTAGGTTACCACCCAGATAAATCCCCTACAATGAACCTATCTACTGATGAGATTACAACCTTTAACACTCAATTACATCAACTCTGAACACCAGTATTTGTGCTCTTCAGGGAGCATTTTATATCTAACTATAATATGTTTTCAATTTTTTCATGAGCTAAAGAGTAGAAAAAAGTTAATGGATGGAGATGGCCATGAGAAGTAAATGCCACGAGGATTATTCTAAATTGTGAGACTTTATAGAAAGAAATCCTTCAAAGTACCATGAAAGAACCATCCTAGAAGGATATGATGAGCAAAGAATTAAATAGATGAGAAATAATATGTTATGACGATGAAAGCCAGACAATTGGAAGAATAAACAGTCTGTAGACAGGACCAAAAGCCAGGGCGGTGTGAGTGAATTAAATCTCAGGACATAAGAGATTTCTCCAAAAACAGAATTGAAGAGTGTGGCCAAGGTGGTGTAAAATCCAAAGCAGGTGATCAACAGAAAGAATGCCTTATGAAAATCAGACCATGTATGTAGAATGTACTGATACTAGGCAGTAGTCTTACCTTATTAAAGTCTTCTTAAATAATTTGGCTGGAATAAGGAAATGTATTCAAGAAATGGCTGACTAAGGAATCACAGAGCAAGAATCTGTCACACCAGAGAGGAGCTGACCACATCCCTAAAGTCCTCAAGGATCACAGGGCCTTACAGGAAAACAAGGTGTGAAGAGGGAGGGTTCTACAGAGGGAGGGGGCTGTTATCATTCGTAATTACATGTTTTAGACACTTGAAACCATCAGGGTATTACAGCAAGAAAATTAGAAGCCCTCATTAGGCATGCCTCCGGAGGAAAATGAAAGTAATGAAGTCTATGTTGAAGATAAGCCCAAACCAATTACCTCCACAACACTGCTGGCCCAGATGACCAATTTCACCAGTGTGGTCTGAAGAAGCAAATAAAAACCACTGTGAGCTTATTTATCATCACTAAGACAAGTCAGTCACAGGACCAACAAGCCGTCTTAGCATTTTATGTCATGTCAGATAATGTCTCTTACTTACATTATTTACATTTTGTGTCCTGTTGAGTATGTGCAGTAAGCCACTGGTAATCAGCTCTCTGAGGAGGACTCTGAGCCTCCCTTTTTTGTAATCTATGCCTACCACAAATGGGAGTAGGAATCTCCAGATTTTTTAGGGGAGAATTCTTGCTTCTGTGCCAAGCTTGAGGAACTTCACCTGCTGTCTCCAGCTTTATTTTTTACTTTTTATTTTTGTAATACTGATGATGGAACCCAGGTGGGGTTCTATATCCAAGTGACACCTCAGCCATATTTTTTATTCTTTATTTTGAAACAGGGTCTCACTGAGTTGCAAAGGGCTTCGCTAAGTAGTTCAGGCTGGCCGCTAACTGTGATTCTCTGGTCTCAGCCTCACAAAATTTTCATTAACTCCACTACTAGATATTTGAGTAAATCATATGTCCTTGAACTAGACCACTCAGTACATATGTTTAAGGTGGTTGGTTCAGAAATGGGAATGGGATACAGACAGTATGGCCAGAGGAGAGAATACTTGAAATTCGTGTGTGTGTGTGTGTGTGTGTGTGTGTGTGTGTGTGTGTGTGAGAGAGAGAGAGAGAGAGAGAGAGAGAGAGAGAGAGAGAAGAGAGAGAGAGAGAGAGAGAGAGAGAGAGACAGACAGAGAGACAGACAGACAGACAGACACTGTTCCTTTTGGCCATTGAATTACCAGCTGATAGAGTTAAGGAAGCTGTAACCTTCTTGAGATACAGGTTCAGAATTAGGCTACTGAAGGAACCGAATTTGTAAATATACTACGGAGAGACAGGAAAAATCATCGCCTGAAGCCAATCATGTCCTTGGACCTGGAGATTGCATGTTTTTGTCAATATGTTCTTTTTGCTTGATTCAGTGTGAACTGCTTCTTCTGTCACTTGTATGAGAAAATATCCAAGTTGACATAGTATTCAACAAAGGTGAATGTGCTCAGCAAACCACAACCCATGATCTCATTTGCATGGCGCCTGCTCTATGCCAGCCTCAGTGCTAGATCACGAGATCTTATGGTCCTGTCAAGGAAAGGGCATGTACCGTATGACCAACCACTGTGGGTACATGTCAGATGCAGCATGCCAGCAATGTGGCAAGCCCCAGAAGTACAGGAGAATACAACTTGGGGAGCTAGAGGTTGTGATGGACCCGCACCCTCACTGCCAGAGCTGTGCAGGATGGAGAGCCCAGTGGTAACATCTTCCTTTACAATGCATACGCCCTTGTGCTTGTTATGATCCAAGTACAGTTAAATTAAATATGGATTGCATATAAGTATGCATAAGTAAGTGTTTAATGACACAGGTTATAGTTTAAAACCATTTAAAACTTCTAAAAGTGATCTAAAGGACAAAAAGAAAAAATATATAGTAAGGGCTTGGGTTTAACTTCTCTAAATCCCACTGGACTTTTAACTATCATACATCAGAAAATGATTTTTATAACTTTCTATTATGAAATAATGATATATTGAGAGGAAGTTACAAAAACAGAAATAGCTTAGAGAGAAGCCCCATGTATCCTCACTCAGTCTCCTACCATGATGGTCCCCTGTACAACCACAGTACAATGTCCAGACCAGGAAAGAGACACTGGCAAAATCCACAAAGCTCACTCATATTTTCTCAGAATTATTTGCATTCATGCGAGGTGTGTGTGTGTGTGTGTGTGTGTGTGTGTGTGTGTGTGTGCAGTATTATTAACTGTGTAGGAGAAAGGAACTAGTTCATCACAAGATCCCCTGGTTCTGCCCTCTACAGACAAAGCCACACCCACTCCCATCTCAATACCTAGCAAACACCAATCCGTTCCCCATGTCCACCCGAACCTGCACTCCAATTATTTTCTTACCATTACTTTCCTGACAATTGTATTTTTCTGGCTATGAGTATTCCATTGGTTAACTCCTCCTATCTCCTTGGACTGAGCCATGGACAGAATTGAATTATCTAAACTAGTGTCTTCTTTCTTCCTTCCCTCAGTGGTGCCACTAGCTCTGTCCTCCCTAAGGCACCAGTGTTCAACAGGGATTGGGAAAATGTGTGCTGGTGGGAGCAGAACAATGATATAGGTTGAGGGGGACTAGGGCAAGCCAGAGACGCCTTCACCCCATAGCTCCAGCAGACAGAGGGAACATAAGAACTTGAGATCAGAATAGTCAGATGTTCTGATTTTACCAAGTGAAACATCATTTTCAACATGTTCATGTAATTTGTTTTTAAGAAAATATTTTATAATATTAAGCACGCCAGATAAATCTGTAGGTTAGATTAGGAGCCAGGTGTCAGATACAGGCTTTCAAGTTTTGACATTGGCCTTAGGTTTATTTTTGATAATCTCCTTTACTTCATGTCTTAGAGCCTCGGATCTAGTGAGTTCTATTTAATCTTCCTTAAAGATAATCTCTTTAATCTGCCTCTTTCTCTTCAGCCTCAATACTTCCAAAATATTAATTATTTCTTTTGGTCTTTATTCTCCCTTCCTTAAATAGAAAAGATATCTATTTAAGATTTTGATATTTTTACTATTGTCCTAAAGTGCGTAAATATTAAGCATTGAGTAAAACTGGCACAAAACTCTCACATTCCAAGTTGAGAGAAACATACCAAGCCACCAGCGATTGGAGCCTGCCCTCTACTTACTTGTGGTATTTACTAAGATGGAATGATTTCCAAGACTCTACTACTACCTACCATCTTAATACATCACACTCTGCCCCATTCAAATAAATATAAGGGAAGTCATAATAATGACTAGGTCTTTAATCGTGTTGGGAAGGATGAGGTTTGCAGTGGTAGCTGCTCCTCTTTGTAAAGAAGGAAAAACTGAAACTCTTTCTCTAGGGCAAGAGAATGTTATCCCAAGAGTGGGCAAAGGGACACATCGTTTCAATTCCTTTTCAACTGAGAGTCTAAGTCAGGTTGATCATTAACATTTCAGGAAGCAGAGAAAGAGTTGAAGCCCCATTTGGAGCTGACAGAGCTCAGGCCCCTCCCCTGCCCATCCCACCTCTTACCCTCAGTACTCTGACCTCAGCCTTCTCTGATCACCCTTCAGGTCTGGGTTTGGGCACACTGGTGATGTTTCTTCCTCTTGAGAGAAGAGCTCAGGAAAGAAGGCTTCACAGGGCTCAAGGACCTGGGCCATAGTCTAAAAATGGAGAGCATGTTGCGTGTGCTCTGGGCTGGCATATTTCATTCATAGAGATCTCTAAATACAGGTTCTTGCGAAGGGGCCTGGCTGCCTAGGTGTGTGGGAAGCGCTTGTTGCTTAGCAAGGAAACTAGGTTTTCCTTAGTGTTCTTTGGGCAGAAACAAGGGTGGAAGTTTGCAGAATGAATCTGGGGGAGGAGCATAGAACAACTGGTGCACCCCTGTTCGGCATGACATCAATTTACTGTACGGGGAGGGGACACTGTAAAGATACTCAAATTTAAGCTTTTAGCCAAGTACACTGTTTAAGAGTCACGTGCTGAAAAAGGAAAGCCCTCCATCCAACCAGCTGAACACCTTTTGGTGGGGCTAAGAGGTGTTGCTAGAAGACCTGAATCTATCTCATGAAGCATAGAGGCCCTGCAGAGCTGCTAGACAAACTTGTGTATATAAGAAGCCAACATTTGGTGGCCATATGAAGGGCCTGGCTAAAGGAGCATGTTGATCAACTCACAGGAGGACTGCTCCCTACTCAGCCAGGTGAGAGATCTGTGCCTTTAAGACTCTTCTTCCTCCTTATCTAAGAACCAAGGACAAGCTCCTGAGTACAATGGGGCAGAAGGTAGATCAAAGCAGTGCCTCTCTTTTAACCTGAAGGAATTCCTTCACCAGCTCCACTATAATCGGCTAGATTCCACGTTCTTTATTACTCTAAATGAAAGTTTTGAGTAAGTGAAACTGTGTAGAAATGACTGAGTCTTGCCAAAATGTCATTAAAGTGAAAAGCGGGAAAGGTGGGGTGAATGTAACCCAATTAGAAAGATGATGCTAGTAAAGAAATGAAACCTTAGCATGGATAGGCTCCAAGTTGAAAATCCTCAGTACTCTACTTAGAAATATATAAGCACTGTTGGGTGCAATGGAAAAAGCCTGTAGTCCCAGGATGCAGGAGACTGCGACAGGGGGATTATAGGTTTGAGGCCAGTGTGAGGTAACTTAGTGAGACTCTATTTCAAAATAAAAAATAAAGTAAAGCTGAGGGTGTTGATCAGAGGCAGAATACTCCTGGGTTCAATCTCTAGTGCCAAAAATATATATTAGAAATATGTAGACATATTTTAATACCCAAAGTTCTTGTTTTACTAACACAATTTTATATATTATTTCCAAATCAAAAGGAAAAAAATGCAAAACTTCTTTTCAAACAACAAATGCATATAATCTAGGCATTTAATTGGAAAGGTCAGACATTTGACACCTTATTTCATTTTCTATAATTTTATTTTATGTCTTTTATTGCAAACTGAATCAGACCCTTTTAAATTAAAAAAAAAATTTTGTGATGCCGAAGATAGAATACTGAGGCATTCTATCTCTGAGCTATACTTCCAGACCTTTTTTTTTATTTTGAAAGAGTCTTATTAAGTTTCTGAAGTCTCATTAAGTTGCTGATGGTCTTGTTTGTTTATCTAATGCTTGATTAAGAAAACTAATATAAGCCAGGAGTGGTGGCCCAGGCTTGTAATCCCTGCGCTTGTGAGGCGGAGACAGGAGGATCACGCAGGTTCGAAGCCAGATGGGCTGGCTTAAGAGACCCTGTTTCCAAATAAAAATATAAAAAATAGGTTTGGGAGTGTACCCTGGAGGTAGAAGGGCTTCCAGGAACCCCAGTATCACCAACACACACACACACAAAAAAAAAAAAAAAAAAAAAAACCCAAAACTAATATACATTATATATGCACAAAATATATGCTTTTGAAAATATTTAAGTTCCTGATAAAAGTTACATAAAGTAATATGAAATAAATACTTGTAGTGCTCAAAGAAAACAAGTTTATAAAAATAGAGATTATTTTATTTATCTGGAGATTGATCAGGATTGACTGATTTAGAATCTGTTAGCTCCCAAGAAAGCCAAACCTGATTTAAAACAAATATATTCCGTCATGGGCCCATTGCTGTTACTTAACATTCCTGTTCTAATCACCACTGAGAAGAAAGCAGAGTGAAAGTTTAGTGACTGTGAGGAAATTACAGTCTGGTTGAGAGAATAGAAAAGGATCCTGTGAGAAGGATTGGAGCAGCTGGTAAAGTGTGGTGTGGTCCAGCTCTCAGAAGCCTCAGAGAGAGGGAATCACAGTATGCAAGGAGCTGAATCAGGCTGGGTGCCTGAAGAGAAGGATGGTGTTATGGTTTGCATTTAGCATGTCCTCCTAGCCCTCACGTAGAGGAGGCATGTTGGAGGCAGGACTTGGTTGCTGAGGAGGGGTCCTTGGGGATGTGATTTGGGGGATTTATACCCTCCCTTTGCTCACTATTTTGTTTTTGCTTCTGGCCTCCGTAATGTGAGAACAGAAGCATCATCAAGCAAGCTCTTTCTCTCTTTGCTTCCTGCAGCATGCTCTGGGCTTGACAGATGTAACCCAGCCTAACACAGACTGAACACCTGAAATCTCCACAACTGTGAGAAAATAAATATTCCTTCCTCTTAGTTGTTGTTATCAAGTTTTTTGGACTATAGCAATGAAATACTGGCTGAAACATATGGGGAAGGCGAGCCTGCACAGTTATGTTCCATGCTGCCCGAAACACCAAGGACATAAGGACACAGCCAAGGACTGGCTCCTGGGAAACTCTAGGAATATAATTGTGAATCAAACTCAGACTGGAGAACACTAGGAGACTCTATGTGGGGGAGGAATGCAGGCATGGTGGACAGATCAGAATTTGCAGAAAGCTGGCTGGTAAGTAGAAGGGGCATCTAAGTGGTATTTCAACACAAAAATAGTTATTTTGTATTTTATGAACATTCATAGTTGTATTTGTTCAAACAGAACCCTTACACTTACTGTAAGATACAGATAAATAAACAAGCTAAAAATAACACAGAATCACTTCTCTAATGAAGAGCAATACTTTGTAATTAACTCAGTAAGTTTCACAAATATTTTTGAACATGTATAGGGCTTTAAAGTTTGGATGTTGTTGCATAAGAGAAGCTAAATTAGAACCCTAGTTTTTCCTCCCTGGTGATTTAATCACTTCATTCCAGATTTTCAAACCCTGAAAGAATATATGTATATTCCACAGAATTGCTTATTATTTTAATGATAGCATTGGAAGAAAAAGTAGAAAACAACCATCTTAAGACGAGAAAGAAAATAATTATAGTGAGGAAGAAAATAAAGTAAGACCCATACTCTGTCATCAAGAGTTTATACCGAAGCATTGGTTTCTCTTTTATAACACTTTTGCCAAATAATATGCAGAAGAAAACAACCAAAGAAGAATATAGAGGAGTTAATAAGGAAAAGCCATCATCTTCCTGCTCAACCCTGCCTCACCTTACTCTATCTCTTAACTATTCTGATTTTTGTTAATTTGGGGAATTACTTAATTTGCACTAAGTATGTTCACTCCAGAACTTCTTGATCTCTTGATTCCTCTGTATGAAAAGTGAGGTTTTACCACATTTCTTTATTTAAATTAACAAACACATATGTAATACACACATTAAATACAGTGACACATATTAAATTTAGTTATGTCCCAAATAACAATGTTCCATTCAACCAGATGCTGCCATATATGCTAGTGGTTCCATAAAATGATGTCATCTTGTGGCATTGTTTATGTAATTATGCTCCATGATGTTCACAATGATGAAATAACATAAGGCTGCATTTTTTTAGAGCGTATCCTCATTAAGTGACATGTGGCTATATACAAACTAAGTATAAGTCATATATAATAACACAGTTCTCATCTCAATGATAAGAGTTTGTTTTTATATTTTTAAAATGTATTTTGTAATCTGACTTACCTGTTTCCCTTAGAGTCCATTGTTCATTTTTTGACCTTCGGCTTGCTTTCATGTTTTAGTTTTTCTTAGGACGGTTGTTAGCATTGTCCGTCCTCCTGTATTTGAGAATGGAAACCTGGTTGCTTTTCTAAGTGGCCAGCTTGCAATGCTTTTGGTTAAGTCCATGTGCCTAGATATGTGTTCTGTTGGTTGAGTTGGAACTCTTGATACATAGTTGGGGCTTTCTGACAAGAAGATGTTGTGCTGTGGAAAGGGGAGCAGTATATGCAAGCCGATGGTTGTAGTCTGGGGTGCACACCCACAGCACGGTTCCCTGAGGTCCTTACCTGGCTGACTTGGCTGTACAAGAGTGGAGGTGGGTCAATAAGCAAAGCTGATCAGCAGACAGACTTTGAGAGTATTCAGGTCTTTTTTTAGACCCTATTTTTTCTCCCTCTACCTTGATACATTTAATCTCCTCCATGCCCAGAGCAGAGAAGGACAACCTTCACAGCAGCTGCTCCAGCTTCAGTCTCCTCTCTTTTTCAACCACTAACCACTTTAGTACATTTTCAGACTTATGAACTTTATTGATGGATCTCATGGACAGACACACTTGTCTCCTTCTGCTCATTGTTTTATATTTATTTGGGGTGGGGTTTGAGCAACTGAGAAAGGTGCTTTCCATCCTCTACATTGATGAATGGGGCAGGAGGGAGAGAAGAGGTAGGCAGAGTTGCTAAGTGGAAGCCAAACTATAGTATTTACCACCCAAGGACTGTTGGTGACAAGTTAGATAATTTTGCTGTCAGTTTTGTCTGAGATTGGCAGCATTGCTTTCTTTTCTTGTTCCTGACATCTTCCCACATCCTAGTTCTCCCTCTACTGAAGACTTGTCAGTGCTTCTTGAGATATTGTGGTTTGGAGTTACAGATGTTTCCAATCTTAATGAAGATGGAGCTTGCATTTCTAATATTCTCTCCCTGTCTCTCTGGAGAAGGAAGTGTATTCACCCTTCTGTTTAAAAAGGAATGTTAGCTGGGCGTGATGGTGCACGCTTGTAATCCCAGCATTTGGGAGGCTGAGACTGGAGGATCGCGGTTCGTGGACAGCCTCATCAAATTAGTGAGGCCCTCTGCGACTCAGTGAGACCCAGTTTCAAAATAAAGAATAGAAAACAGGGCAGGGGGTGTAGCTCAAAGATTGAATGTCCCTGGGTTCCATCCTCAGACCCACAAAAAATAAATAAAATAAAAATGGACTGTCACTATAATTTTATCAATGTCTTAAATAAAAGGGGACACAAACATACATTTTTTTTTTCAGTCTGCCTCCTTGAAAAGATACTCTTACGTGAACTTGAATTTTCAAATGTTTTGTCATTTATAGTAGTCGCCTAATCAGGAAGCAGATGGTTATGAATTGGAATATATCCCTGATAATCTCCTGTCTCTGAAAAAATATCAGATGATTATTAAAAAGTTTCAAAGACAGGACAATTTGCTAAGGAGTGTTAACTATGTTTTTCTTTTTAGGTCTTGAAGAAACACAACACTGAATTCTCAGTACCTTTGCAAACCTAAGTTGGGGCATTCATTCTTGTAAAAAGAGAAGGGCTGCCATGAGGTGCTGGCAGAATCAGGGCTTTGAATATTTGGAATAGGAGCTTCTGTTTTTCATAGGTGTGATAATTTTCTCTAGACCCTAGGCTGGTCACTTGATTATATGCTTTATGAAGCATGAACTTCATTCCTATCGACTATACATGTGCCCAGTTTATAAAATGTTGTGTGGTCTGTTTGATTTGTACGATAAATATTTGTCAAGAGAATGAATGTATTTGACCCAGGGTTATTTAGATCCTACTCTTTGCTGGTTACAGCGCTAGCAATGATTTGAAAAATAAGGTCGTTGGAATAGACAGCTGTCCACTGGCCATTATCTTCGTTTCCAGATTTGTCTCCTTGCTTCTTTTGCTCTATTTTCTATTATAGGGGGCTTTTCTGTAATAGTTACAGTTTTTGTCAGGATCCTCTGCCAACTAACTGCTGCTTATATTTGGCAAAGAAGGCATTTTGGTGGAAAACCAGAAACCAGAGGAAAAAATTAGCATGCGTCTCCCCCTTCATTTCTCCTTAGTGTAATTTCTGAAGCACCACTTGATGCTTGTCCAGTGTACTGACCCCACTGGCAGCTCCCACTCTTGGGGTGTGATTTCTACCTCACACTTTTTGGACCAAGCACCATCTTCTTTCTCAGTGTCTCCAGGTTGGATTGCAAAGCAGCTCTCTGCAGTTGCTATACTCTGGCTTTTCTTATCTTCCTCTTTTTGCTCATTCAGCTCTATAGAACTAGTTTCACATATTATTTTTTTCTATTAAACTAATAATACGTGGGTTCTATTGTCTTTCTAGATCTGACTTTTAAGACTTCCTCCAAGCTCCAAATACAATGAGTCCAAACTTGCCTTCTTATTTATAATAACTTGAAAGAGGGAAATCGTGATGTTGCTATCATTTAATAAATACTGAATGCTAAGCCAGGCTTGGTGGTACATGTCTGTAATCTCCGAACTTGGAAGGATGAGATAGAAGGATCACAAGTTCAAGGATAGGTTAGGCAACATAGCAAGGTCCTTAGCAACATAGCAAGACCCTGTTTCAAAACAAAAATAAAGCCAAACCTTGAATTCAGCCAAGATGTTCATTAATAGATGAACAGATTACAAGCTTATGGAATATGTACACAAAGAAATTTTACTCAGTCATAAAGAAGAACAAAATTATGCCATTTGCAGGGAAATGGATGGAAGTGGAGAACATTATGCTAAGTAAGATTAGTCACTCACAAAAAGTAAAAATTGGATGCTCTTTCTAATATGCAGAAGCTAGGGAGAAAAAGAGTCATAGGAGAAATTCTAGATGAAGAAGGAGAAACCATAGATGAGCAAATAAGGTGGCCTAACTGAAGAGGATGGGAGGAGGAAAGAAGGAAATTCCCTAATGTACATGACCTACATTCACAAACATATCAAAGTCAATTACTAAACTAAACATGAGAAGGAGGGAGGGGGGAAGGAATAGGGTGGGAAATAGGGAAGGGTTAAATGAATGATGTGTACATGTATGCGTCTACTAAGTTATACTCCACTGAGATGTATGACTATAATACATGATTAAAAAAATGTCTGGGGATGTAGCTCAGAGGTAGAATGTTCCTGGGTTCAATCCCCATCACCAACCAACCAACCAAACCAGCAAAAACTCAAGAGACTGTCATCTCAAAACAGTGAATTTCTTATTATTTTGACTCTTATTGTTAGAGCAGTTATAAAATTTGTACATGTAGGTAATCTCTGGATAAGTGAGGCCCTATTTTATAATTATTTGGTAAAAAGTAGGGTTTTCTATAAAGTTATTTTTAAGCTGTGCATTAAATTTTGGGAATTGATTCTTATTGAGCCATTAGAATAATTAGTCAAGATTTGGATAGGCCTATTTCTACTGAAAAAAAGACACAAGGATTTTATTGTCTAAGAATATGTTTAGAAACTCTAGATTCTGAAATATTAAAACTTACCTTTCCAGTTCAATTATAATGAGATATGCACAATGCATTCAAAGTTAAATATTACTGAAATAGTGGATTTATGTAAGTTTTGGAGAAAGTTGAAATGAACCAATTATTTGAAGTGTGTGTATGTGTGTGTGTATGTATGGGTGTTTTATTGGAGATTGAACCCATGGACATTCTACCTCAAGATATACCTCAATCCTACTTTTATATTTTATTTTGAAATAGGGTCTCACTAGGTAGCTAAAAGTCTTGCTAAGTTGCTGAGGCTGGTCTTGAACTTGTGATCTTCCTGTCTCAGCCTAACATTTACCAGGATTTCAGGCATGTTCCCCCACATCCAGCTGAATTTTGTTTTAACCTAACTCAGTGGAAGCAACTTTTCCACTTTCATCTCCCTGTTCTCTTGGATTCATCAAATGGCAGGTGGTTATCATTAAATGGCTAAGTGCATTTTATATTATTTGGCAAAACCCTTACATGATTGAACTGTCATTGTCATTGTACTGGGAGATTGCTAAAACTGTGGCTCAAAACCAGAGATGGCTTATAGTTCCTTGAGTAAACATGTTTTAAGGATATTTCTCTGTTCATAAACATATATCACCTCATATTTTTATATGCTTTCATAGAAGCAGTGAGTAATAATAATAATAATGGTAAGCATTATTAACTCAGTAATTTTATTTGCAATAGCAATTCTCAAGATGAGATTCACTTCTGGCAGTGAAATTTTACACTCACGCAGGCTGCGTGTAGCAGAAACAGCCCTATCAGTTACTCTTCCATTTCAACCATGATCTGACAGTTTTGTGTTTGTGTCCACTGACAGAGGGAAAACAAAATGTGTTGTTGTGGGTCAGAGATTTTTGTTATGTCCCTATCAGTCTCATTTTCTGTGGAAGAGAGCATGAGGCTGGTTTCATCAACCATAATGAGAAAGGACAGGATCGCACATACCAGGACATTGTATACACCTTGATGAGGTGGCCAGACACGTCAGGATTGTCTTGTGGTTTCTTGAGAGACACACAAGATTCAGGATAAGCATTCTTGATTGGAAGTGTTGGATTTAACTGTGTTTAGCTCTGTTATGGTTAGATATAAAATGGCCCCTTAAAGAGCTTATAAATAGGTGTTTGAAGTTGATAATTGAGTCTTGAGGGTTGTAATCCCAACACTGGATAAATCCATAATAGTGATGGCTGGAGGGAATAGATTCTTGGGGGTGTGGCCTTGGGTATTATATATATATATATATATATATATATATATATATATATATATAATTTTCCTCCTTCCTCCCTCTCTCTCTTTCCTCTAGCTTCCATGATGTGAGGAGCTCAGCCCATGTGCTCTCCCTGTCTATGCCTCCTGAGATCTGGGATCTCTAGCCTCACATGGACTGAACCTGAAACCACAGAAAAATAAATCTTTTTTCTTTCAAGTTACATAGCTAGTTATCATCCCCTAAGACTCCGACCCGCAGGGGCTTAGAGAACGACACAGACACCTCTTCAGCTGAAATATGAATTCTTCTTTAATGGATCCTTAATATGTCTCTTCTTCATATGTCTCTCAATATGTCTAATATGTCTGACAATGCGTGCAGCAAGCACAATATATATCAGCATCATAATGCCTCCCTCTATTCCCTACCAACCCCAAGCTTCCACAGCTAGGGCATGCACATTTCTGACTCTCTCATAGGCAGGCTGGTGGCAGCATGAGGCTTTGCATCACTGATCATTCTGCAGGCACGTAGCATGGCACACTGCGCATGCTCAAGGGGACGTCCATCTCGTGAGTCTCATGACTTGGCTGCAAGCCTAGGCGCCATCTTGAATCCACGCTGGCAACAAGCCTGGGTGCCATCTCGGTCCAGCCGAGTGGGCCCCGACAGCTAGTCTTTTAGATATAGCTGCAATGATGCTAACTATAACAAGCCCTCATATGTTGAGTTTAGGATTGCAAGTTGAAGAGATGTTCACAGTTGGAAAAGATCATTATTATAAATGTAAATTCAATACATATTTGGATTTTAATTTTATAATTTAACTTTTTTTTGCAGCACTGATAATGAAACCCAGGGGCATTCTACCTCTGAGCTACATGCCCAGTCCTATTTTTTAAGTCTTTTTTATTTATTTTTATTTTTTATTTTTTGAAATACTGGGGATGGAACCCAGGGCCATTATCCCTACAAGCTACACTCCGAGCCCTATTTTTTCATCTTTTTTACTTTTTAAAATGGTCTCACTGAGCTGCAAAGGGCCTCGCTAAATAGCTGAGGCTGTCCACAAACCTTGATCCTCTGGCCTCTGCCTCCTGCCCCCTGAATGCTGTGATAACAAGTGTGTGCCACCACATCCAGCATAATTTAATTTTTATTACAGAAAAATTTCAAGCCTAAAAAACAATAGAGAGGATAGAGTAATGAGTCATCACCAGATTTTGAGCATTTTGCCCATCTTGTTTATCTGTATTAATTTCTCATTTTAAAATTTCTGGTGCCACATCATATAACATGGGAATTGCTTCCTTCACACAGATCTCTTTTAAAAGTATCTGACTTTTTACCACTATCATGTTAAACAAGAAGAGTATTTTCATATAGATAATATTGAGAATTGCAAGACTAAGATTCATTTATTCTCTTGTAATTCATAATTAGTTCTAGAACTTTGATTACATTAAGGAGCATTTATTGGGGGAAGTGAGAATACTTTTGGGGTGGCTATGTACTTTATTGCATCCTATTAAGGGAAATAATGAGCACATTTGATGATACTATTGTTAAGTTGGGTCCTGCACTCATGTGACTTTGTGTCACATGACCTCTGCACGGCAAGGGAGGAGCAGAAACCCCCGCGAGAATTGGGCGTTCCCACGAGTAAAACCCCCATCTCGCGAGATGCATGCCTTGAAAAGGAGAGCCCAGGTCCTCAAGCTTCGGACAGGCGCGCGGGCCCCACGGTGCCTCGCCCTGATCCCCGGGAGAGCCGTGCCATTAAAACTTTACATGCCACGTGTACCGGACCTCTCTCGTGTTTTTCACACTCCGCCGTACTCACTTATTTTTATTTTACTCGCATTTAATTTTTTATTTTACTTATCATTTGGTGCCGAACCGGGAGAACTCTTGGGTCCCTCCCCATTTTTTTCCTTTTTTTTTTTCTGTTTTCTCTTTTTATTTTTACTCTCTTTTTGAGCCCCGGACTCTCCGACCCGCCAGCAGCTCGACTGTGAGGTCCCACACCAGCGCTCCGCTTGCAGGCGTTGCTCCCACCACTGCCGCCGCTGCCGCCCCGTGCCTGCCCGGACCTTAAGCCTTCTTCCCCAGCCCCGCGCTCTCCGGGAGAGCCGGCGGCCTTCTTCCCGCCCCGGGTATCGTCCCCCAAGACTCCGACCCGCAGGGGCTTAGAGAACGACACAGACACCTTTTCAGCTGAAATATGAATTCTTCTTTAATGGATCCTTAACATGTTTCTTAATATGTCTCTTCTAATATGTCTCCTAATATGTCTGACAATGTGTACACAATATATATCAGCATCATAATCCCTCCTTCTATTTCCTACCAACCCCAAGCTTTCACAGTTAGGGCATGCACATTTCTGACTTTCTCATAGGCAGGCTGGTGGTAGGCGTCACTGATCATTCTGCAGGCACGTAGCATGGCACACTGCGCATGCTCAAGGAGACGTCCATCTTGTGAGTCTCATGACTTGGCTGCAAGCCTAGGCGCCATCTTGAATCCACGCTGGCAACAAGCCTGGGTGCCATCTCGGTCCAGCCGAGTGGGCCCCGACATCTCCCCCTTTTTGTTTTATTAAAATAAGGCTCGGGATCGTGCCTGTCTTAGGTCGTCAACCCTCAAGGACCAGTCTTACCCGTCATTGGGAGAACAATAGCATGATTGTTTCCCTGTCTTAGGTTGAAAGGTCCCGGGGAAGATCTTACCCGTCACTGACTACCGATCCAGCATACTGAGCCATACATGGGGAGATGAGCCAGCTTCAAGGGCTACCATAGCTTGCACCAATATACGTTGTTGTTGCAGTGTGCGTTGTCGAGTTCGCCTGATATATCCAACCAGGAAACAGCATGCTACCACCAGCAAGAATGCCCAGAATGCCATACCACCCCAATCTTTTAAGAAACCCAAAGTTTCATGTATCAAGTCCATCCATTGTTGTACTGTGGCGACTTCTACACGGGTAGAATTAATTGCAGTGATGGACGCTCGGAGCTCAATCATGGTGTGTTCAAATTCACGGCTCCAAGTCCCTAGAAGCATCTTGCTTAATTGCCGAGACAAATTACCTGCATGGGAGAAATTCTGATACTGCACATATGTTATATATAATCCAGACAATTTATGAATACATGGTACCATGGCCATTTGCCCTAGAATGTCAACCTGTTCTTGTAACAGGTCTATTCTTTGATTTACCATTAATATGCCAGCTTTAAGTTGTCCATTTATTTGAGCTTGCTGAGCCATGGCAGTAGCCGCATGTGAGGATAGGGCATTCATAGTGGCTGCAGTATTTATAGATGTTGCCAAAGCGGCAGCAGCTGCAATTGCCGTGGTCACAGAGGCCACAATTACAGCAATAAGAGCAGAAATTCCAAAATCTCTCTTTTCTCGGTTCAGCAAAACTGGAAGGGAATTTACATCCACTCTTACTGGCCAAGGGACTGCTATAGGCAGTCGCATTACTACTGCCCAAGGGTGCATAGAAGCATTCCAGCAGAAAGTTAGAAAACAGGTATCAATAAAACAACCTAGACTATCATTAACCAAGGAACTATTAGAAACAAGCCAAAAAAATGGAGTAGTTACACAAACAGGAGTGGGTCCAAACGGGAGTTGTGGTCCCATTGAACAACTTACTTTGACGCTATTTTCAAAAGTATTGGAAAAATTCTGAGAATAGCTGCAATTTTTTACAGTTCCCCCTAAAATCATAGACATAGCTGTTATATCAGTACAGCCTCCTGCTATTCCACAGAGAAGCCAAATATTAAAAGGATTGGGTGGCTTATACTGTATAGGATTTTGATATGTATAATTATATCCTGCCCAAGTATGATTGCGCATAGTAGATATGCCTGGAGAAAAACTTAAATCATAGCCTGAAGAGGCCCAGACTACCTTAGAGTCTTGGCAATCAGTCCATTTAAATGGCCAGCTACGTGGGCTATAACATTTTGGAGCCCACCACGGCTGCAAAGGAGCTGTTTTATTTTCAGGATGTTCATATTTAGAAAATGCTAAAGGAGCATATTCTTCCAAAACAGTAACATTTCCTATGGGACTGGAATCATTAAATGGCTGAAATTTTCCCATAGTTTGATTATATAACTGCACACATGGATTAGGACTATCATAGGTATCATTCAAAATTTATTAGCATAAAAACATAAACTACCACTTAAAGTTATATTGAAGAATGCATAAGGCCTAATTTCTTCATCAAAGGGAATTCATGGCAAATTTAAGGAACTATTGGTCGTAAAGAACCGAGGAAAAATGGTGGCAGTGGTGGACACAGGCAAAGGAAGAGGGAAAGCAGAAATAATTCCCCAAAGATCTTTTTCACTCACTCCAATGTTGAACATTACCAACAGAGTTAGCCATATCCATTTGTTGCTTGGCATCTTCCATTGGTTCCTGTACATGGCGCACCAATCTTTCAGGAACCCAAATTGGCGAGTCTTTGTCCTGTGGGAAAACACACACCGACCCTCGAGCCCACGTTAGCACTGGATCTGGACCATTCCATGCTCCTGTAAGAATATCTTTCCACATTGCTTGCCCCGCATAGCGCTCATGAGGCCTGTAATGTCTTTCCGCTGCTGTTCGTCCATTGGCGTCCAACGTTAAAAAATTTAGAATAAATAATATAAGATTTGGTTTATCTTTTGGTGTGCTCCATTGAGCCCCTATTCCCCCTTTTTGTTTTAGTAAAGCAGATTTAATAGTGGCATGGGCTCGTTCTACTATGCCTTGGCCTTGTGGATTATATGGTAATCCATGATTTAATTGTACAGCCATTTGGGTACAAAAATGAGAAAATCTTTGAGAAGCATAAGCAGGTCCATTATCAGTTTTAATTTGGTGAGGGATGACCCAGGCAGCAAAAGCTTGCAGACAATGGGAAATTACATGTTGAGCTTTTTCTCTAGTATGAGCAGAGGCAAAGATGACTCCAGAACATGTATCCACGGAAACATGTACATATTTAAGAGAGCCAAATTCAAGAACATGTGTGACATCCATTTGCCATAGGTGAAGAGGTCGCAAACCTCGAGGATTTACTCCTGTAGTAGGCTGTGGCAATAATGTCAAACAATTTTTGCATTGCAATACAATGCGTCGAGCTTGTTCTTTAGTGATTTTAAATTTTAGTCTCAGCGTTTGGGAATTTACATGAAATTTATTGTGAAATTCTTGAGCCTGTAAAACTTTGTCTTCATTTGAAAAAATAAGTACAGTTCGAGTATGAAAATCTGCAATAGCATTTCCTTCAGCAAACGGTCCAGGAAGTCCTGAATGAGCTCGTATGTGGGTTGCATAGAAGGAACATTTTTGGTTCCAAATATATTGTTGTAACTTAGCCAGTAATAGAAGAATAGTAGATTGTCCCTTAATATGTCCTACACATTCAAGGCTATTAAGTGCTTGTACCACATATAAGCTATCTGAAATTAAATTGAATGGAGTGGAATCATAGAGCATAAATACTTGAATCACTGTCAAAATCTCTATTGCCTGTGCTGATGAATGGGGAAAAAGAAAAGTTTGTGGATCCGAGCCTTCTTTGAATATCACTCCTATACCTCCTTTGGATCCATCTGTAAAAATATTTGGCGCTCCAGCAATCGGTGCAGATCGAGTTATTTTAGGAAAAATAATAGGATGAGCCAAAACAAACCTGAGCCATGGATGTTGTGGATAATGATTATCAAATTGTCCTGTAGCCATTACATGAACAATGGCCCAATCAGAATTGGTGGCAGCTAGAGTGGCAAGCTGTTCTTTAGTATATGGAGTGATGATAAGATCAGGCTGCATCCCAAATGCAGTCAAAGTTGCCTTTAGTGCCTTAATAATTATTTGTGCAACACAGGCTGGATACCATGGCAATACTTTTTTAGGAGAATGAGGGAGGTGTATCCACATTATGGGACCCTCTTGCCACAACACTCCAGTGGGTGTGAAATCTGTGGTAAGAATGCATAAGAGCAATTTTTTTTTGATAATCTATACGATCTACTTGTGCTTCAGATAATCTTTCCTCTACGAGTTGAATACATGCTCGTGCCTCAGGTGTTAAAGATCGTGAAGAAAATAAATCTGAATCCCCTTTTAGCAAATCAAACAAAGGTTTAAGATCAGCATTACTAAGCCTGCAATATGGTCGAATCCAATTTATATCCCCTAAAAGTTTTTGAAAATCATTTAAAGTTTGTAAATTGTCCACCCTCAAGCTAACCTTAAGAGGACGAATAATAGTATCTTCTAATTTGGTGCCAAGATATTGTTTAACATTTCTTTGTTGTATTTTCTCTGGAGCTATAATTAAATTCCATTGTTTAAGACATAATATAGTTTTTATAAGCATATCATCCAAAATTTCTGGGGTTTTAGCACATAATAAAATATCATCCATATAATGATAAATCATGGAAGAAGCAAATTCTCTTCTAATAGATTGTAGAGCTTTATCTACATATATTTGGCACAATGTGGGACTATTAGCCATACCCTGTGGTAGTACTGTCCATTCATATCTTTGATCCACCTGCTGTGGGTACCCATTTTGATTATTAGCAAATGGTCCTTGTCCCATAAGCATAAGGCAAAATCTCTGTCCACGGACTAGCCTCAGATGTCTTCCGCCTATCAGACTTTCCTTTCTCAGTAAGATATGGTGGCGGACTAGGAGAGGGAGGGGGAGGAGCAGAAGGTTCAAGATGTTTCTTTTTACTGTGACAAGACATTTGGAACCTGCGCCAAGATTCTAACAAGGCTTCTTCCTCCTTATCTCTCTCTGGTGGAACAGGCCATGCCTCTTGTTCCTCGGAGGAATCGGGGGAGTCGCTTTCAGAGGACTCCTCGTCCCTGTGAGAATCTGCCTGCTGACCTTGCACTGAAATCTCTTCTTTTGCTTCCTCTAAAGCATTAGAGCCTTCAGCCAGAACTTGACTATACCTTCCTGTTTTATCCGCCAGGCATGCTTTAATTAAACTCCAAATAGCCAATGTCCCAGGTGGGAGAGCCCCTTCTGCATCGGCCTTAAGAAGATCCTGACCGAGGCGCTTCCATTGAGAAATATTCACATATCCTTCTTCCAGGAACCATGGGGCTACTGCTTTAATTGTGCTAAGAAAATTTTCTAAAGTGGCTGCTTTCACTTTCACTCCTCCCTTAGACAGAATGTTACAAAGAGCCTCTTTGACCTTCATGGTAGCAACCTTAGACCCCATGATAAATTTTTACTTTGTTATAAACTCCTACACCCCTTATCGTCGGACTTACCTCCGAGCTTATCGTCGCAATCAACCTGCGAACTTATCGTCGCATCTACAGCGAACTTATCGTCGGAATCACATCCGAACTTATCGTCGCATTTTATCTGCGAACTTTTGACAGCTGTCCCTCGCTTATCCGCGAGCCTCGCTCATCCGTGAGCTTTATCTTATGTCCCTCGCTTATCCGCGAGCCTCGCTCATCTGTGAGCTTTATCTTATGTCCCTCGCTTATCCGCAAGCCTCGCTCATCTGTGAGCTTTATCTTATGTCCCTCGCTTATCCGCGAGCCTCGCTCATCTGTGAGCTTTATCTTATTTTGTTACTTACCTGCAAACTTTTTGTTACGTTGTTTTTCTTTTTCCCGGGTTTCGGCACCACTTATCGTCCCCCAAGACTCCGACCCGCAGGGGCTTAGAGAACGACACAGACACCTTTTCAGCTGAAATATGAATTCTTCTTTAATGGATCCTTAACATGTTTCTTAATATGTCTCTTCTAATATGTCTCCTAATATGTCTGACAATGTGTACACAATATATATCAGCATCATAATCCCTCCTTCTATTTCCTACCAACCCCAAGCTTTCACAGTTAGGGCATGCACATTTCTGACTTTCTCATAGGCAGGCTGGTGGTAGGCGTCACTGATCATTCTGCAGGCACGTAGCATGGCACACTGCGCATGCTCAAGGAGACGTCCATCTTGTGAGTCTCATGACTTGGCTGCAAGCCTAGGCGCCATCTTGAATCCACGCTGGCAACAAGCCTGGGTGCCATCTCGGTCCAGCCGAGTGGGCCCCGACATCTCCCCCTTTTTGTTTTATTAAAATAAGGCTCGGGATCGTGCCTGTCTTAGGTCGTCAACCCTCAAGGACCAGTCTTACCCGTCATTGGGAGAACAATAGCATGATTGTTTCCCTGTCTTAGGTTGAAAGGTCCCGGGGAAGATCTTACCCGTCACTGACTACCGATCCAGCATACTGAGCCATACATGGGGAGATGAGCCAGCTTCAAGGGCTACCATAGCTTGCACCAATATACGTTGTTGTTGCAGTGTGCGTTGTCGAGTTCGCCTGATATATCCAACCAGGAAACAGCATGCTACCACCAGCAAGAATGCCCAGAATGCCATACCACCCCAATCTTTTAAGAAACCCAAAGTTTCATGTATCAAGTCCATCCATTGTTGTACTGTGGCGACTTCTACACGGGTAGAATTAATTGCAGTGATGGACGCTCGGAGCTCAATCATGGTGTGTTCAAATTCACGGCTCCAAGTCCCTAGAAGCATCTTGCTTAATTGCCGAGACAAATTACCTGCATGGGAGAAATTCTGATACTGCACATATGTTATATATAATCCAGACAATTTATGAATACATGGTACCATGGCCATTTGCCCTAGAATGTCAACCTGTTCTTGTAACAGGTCTATTCTTTGATTTACCATTAATATGCCAGCTTTAAGTTGTCCATTTATTTGAGCTTGCTGAGCCATGGCAGTAGCCGCATGTGAGGATAGGGCATTCATAGTGGCTGCAGTATTTATAGATGTTGCCAAAGCGGCAGCAGCTGCAATTGCCGTGGTCACAGAGGCCACAATTACAGCAATAAGAGCAGAAATTCCAAAATCTCTCTTTTCTCGGTTCAGCAAAACTGGAAGGGAATTTACATCCACTCTTACTGGCCAAGGGACTGCTATAGGCAGTCGCATTACTACTGCCCAAGGGTGCATAGAAGCATTCCAGCAGAAAGTTAGAAAACAGGTATCAATAAAACAACCTAGACTATCATTAACCAAGGAACTATTAGAAACAAGCCAAAAAAATGGAGTAGTTACACAAACAGGAGTGGGTCCAAACGGGAGTTGTGGTCCCATTGAACAACTTACTTTGACGCTATTTTCAAAAGTATTGGAAAAATTCTGAGAATAGCTGCAATTTTTTACAGTTCCCCCTAAAATCATAGACATAGCTGTTATATCAGTACAGCCTCCTGCTATTCCACAGAGAAGCCAAATATTAAAAGGATTGGGTGGCTTATACTGTATAGGATTTTGATATGTATAATTATATCCTGCCCAAGTATGATTGCGCATAGTAGATATGCCTGGAGAAAAACTTAAATCATAGCCTGAAGAGGCCCAGACTACCTTAGAGTCTTGGCAATCAGTCCATTTAAATGGCCAGCTACGTGGGCTATAACATTTTGGAGCCCACCACGGCTGCAAAGGAGCTGTTTTATTTTCAGGATGTTCATATTTAGAAAATGCTAAAGGAGCATATTCTTCCAAAACAGTAACATTTCCTATGGGACTGGAATCATTAAATGGCTGAAATTTTCCCATAGTTTGATTATATAACTGCACACATGGATTAGGACTATCATAGGTATCATTCAAAATTTATTAGCATAAAAACATAAACTACCACTTAAAGTTATATTGAAGAATGCATAAGGCCTAATTTCTTCATCAAAGGGAATTCATGGCAAATTTAAGGAACTATTGGTCGTAAAGAACCGAGGAAAAATGGTGGCAGTGGTGGACACAGGCAAAGGAAGAGGGAAAGCAGAAATAATTCCCCAAAGATCTTTTTCACTCACTCCAATGTTGAACATTACCAACAGAGTTAGCCATATCCATTTGTTGCTTGGCATCTTCCATTGGTTCCTGTACATGGCGCACCAATCTTTCAGGAACCCAAATTGGCGAGTCTTTGTCCTGTGGGAAAACACACACCGACCCTCGAGCCCACGTTAGCACTGGATCTGGACCATTCCATGCTCCTGTAAGAATATCTTTCCACATTGCTTGCCCCGCATAGCGCTCATGAGGCCTGTAATGTCTTTCCGCTGCTGTTCGTCCATTGGCGTCCAACGTTAAAAAATTTAGAATAAATAATATAAGATTTGGTTTATCTTTTGGTGTGCTCCATTGAGCCCCTATTCCCCCTTTTTGTTTTAGTAAAGCAGATTTAATAGTGGCATGGGCTCGTTCTACTATGCCTTGGCCTTGTGGATTATATGGTAATCCATGATTTAATTGTACAGCCATTTGGGTACAAAAATGAGAAAATCTTTGAGAAGCATAAGCAGGTCCATTATCAGTTTTAATTTGGTGAGGGATGACCCAGGCAGCAAAAGCTTGCAGACAATGGGAAATTACATGTTGAGCTTTTTCTCTAGTATGAGCAGAGGCAAAGATGACTCCAGAACATGTATCCACGGAAACATGTACATATTTAAGAGAGCCAAATTCAAGAACATGTGTGACATCCATTTGCCATAGGTGAAGAGGTCGCAAACCTCGAGGATTTACTCCTGTAGTAGGCTGTGGCAATAATGTCAAACAATTTTTGCATTGCAATACAATGCGTCGAGCTTGTTCTTTAGTGATTTTAAATTTTAGTCTCAGCGTTTGGGAATTTACATGAAATTTATTGTGAAATTCTTGAGCCTGTAAAACTTTGTCTTCATTTGAAAAAATAAGTACAGTTCGAGTATGAAAATCTGCAATAGCATTTCCTTCAGCAAACGGTCCAGGAAGTCCTGAATGAGCTCGTATGTGGGTTGCATAGAAGGAACATTTTTGGTTCCAAATATATTGTTGTAACTTAGCCAGTAATAGAAGAATAGTAGATTGTCCCTTAATATGTCCTACACATTCAAGGCTATTAAGTGCTTGTACCACATATAAGCTATCTGAAATTAAATTGAATGGAGTGGAATCATAGAGCATAAATACTTGAATCACTGTCAAAATCTCTATTGCCTGTGCTGATGAATGGGGAAAAAGAAAAGTTTGTGGATCCGAGCCTTCTTTGAATATCACTCCTATACCTCCTTTGGATCCATCTGTAAAAATATTTGGCGCTCCAGCAATCGGTGCAGATCGAGTTATTTTAGGAAAAATAATAGGATGAGCCAAAACAAACCTGAGCCATGGATGTTGTGGATAATGATTATCAAATTGTCCTGTAGCCATTACATGAACAATGGCCCAATCAGAATTGGTGGCAGCTAGAGTGGCAAGCTGTTCTTTAGTATATGGAGTGATGATAAGATCAGGCTGCATCCCAAATGCAGTCAAAGTTGCCTTTAGTGCCTTAATAATTATTTGTGCAACACAGGCTGGATACCATGGCAATACTTTTTTAGGAGAATGAGGGAGGTGTATCCACATTATGGGACCCTCTTGCCACAACACTCCAGTGGGTGTGAAATCTGTGGTAAGAATGCATAAGAGCAATTTTTTTTTGATAATCTATACGATCTACTTGTGCTTCAGATAATCTTTCCTCTACGAGTTGAATACATGCTCGTGCCTCAGGTGTTAAAGATCGTGAAGAAAATAAATCTGAATCCCCTTTTAGCAAATCAAACAAAGGTTTAAGATCAGCATTACTAAGCCTGCAATATGGTCGAATCCAATTTATATCCCCTAAAAGTTTTTGAAAATCATTTAAAGTTTGTAAATTGTCCACCCTCAAGCTAACCTTAAGAGGACGAATAATAGTATCTTCTAATTTGGTGCCAAGATATTGTTTAACATTTCTTTGTTGTATTTTCTCTGGAGCTATAATTAAATTCCATTGTTTAAGACATAATATAGTTTTTATAAGCATATCATCCAAAATTTCTGGGGTTTTAGCACATAATAAAATATCATCCATATAATGATAAATCATGGAAGAAGCAAATTCTCTTCTAATAGATTGTAGAGCTTTATCTACATATATTTGGCACAATGTGGGACTATTAGCCATACCCTGTGGTAGTACTGTCCATTCATATCTTTGATCCACCTGCTGTGGGTACCCATTTTGATTATTAGCAAATGGTCCTTGTCCCATAAGCATAAGGCAAAATCTCTGTCCACGGACTAGCCTCAGATGTCTTCCGCCTATCAGACTTTCCTTTCTCAGTAAGATATGGTGGCGGACTAGGAGAGGGAGGGGGAGGAGCAGAAGGTTCAAGATGTTTCTTTTTACTGTGACAAGACATTTGGAACCTGCGCCAAGATTCTAACAAGGCTTCTTCCTCCTTATCTCTCTCTGGTGGAACAGGCCATGCCTCTTGTTCCTCGGAGGAATCGGGGGAGTCGCTTTCAGAGGACTCCTCGTCCCTGTGAGAATCTGCCTGCTGACCTTGCACTGAAATCTCTTCTTTTGCTTCCTCTAAAGCATTAGAGCCTTCAGCCAGAACTTGACTATACCTTCCTGTTTTATCCGCCAGGCATGCTTTAATTAAACTCCAAATAGCCAATGTCCCAGGTGGGAGAGCCCCTTCTGCATCGGCCTTAAGAAGATCCTGACCGAGGCGCTTCCATTGAGAAATATTCACATATCCTTCTTCCAGGAACCATGGGGCTACTGCTTTAATTGTGCTAAGAAAATTTTCTAAAGTGGCTGCTTTCACTTTCACTCCTCCCTTAGACAGAATGTTACAAAGAGCCTCTTTGACCTTCATGGTAGCAACCTTAGACCCCATGATAAATTTTTACTTTGTTATAAACTCCTACACCCCTTATCGTCGGACTTACCTCCGAGCTTATCGTCGCAATCAACCTGCGAACTTATCGTCGCATCTACAGCGAACTTATCGTCGGAATCACATCCGAACTTATCGTCGCATTTTATCTGCGAACTTTTGACAGCTGTCCCTCGCTTATCCGCGAGCCTCGCTCATCCGTGAGCTTTATCTTATGTCCCTCGCTTATCCGCGAGCCTCGCTCATCTGTGAGCTTTATCTTATGTCCCTCGCTTATCCGCAAGCCTCGCTCATCTGTGAGCTTTATCTTATGTCCCTCGCTTATCCGCGAGCCTCGCTCATCTGTGAGCTTTATCTTATTTTGTTACTTACCTGCAAACTTTTTGTTACGTTGTTTTTCTTTTTCCCGGGTTTCGGCACCACTTATCGTCCCCCAAGACTCCGACCCGCAGGGGCTTAGAGAACGACACAGACACCTTTTCAGCTGAAATATGAATTCTTCTTTAATGGATCCTTAACATGTTTCTTAATATGTCTCTTCTAATATGTCTCCTAATATGTCTGACAATGTGTACACAATATATATCAGCATCATAATCCCTCCTTCTATTTCCTACCAACCCCAAGCTTTCACAGTTAGGGCATGCACATTTCTGACTTTCTCATAGGCAGGCTGGTGGTAGGCGTCACTGATCATTCTGCAGGCACGTAGCATGGCACACTGCGCATGCTCAAGGAGACGTCCATCTTGTGAGTCTCATGACTTGGCTGCAAGCCTAGGCGCCATCTTGAATCCACGCTGGCAACAAGCCTGGGTGCCATCTCGGTCCAGCCGAGTGGGCCCCGACACCCGGGCTCTGCTGAGAGCTCGCGGCCATCTTTCTAGCCACGAGCTCTGCTGAGAGCTCGCGGCCATCTTTCCAGCCACGAGCTCTGCTGAGAGCCCGCAGCCATCTTTTCGGCCCCGAGCTCTGCTGAGAGCCGGTGGCCATCTTTCCAGCCCCGAGCTCTGCTGAGAGCTCGCGGCCATCTTTTCAGCCCCGCGCTCTGCTGAGAGCCCGCAGCCATCTTTTCGGCCCCGCGCTCTGCTGAGAGCCGGTGGCCATCTTTTCCCGCCCATGTGCTCTCTTCTGGAGCACCGGAGGCCATCTTCCACTGCCACCGCGGCCGCAGCCACCACCGCCGGGGCGTGCAGGCTCCGCCGGCTGCCAGGCTGCCAGTTCCACCCGCCCGGAGCCAGGCTCCTTGGGTAATGCTGGCACCTGTTCTGCTTGCCGACCTCCTGCACGGGCCAGGACCTCTGCCTGCCGCTTGGACCTCCTAAAACCGCCGTTCCAGCTCGGCGCTCCAGTCACCGCCAGGACCTCTGGCCGATTTGCCCCGCCCGCCCCGAGCCAGGCTCATTGGGCGGCGCACAGCCGGCTTCGGTGTCCGCCACAGTCACCCGCGCCAGGCGTAGCTCTACTTGAGGCTGCTGCTCCGTTTCACCCGCCCAAGCCAGGCTCACTGGCGGTGCTCCTCAGGGCCCAGCCTCAGCGACTGCCACGTGCCTGGAAGCCATTTTGTCTCCACACCGCGGGCCCGGCAAGCCATGCTGCCTGCGCACCCCCACTGATCCTGCCTGCGCCAGCCGCCAGTGCCGTCCACACCAGCCACCGGCATCCACGCGCCCCAGCTCCACCACGCTCCCAGCAGCTTCTCAGCGCTTCTGTCGCAGCCAGCGCTGGCTGGCAACACTTCACTCCGCCCTTGCCTGTTCAAGCCTCCTCAAGCGCACATCACTAAGCTGTCCAGGGTAACCTCCAATTCGCACTGCAGCTATGCACCCACCTGCACCCCCTTCTGGGGGACTGAACTCCCGACTCCTCCCGGCCTGGGGCCCCTGACGACACCCCTTGACAGCAGGAAGAAGCTAGAGGGTCCAATCGTCATCCATTATCCCTACTATCAAAAGGCCGGAATGTTAAGTTGGGTCCTGCACTCATGTGACTTTGTGTCACATGACCTCTGCAGGGCAAGGGAGGGGCTGAAACCCCCGCGAGAATTGGGCGTTCCCACGAGTAAAACCCCCATCTCGCGAGATGAATGCCTTGAAAAGGAGAGCCCGCGTCCTCAAGCTTCGGACAGGCGCGTGGGCCCCACGGTGCCTCGCCCTGATCCCCGGGAGAGCCGTGCCATTAAAACTTTACATGCCACATGTACCGGACCTCTCTCGTGTTTTTCACACTCCGCCGTACTCACTTATTTTTATTTTACTCGCATTTAATTTTTTATTTTACTTATCAACTATGACTATCAGTGGGTTCCATGTTGCAAACTGTTCAGGTTAAAGTTTCTCATCAAGCTTCTTCCTAAAATTTGTATCAGTAATTGTTTAGAGCTAGGTTAATTATTTCCATTGGGGGTTGTGAAATGGTGAGACTTCTAAATCTATTATTCCCTCAGCATTTTCCAGATAATATCTTTGTATTCTGAAAGACTGTTCTTTATTAACTAATTGGTTTTTGAAATGAAGTTCAGTAATGGAGGTAGGATAAACACTTGGTACCTTTTTTTTTTTTTTACTTTCCAATCACCAAAATAATGAGTGATCTAAGGCTGGCAACCTCTACATACTTCCAACAATGACTTTATTTTTCTAGTATTTTCTATATTAAACTCTTAGTTGATGGAGTTTTATTAAATTTATGTGCTCCAATCTACTGCAATTAGTCCTCTTTCATATGCACAAGCTGTACCATTTTGGGCCAAGGAAGCCCCTTGAATTTGGCTATTTTCTCCTTTTGAATCAATACTAATGGTCTTCAAAAAAGTCCTTAATTTCAATTCCAAAAAACACTTCAAGGTCATCTTATACATTTTTTAATCTCTCACATGGAACCATCTGTTAGTTCAGGAGCCATGATTTCTTTTTCATAAGTGGTAATAAGAGAATAAATTTGGGGCACCAAGAGTGCTTATTGTTACTGAGTTTATATTGCTCTTAGGTTCTTTCTGTAGGCAGAGACACGAAATACAGATATACATGTATTAAACTCATACTGATATTTTCTGATCCATTTATGAACCAGATCACTCAACATCACTCAACATCACTCAACATCTTTGTTTGTTTGTTTGTTTGGTGGTACTGGGGATGGAACCCTTCTACCTCCGGGCTACACTCCCAGACCTATTTTATATTTTTATTTGGAAACAGGGTCTCTTACACTCAACATCTTTGTTTTTCACCAGTATCTTTACTCTCCTTTGCTAAGAGTCCAAGTATCCATTAATATCTATATAACTGTATCAGATTCCTTGTATGAACCTCCACATTATATGTTCATCTCAATTGTCCTTTGCTTGGAATAGCCCAAGGCATCTCTTTTACTCCTCTCATGGTGCTAGGATGCTGTTTTCACTGCCAATGATGACCAAGGGTGCCATTATGATGGGATGCTTGGCTCTCTCCTCTCATGTAAAGGTACATCCTGGTTATATTTTGTCTATCCCAGTCTTCATTCTTCCAGCCTCCTGCCCTGGTTTTTCCTGTTGCATCTGAGGCATGAGATTCTGGAAGATCTATTAATTATGACACAATTGAAGGAAGGTTAGCCCCTGTGAATGATGCTGGCCAATGACAAAGAACAAATTCTAATCCTTGCTTCTAACACTAATAAAAGATTCAGTAGCTTCATTCTGCTTTCCTGCAGATCCTTTGTACAACCAAAAACAAAACAAAAACAAGACAGCATATTTTAAAGCTTGAGCCAGACTTGCAAAAACATTATCATGTATTAGTTTTCCCCTTCATTCTTGCTTTGCTAGCACTGCATACCCCCAATAAAATGTTTATACAAAATCTTCTGCCTTAGGTTTTGTTTCCTAGGGAACCCGTTTTAAAACAATTTCCCAATTGCTTAATTCTGCAAAACATGTACAATGGTTCCAAAATAGCAATACCCAAATCACTTCCAACAAAACTATCAAATGATCTGTTTGCAGTTATTTCTGCCCCAGGATATATCCTGACAAAGGTCAAAGAGTCAAAACATGTACATCAGCATTACTTTTTAAAATTCCCTATGTGGTCATGCCAACAATTTGATTTTTAGTTAGATTGATTTGTGTGTTCTTTACATTTTTAACTTGGTAAACAGTATTAAACATACTCATATCATTACCAAGTCAAACTAAAGACAAGATGTATTCAAATAAGTCATTTTTTTATCCTGTCCTTTCTCTTTTCTTACCTGCCTCTTTTTAGATTGGCTTTTTTGGTCTAATTTTGATTTGGTTTTTCTTTTCATATTTTTCTAGTCATTTTCTGTTGGAAACAATGCTCGTATGGACAGTGGTTATGACTTTAATATACATAAATTTGTTGGCTAAATATAATGGTTAAGATTATAGTGAGTAGCTGCCTGAATTATTTTTTCTTAGCCTCTCAGTCAGATGCTTTGATTTATAGATGACAAATCTGTAGATAAATGGATGCAATGAAAGAACATTTATAAGTGAGAAAGGCAAGTTGTAGAAGTTTGTCTGAGAAGGAGGGATTAATATAATCCTCAATGTGATGCCATGCATCATAAAGACATCATATATAGATATATTATCTCTCTCATTCTATGTTTCTCTCTGTATCTCTAATGATACTTTAAAGGACACACACTCATCAAATCATGGCAAGATGACATCTGCAGACAGGATAAAGCAACTGGAATTGAAGATAATGATTGAATGGGACTAGAATATGTGCATATCTTTTGTGTCATACAATAAATAGTTAAAAGCTTGGAGACATAGCCAGGAATATTATTTTCTCATCATGTAAGGAATATAGGTAAGGTGATGTTAATATCTGACAAGCACCAATGAGAGTCCTGTTGATTCATTGAGTGGTTCTTCAGAAATCAGTGATGCTTTTAATATGCAATGTTAAGCTACCAGAAAAAGCCACAGTGAAATGATACCCATGCCACTATTGCTGTGTATTAGTGTCTTGTGCATTCAAAGAGAGTAATAGAAAATCCACAAGAGTAGAACTGTGATGGGAGTGGTGGGATTGTGAATGATTCTCCATGCTTCTCTCCTTTTTTCCCCAGTTAATGCAATTATTGGACAATAAGATTTAAAAAGTAAAAGTAGGTGTCTTCTTTTTGTTCTCTTGAAAGCTACCCCAAATTTAAAGAGAATAAGAGGTTTAACCAAACACTTCAATTTTTTAGAACCTAAAGGAAACTAATAAATAGTTCCCTACTATATGAATAAAGAAATAAAATAAATGCCTGCTACAAAGCAAACCAAATATCAACCCCAAAGAAAAAGAAAGAAACGAATAATGGAGGTGGGAGGGCTAATTAGAAGCAGGTTTATTTGTCTTTCAGAGCCTAACAATATTCTTCTCACTGTGTGTTTAGAAGGTGAGAGATAAATAAGAAAATGTTTTCTAGAATGGAGTACTTTCAAAGACTTAGTAGGATATATAAAGGAATTAAAAGTAAAAAGGAGGTAAATTCTTCTTCCAAGAAAAACGATAATATTAAGAACTTATTACATGTCAAACTCCATTCTAAGGATTTATTTACATGTTTTAACTCAGCCCTCCAGTATTCCCGTGAGGCGTGGTGCTGGTAGATTCACAATCCAATAAAGGTCCACTTTCTAACTCATAGCCGGTCACTACTTGCTATGTCCTTTTGGGGACAAGGCAGCTCTCTGGGACCCCTTTGATGAGAGCACTGCCCCCCCCATCTGGAAGGAGGCACCTGGTAGGTGAGCCTGGGTAAATTTTGAGTCTAGGGCTTCCTGGCATTCTTAAACTGCTTCTAAGAGAAACTGATAAATAGGTTCCCACTATATGAATAAAGAAATAAAATAGATGCTTGATACAAACCAAACCAAAAATCAATCCCCAAACAAAAAATGAATGATGGGTCATTATTTATTTCATCATTGTTTATATGATCCTTCCACTCAGCCTTTTAGAATTCATTAAAATTTCCATTCTTTGATTCTTATATGTTTTAATGGTTCTCCACTCCTGTTCTGTTGTGAAGTAGAACAGTACCCATTTCCTGTCTCTCTTTAGGAAGATTGGGACCGTTGGGTGTTCAGTTCATTAGATTGCTTTGAGATGTCGGCTGTCGGAAGGATTCCCAAAATTGTTTAGGATCTGTGGATTATCTGCTTTTTCTTGTTGTTAGGATGGAAGCAATATACCCTTGGAAATTCTGGTGTTCTAAGTAAATAAAGGCTATGTGCATAGTAGTTTTACCTTATTGTTTGGGGAGCAATGACAAGGAAAAAAGTTTATGCATCTTTTATTAGAGATACAGCCATCATAAGCCTAACCACACATAGCATATGAGTGACAGAAGAAGCAAATGGAGCTGGAAGGAGTGCTGGGGAAACACAGGATAAGGGGAAGGGCAGGAGACGGGTGCAGGTGCGCTTGCCTTCACCTCACTCATGCGGGTCAGCATAGGCTGGGTGCAGGAAAATCTTAAGTTTGCTTTCTTGAACCTTTCTGAAATTTTTATTTTTTTCCCAGTATTTTCAATCTGCGGTTGGGTAAAGCTGAGGATGGGAAAATCTGTGTATAGAAATTAGAACGTCCTCAGAAATTACTCTGGTCGACATCTGATAATCATTCTTCCAGCAATCTTAACATAGTGTTTCAATTAGAAGAAAAAACTAGATGGATAAATTATATGGATAACATTATAGTTTTTATTTTTAAAACAATATGATAGTTTTGCTTTTTAAAATAATATACAATTTTTAAAAACAATGAATATGCTAATATTTTTATACACCCCATAGTTTAATGCATTAGGGAGAAATTAACAGTGCCACTCAGAAGTTGAGAATTTCTTTGAAAAGCACTCAGCTCACTTACGACAGAATACCAGGACTAGAACTCAGATTTTTGACATTCAGTTCTGTGTTGTTTTTTTTTCCAGTTCACTAGGTTATGTATTGTCTGAATTTTGGACATAATTGGCTCTTTGCAAGATTTTTATAATGGATTTGCACTAGAGACCGTTTGCAAGGTATATTTTCTTGAACCATATCTAGGTCTGTCACCTAATTAACCTTTAACAATATTTAAAATTTTCAGGTAAAAAAAATCCTAATCGAGACAATGATAAAAAAGAATGCGCCTTTAAAGGTCAGACCACTGCTGGAAGTGTATGAGGTGTGACTAGCTAGATTCAAAAATTCATATATTTAAAAAAATTTCAATCACTTTGATAAGTGCCTTCAATTTTTAATTAATGTTATCATCTAGAAGGATGAGGGAAAACATTTCAAAGAAATACTAAAATTTTAAATATTATTTAAAAATATGGAGGTCATATTTAAGCATTCTGTCCAGGGACTATTAGATCATTAACTAAGTCACAGCATAATATCCTGTATATTTCTCCAAATAATAAAATTTAAAATGACTTTCTTTTCTCTTGTTTTAAAAACATCTATTGCAATATATTTACATTAATAATAGAACTTGCACTTTTACCTTCAATTTGAAGTTTTAACAATATTATAAATTTGTAGGTAATGTGGATTATTAGCTTACTATTCACTTTTATTTTGAAGTACTATTATATGCTATAATTTACTAAATATCGAAAAAGAACAATTATAATCCCATTTTAGGGTATTTTGAGGAAGAATCATTCTGATATTTTATTCAACATATTGATAGTTTTTTAAATTTACACTGTCTCTCATGATTCAAATGAAAAATTATGATATCATGTATAAATGGAAATTTTCTTGTGTCTTTTCACATTTTACATTTTGACTAGTTTAGAGAACATCAAGCTATTTGTAGGTCAAAGCTAAAGCAATTCCAAATTGTAAATAGTCCAACAATATTATTCTAAGCATTTCTATACTGACTTTTTAAATCATCCTTTTTGTTTGTTTGTTTGTTTGTTTGTTTGTTTGTTTGTTTTTTAGTGGTACTGGGGTTCCTGGAAGCCCTTCTACCTCTGGGCTACACTCCCAGACCTATTTTATATTTTTGCAACAGAGTCTCTTAAACCAGGGAGGCTGGCTACGAATCTGCCTGATCCTCCTGTCTCTGCCTCCCAAGCGCATGGATTACAAGCGTGCACCACGACGCCCGGCCTAATCGTCCTTGTTTTTTAATTTCAAAATATTTTCTTGTAAATTTTTGTATTCTCTGGCTTTGCCTCCTTTGCTGAAGCCCTGCTGGGTGATATAGCACTAGGAGGTCAATTCAATCTTTGGAGAGTTTGGAAAATAATTCTTTTTAGATGTAGATGGGCAGCTTTAGGTGGGGAGGCCAACTAGTCTCAATTTGCCCAAGATTGCCTTGGTTTAACACTAAAGAGCTCATATTTTTGTAGCCCACCCAGTCCTTGGTCAGTCTACTTAAAGGTGTCATGGGCTCTTTTCAACTTAGAACAGCTGGCATTATTAGTAAAATTAAAACACAATGGAAATGGATGAACTTCAGGTGTTCACTTAGGTACATATGGTAGAAAATTTAGAGTGCTGTATTGGTTAGCTGTGTTGCCACTGTAATAAAATAACTGACAGAGACTATTTATAAGGAAAAAGAGATTGTGTTGGGTCACAATTTTGAAGGTTGGAAGTGCAATCAACATAGCATAGGCTGTATGTTGAAGGCTGCTCTCTCACTCCATCATCTTAAGATGCCGGTAGCAATGGTGGGGAGGTCTTGAAAGAACAAGAAACCTTATCCTGATCCAGGAGTGGAGATGAGTGGAGCCAGGCTTGGGTTTCTTATAACAACTCTCTCTAGAACTGTTGCAGAGTCCCAGGAAACCCTTGGTTCGCATAAGGAACTCCTACTATGCCCAACTCTAAAAGGCTCCATCACCTCCCAATACCAACACCCTGGGGGATCATGGGCCCTTGGGGATCACCCAAGCCACAAGCCACTTTCAAACTATAGCAGCTTCTATAAATACATATTACCCAGTTGAACATTTATCTCCATCTCCATCTGAAAAATTAATTGCATCTAAGCAGACAACTATTTAAGAAGGCTAAAATTTGCATTTTTATTAAAATACCTTATTTTTAAAACAACTTTATAAAGCTTTAGTATTAGCATTGAGATTTTCTGTAGACTCATAGTGTTATTTTTAGTTCTAACCCATAATTACCAGAATCTATTAAAGTAAAAAATTTATATTCTCTGTAGAATACCAAACAGTTGTATGATTAATAGTGCAGGTGATTTTGTCTACTGTCATCATTACTTATTTTAGTTTAACCACTACTTTCTAATTTGCCTAATGATACATCACATAATCATGGCTTCTTAAAGTAAGCTCTTCTTTTAAGTGCTATGATAAATTATTGATGCATCTATAAAGACCAAAGCATAGATATAAAGGAGAAATAAGACAAAGTTTTATAACTGTATGCTAACAAATTTTTTGCTCACTGCATTGAGCTGAAGAAATAGTATTGGTACCACAGGTTTCTGTAAACTCTTGTCCTTCACAGTTTGTTCTTTTCTTTCTCTACCTTTATTTCTCATCTTATTTAATAGGTAGTGTGAGTCTCTGTTCCTCCTAAAATGCTCAGCCATGTGTCACCTGGCCTGGCAATAAATTATATGCTTTTAACCTTACCAATATGCTGCGAGCAGTTTTCTATGTAAATAAGTATAATTCCACATCATAACTTTTAATTAATCCAAAGCATTTTATTCATGTAAGTACAAAAAAATGTTACTTGACCAACTTCTTTTGATTGGACCACTGAGTTTTAAAATTTAGACTATTAATGTAAAATTTTTCATGTGAAAATATACAAATGTATTCATCTTGTACAAGCTTGATAGTATCATTTGAATAAAAAAAAGAGAATTTAAAAATCAGAGGGAATATATGTATATCTAGGGACTTGGTCTGCATCTGTGAGCATGATGTGTGTGTGTATACGTGTTTGTATGTGTGAATGCATGCATATGAAACCCAGGCCTGATGATTTCTTCTGCTGGTCCAAGAATGGTATAGCACACTTTCCTGACTAATGGCTACAGGGAAGTTGACTAGAACATCTTAGAATTGTTACTTCATGGTAAAAATTGTGTAGGAAATAAAATGTCTCTTCTCTCAGTGTTTTTGAGTATGATGTCTAAACTACAGCATCTTTTGGGTGGAACCCAGGGGCTTTTAACCTCTGGGCTCTACTCCCAGACCTATTTATTTTATACTTTATTTGGAAACAGGATCTCACTAAATTGCCTAGAGCCTCACTAAATAGCTGAAGCCTGCTTTGAACCTGTGTGATTCTCGTGTCTCAGACTCCCAAGTGCTGGGTTTACAAGCGTGCATTACCATGCCGGCTATTTCTGTGTTTTTTTTTTAAATCTTTATCTCATTCACATTTTTAAATCATGCTACCATGTTTTCTTTCCTATTTCTCATTTTTCTTTCTCATAGGAATAATTTCATATTGCATTGTTACGGAAATTACTAATTCCTACTGGCTCTTTCAATGTCATTCCAACTTTATTCTACAGCAACTCCCGCCCTAAATCACTATTTGTATGGAATGCTCCCTTTTTTGTCTTATTGCACAATATGAATATCTGTCTAGACTTACGCATGAGCAGAAGGTCAAGAGAGTAGCACATTTCTCTTCTTCTGTCCCCTGAACGTGTGATTTCATCTACTCTCGATTTAGAGTTGGAATGGCATGGAAGACGGGCACGCTCACCTCCACTTCTTATGGAACTTCTTATGGAAGCAGGATAGCATTTACCTGGCTAACCATCGTCTTCCACTTCTGCCTCCCTGGGGTGGTTCTGTGGAACCCTGAGCCAGATGTGCCACAGCACTCTAGACCATGCCCCACCATAGTGGCTGCCCTCTCCCGGTATGCTTCTTGAGACTTTGCTCCTGCTTTCTAGATAAAACTCTGTAAGAGCAGTCCTGCTTAATTCAAGGGCTTGCGTGCCATGCTTTCAGTTACCTATATTCAACAATGGCCTGAAAATATTAAATGGAAATTTCCAGAAATAAATAATTCATAAGCTTCAAGTTGCTCATCACTCTGAGTAGCATGGTGGAGTGCCTCAGCGTCACACTCTGTCCTTCAAGGATGTGAGTCATCTCTCTGTCCAGTGTATTCTTGCCTTATGCACCACCCACCCCTTAGTCACCTATAGTAGCCTTCTTGATTTCTAATTGTCTGTCAAGGTTTGACAATGTTTTAGTTAAAGTAACCTTTATTTTTGCTAAATAATGACTATAATCTGCAAAATTAGTAGATATTGGTAATTTGTTTATGTTAAAGAGAAGCTGCAGCTGGGCATGGTGGTGCATGCTTGTAATCCTAGCATTTGGAAGGCTGAGACAGGTGGATCATGGTTCAAGGGCAGCCTCCGCTACGTAGTGAGGCCCTTTGCAACTTAGTGTGACCCTGTTTCAAAATAAAGAATAGAAAATAGGGCTGGGGATAGAGATTGGAGCTAGACTGACCCTGGGTTCCATCCTCAGTGCTGAAAAAAAAAAGAAGAAGCCTCAAAGTGTTTAATTGTAAAAGGAGAAGTTTTTGATCTAATAAAAATATTATTTACTAAGACTGCTAAGATGTATGGTAAGAAAAAATAAGGAAAAATGGTGTGTATAGGGTTTGTTATTGTCCAGGTTACTGGATTCACATCCAGTGAATCTTGCAACATATTTCCTACACATAGGATAACTACTGAACCTTTACTCTTTGAAGTAGACACACACACACACACACACACACACACACACACACACACTTCACATAACAGTGATTCGCAAATAAAAAGTACTTGTTCCTTTCCCTCACTCAAGAGTCATGGGGTGACGGGGGCAGATTGGAAAGATGGCTCTGTTTCAAGACCAACTTCCTCCATCTGGTTGTTTTGATGTTCCTTGAGGCATTCTCATCTGCAGAATTAAGACTGGGTCAAACTCTGTCTACTTACAGCACAGAGGATCAAGCGAAGGACTCCATAGCAAGTGGCTTGCTATAATTCGAAGATCCCTCTCAGCTTGCAAACAACACGTACAAGCAATCCCATTAGCCTTAAGGAAATCATGTAACCACATCTGGCTTTAAAGAAAGTTGAGAAATGTCTCTAAATTGGCAGCTGTGTGTGACCATAAGCTTACTATTCTCTCTGAAGAAGAAAGTTGATTGTAAAGGATAATTCGCATTAACCACCATGGTAACATTAGAATGTATTTGCTGTACCACATGCATTTACACCTTGTTTTAGCTCTAAAGAGGCACAATGTAATAGATTCAGTAAATGAAGGAATGTCTTTTATTTCATTGACTTTCTGAATATTTTTCCTTCTCTGTAAATTGCAATATGCTAAGGGAATGTATGAGATTCAAAGCAATATGATGTGATGGTTGTTAGGTTTGGTAAGTTGATTAATTATCATCATATCTTGCACTTACCGTTCACGTCCATAGTCATTCTTTTGGAGGTGTTAAATTTCACATGCAGAATCTCTGTAAACAGGATCAACTTGAGTGGTTCTCTGATGGACCTTTAATAAAAAAATCAGGCTCCATGACCTGCAGAACTTACAGGATACACTCCTTGATTTGTGTGTTTAGATGTGAAAAGTGTGCTTGCATCAAAAATTATTGCCAACTTTTTAAATATTATGGGAAGATTTTCAATCGAATCTTGTATAGAGTGGCATCCTGGTTAGAGGTGACTCAATAACTCTGTAGGGAATTTTCTTATTCTTAACATAATCATACCAATTAAAGCCTTGACAGGGTTGATAATAGAGTCTGGGATCAAAAAAATCCTGCCTCTGGGGAGAAGAAAAGAAATGAAACTTTCTATTCATTTTCATGAGCAAATCAAGATCTAA
Source organism: Muscardinus avellanarius (assembly GCF_963383645.1). Classification (NCBI taxonomy): domain Eukaryota; kingdom Metazoa; phylum Chordata; class Mammalia; order Rodentia; family Gliridae; genus Muscardinus; species Muscardinus avellanarius. The sequence goes on along the minus strand of NC_137787.1, from coordinate 14,209,761 downwards.
AAGTAAAACTATTATCATATTAAGTTATGAAGGGAAATTATGACCCTATCAATTAACAATCTCATTGACAAACCTTTCTAAAGGGAAAGTGGCTGGAACTTTCTCTAAACAAAGAGACCCACGAAAGAGAAAGATTCTGAAGACGGAATGTACCTTTTGAGATTATATAGGAGTAAAGCCCAACTTCTGTGAAGGATTGAGACATACACTAGATGTTCCTCTAGCCTGGAAATCAAGGCACTCAGACAGGTCTCCTGGTGCAAGCCTGTAATTCCAGTACTTGGGAGGCTGAGACAAGAGGATAGAAGTTTTAAGGATGACCTTAGCAATATAATAAGACTGAGCAGCCTAGCAAGACTCTGTTTCAAAAAATTAACATGAAATAAAATAAAATAAAAGGCTGGGGTATAGCTTGGAGATAGAATGCCTCTGAGTTCAATACCCAGTATTGTACATGTGTGCGCTTGTACACGAGTGCGTGCACGTGCACACACACGCATACACACACACACGAACTCACCAAGAGACTGGACTCTGGGTTGGTGACAGTCTCTGTTCTTTGGTCTTCATCTGCAGAATCCTGGTGCCCATGGAGTTTTGGAGTATGGGAGAAGTAGAGAGAAATTCAGTTGTGGTAGCTCAGATAGACCTCTTACACTCTCTTCTCTTTTTATGAATATTTGTAAGATATCATCTTCCTTTTTATTCCACAAAAGTAAAAGTAGTTGGAAGCTGTTTCCCCAGCACCCAGTGCAGGTTTATTAGGGAGGCTTTAGAGCACTCTGATGAAGAGTGTGAACTCCCCGCTTGAGCTGCGTGGATCTGTGACTCTTATTAGCTACATGACTGTGGGCAAATCAATGAACTCTGCTAAGCCTTAGTGTCAGTACGTGGAGACCATAATACTACCTCGTGCATGGGATTTTGGAGAATAAGTGATATAATTTATGTAAAGCTCTTAGTATAGTGTCTGACATTTATTAAGTATTCAATAAATATTATTATTGCTGTTTATGCTTCAGGTATAAACAAATGTTTTCTAACATGCTTAGTAATGATGAAGCACTGTTTTTAAACTGGAAAATGTATCGTATTTCACAAAGCAGTGGTATAAGTAGCTTCTAATGAGTTAAGGCTGCAGAGAGGCAGTTAGACCTTATTCTTTTTTTTTGTTTTTTTGTTTTCTGGGTGGCACTGGGGGTGGAACCCAGAGCTTTCTACCTCCAGGCTATACTCCCAGACCTATTTTATATTTTATTTAGAAACAGGGTCTCACTAAGTTGCTGAGAGCCTCACTACGTAGCTGAGGCTGGCTTTGAATCTGTGCTATCCTCCTGTCTCTGCCTCACAAGTGCGGGGATTACAAGCATGCGCCACCACGCTTGGCTAGACCTTATTCTTTTTTGGGAGCTCGAGTCTTGGGTTAAAAGTCTCTGGTTACATTTGTGAGTAGCTGAGGCCACTGAATTCCTGACTTGGAGAAGCTGGTCTCTAGCTGGGGAAAGTTGAACCTTGCAGTGAGCTCAGAGGCAAAGGTGCCTGGGCGGTCATGCCAACTTGGCCACAGATGAGTGATCATTGAAGCAGCTGTTTATATTCTCATAGCATCAGGCAGTTGTAAATAACAGAAATCATACTCCCCTGATAAGAATGGATGAAATAACTCTCAAATACTGGGCACAGAGGAGAAGCTCAAGATAATTTTCCTTCTTCTTTCTTTCATATTCTGTGAAGTTGCCTAGTACATAGACCATTAACCTTTGAAAAACAATATTTGAATAAACACCAAGGAGGCCTATTGAATCGGGATTAATAGCTGGGTGTGGTGGCACACGTTTGTAATCTCAGCATTCGGAAGGCTGAGATTGGAGGATTGCAGTTCGCGGACAGCCTCAGCTATTTAGTGAGGTCCTCTGCAACTTAGTGAGACCCTGTTTCAAAATAAAGAATAAAAAATAGGGCAGGGGGTGTAGCTCAGCGGTCGAATGCCCTTGGGTTCCATCCTTACACCTGCCAAAAAAAAAAAAAACCTTAAAAGAAAGAAAAAATAAATCAGGATTAATTACCGATTTTTCAGTTTCTTATTTTTTAGCTATATCAAAACATTTTTAAAATGCAAATTTATTGTACTTTATATAAATGGAATCTTCTCAAGCTTTCTTGCAAATTAGGAGTTTTATTTCTTTTTAATGCACAAAATGATGAATCTCAGTCTGCTCTGATACAATAGAGGGAATTTAGTCTCCTTCAGCAATTGCTGCGTAATTTTATAAATTGCTTTCATATCATGTTTGTGTCTGGCCACACTGAAGTTTAGTTCCCAGGAGCTCTTGGCCTCCTCTTTGACTCACCTGGCATATCTCTTCACTCCATCTTCTGGTGATCCAGCTTTCTACGGACCTCTCTACCTTTCCCAACATGCTCATAATCACCACCCTTTAGTTTTTTAGGTCACATTAATGTCAAATCAACATGAAATTACTGATTAAAACACTTTTACTGAGTACCAGAGTGTGGTGGGGACCAGGGTGTTATACTATATGAGGACATGAGGAGTTAAAATTGGATGTCAGAAATCAAGCAGCCGAACACAGGGATATCATTAATTTCAGCTGCCTGCAGGCCTTGGCCAAAGGCCTCCTTCTGGCTGCTGTGTTTGGCCCTAATCCATAGCTATCTCCCTTTGCTGTCTCATCAGGATCCCAATGCCCACAACTCCTGTCCCTACAGCCTACCCATGGGAAGACCCCAAAATTTTTTGACATAAATTAACATCATAAGCTCACAAGGATGCTTCTCCCCCACCCTGTTCCTTAAACTTAATCCTACAGTCCTTCAGTGATCTCTGCTCTCTCCTCTACCTTCCAGATCATCCTGCAGGCTGAGCCATTCAGAATTGCAATGCCAGTTCCCGTGGCCATCAGTGTGCATGACTGTACGCACACTCATGCACGCTATCCATTTAGATGTATGGCACGCTTTACATTTTATGGGCTCTATGCTTCCAGGACACTTTCACATATTATTATTCAACCATCCTCTTAAACCTGTTATGCATTAAAAGCAGATTTAAAAGGAAAGGCTTTAAAAGTTTTGAAAGTTTAAGTATCTTGCCCAAGGATAAAAAGAACTCTTAAATGTGAGAGCCCAGAGCTAAACTTGGCTCAGTTTGATACCACTCCTGTGCCCTGCTGCTTTATTAAACGGTATTTTATGTTCTTTTTTTTTGTAGAATGGCATAAAGATAGAGTAATTTCAAAGAAGTAAAGTATCATAGCTATTGATGTCCTTAGAAAAATCAGATAATTTCTGTCAATAATTGCTATTTAATTTTCAAAATATTTGTATAGAAATATTGTGATACAGGGCAGGAATTTCTACCCATATAAAAGGAGCATTTTGGCTTCAAAGGCTGTTGAAATCTAATTTCTATCACATATGTGATCCAGAAGTCCCTAAGGCCTGGGATTATCCAGCAGTGGTACAAATGAAATAGATGTTTCATTGTTTATGAAACGCTCAGTATAAATGTTGGCAGTGAATGCCCCATGATGGGAGACTGTATTTCCTGGTTCTTTTTCCAAACAGCCAAAAAATATGATAGCTATTAATTCTCAGTCCCTCTGAGAGGCAGGCAATGTAAGACAGAAATCAAACTCATAAAGGAACTGTTCGGAATTTAGGAGTGGATAAGACTTTATCTCAAGTCTGTTAGGTAAGCCAGATTTTATTTTCAACTGTTGATAAGACTGGGAAAATACTTTTTGTATAATCCCCTAGAATCTGACCCCTTCCGTCACAGCTTCAGTGGCTTTATGGGATACTTTGCCATCACACACAGAAATACAATAATTCTGCATTCTTCATTATTTAGCACTAACGTGCTCAGCATATTAACTATAATTGCTCCTGTTCAGTGATCTTTTGTAACAATTCTGGTATTTTTGATAATAAATTTTGGCCTCACATATGCAACTGTAGCGTCTAAAATATATAATTCATCTTTAGAAGAGTAGGTTAGAAATTTTTTCAATCTATTTTCGAGTCATAGTTTCCTGTATAATATTTTTATTGTCTCATTATTTAGTTTTTATTTAAAATGTATTTAACACTTTCATTATTCTTTTCATTTGTTTATAAATACACTTTATTGGGGTTTTTTGGTTTTTTTTGGTGACAAAAACCTTTATTTACTCTTGGTGTTTATGTATGTTATGCAAATATGTAAATTTTAAATATATAAATTTTTATTTCACATTATTTCAGGCAGGGTTTTTAAAAATAAATTCAAGTAAAGCTTTATGTCACATAGAAATTTTGTTTAGAGCCTAAGAATGAAAATATACATCCTATAAGTACACTTTTACGGAGGCATCATAATCTCATATAATGAAATTTGGAGTGACAGGGCCATACGTGCACACAGCACTTGGGCCAGATAATTTTGTTATAGTTTAAGATTTTTCCTAGCGAGTCAACCACAAAGAGAGAAACTAGGGATAAATAGTCTTGTTAGACTCGTGGAAAATTAATTAAAATTCTCCGAATGATTTATTCTTCGAAGCAACTTCTCAGAGCACAATGTTGAGACCCACGCTTACTGAAGAGAGTCCAGAGCAACCCAATGAGGGTTTCAGTCCCAAATTTTCCAGATCAACATCTGTTACAAATGTAAAACAAACAAACAAAAATTAACAGCTTTTCTAAGTGCCAGAGGATACACCACGTTGCCCTCCCATCCCAAGTCTCATTTTGTGTGGGTAAGAACGGGCGGGAACGTTGAATCCCAAAGCTCCTAACAAGAATGCCTTTCTCATCTGGTCTGGCTACTAGAGAAGCACAGAACAATGCTTGCGCTGACCTCGCAGGTGCACAGGCCGCCCCCTAACAAAGAGACATTATTCCCCGGACTCTTTCTAGTTGGCATCATTGTTTGTGCTGAGACACAAAGAAGTAAACAAATGCCCAGTACTGGCTCCTGCTCATTGCCTTTCTTGCCAGGGCGCCTGGATTGGGTCAGCTCTGAGTCAAACAGGAGGGGCCTCTCCGCCAATCGAAGCTGTCAGCTGATGATATACAGAAAAGGAAGACAAGCGGAGCACACTTCACTGGGAACAGTGTTAGGATATATGGCTAGGAAATTTCTGTTCATTTCTCTTAAAATTAATTTTCCACAAACTTGGATTGTTTGGGGAATAATGATTCAGAAGCCAAGGCAGGGATTTCCCCTTTTATTATAACGAAGGAGCTTTGATTTAATTTTTCCTGTTCATGGGCAGTTGAGATTCCGGTTGTTGCTGACCACTGCATGGGCTTTTCAGCCTCCTTTGAAGAACTATGAGACAGCAGCCCTGCTCCGCCCAGGGTTACCTCCTCTGAGTGATGTGCCCAACAGACTGGCAATTGACATTGTTAAGTTTAACAATTTTAATTTAATTTTACCTCAAGCCCATTAGCTTAGCCACATTTACTATCCAATTGCTGAGAAGTTAAGAAAATTGGAGGACCGTTGTTGTACAGTTTGATTACAGTTTCATGAAGATGTCAGATGAGTGATTTTATAGATGTCTACATGGAGCTTCTGTAGTTCATCCTCTTTATAAATTTCTGGAGAAGCCGGGTGTGGTGGCACATGCTTGTAATCCCAGCATTTGAGAGGCTAAAACAGGAGGAGCACGGTTTGAGCCTCAAGCTACTTAGTAAGACCCTTTAAAACTCAGTGAGGCTGGGTGTGGTGGCTCACGCTTGTAATCCCCGTGCTTGGGAGGCGGAGGCAGGAGGATCACACAGGTTCCAAGCCAGCTGCGCTGGCTTAATAGAGCCTGTTTCCAAATCAAAAAATATAAAATATGTCTGGGAGTGTAGCCCTAAGGTAGAAGGGCTTCCAGGAATGCCAGTACCACCAAAAATAAATAAATAAATAAATAAATAAATAAAAAATAAATAAATAAATCTCAGTGAGATGGTTTCAAAATAAAGACTAAAAAGAAAATCAGGAGTGTCTCTTGTAGATAGAATGGCCCTGGGTTCCATCTCCAGTAACTCACACACACACATGCACACAAAAATTCTGGGGATTGTATAATGCAAGCCATCTTATTTTATATAAATCACATGTTTAGGTATTCATCAGTGGCTACATATAAGTCCGTATTTTCCCACATTATTTTTGCACTGGGGGTGAAATCCATGGGAATTCTACCTCTGAGCTGCACTCCAAGCCCTTTTTAAATTTTATTTTGAAAGAGCGTCTTGCTAAGTTGTTGAATGTCAATTCTCCAAATGGGCCATGCATGTTTTATGCAAAATTTGTGATATCAATATGAGTGTTCTAGCTGGTCTGTATTATCATTTACAGATAATGGAATTTTCCTCTTTCTCTGTGATATGTATTGATGATACTGTTTTCTCATTTCAGAGACCAGTTTTCTGGATTAATTCCAAATAGTCCCATTTTTTTCCTTGAACTTATTAGAAATACTTCTACTCTTTCAGAATTTAGGTCTGGATCTGCCTTTTGTCTTATGCTATTATGGATCAACTATAGAATGGGATAAAAATCCTTTAAAGATGAATCCAGATTGTGGTGTTCTACTACAGATTTTTTAACATTTATATGTGTGTATGGCAAGATATATTAATTTGCTTTCTGTGTTAACCATCTTTGCATTTGGTGGATGCATCCATGTGGTCACGGTTTGTTTATTTAATATTGAGTTCTCCATGTAGTCATTCAATTCCTATTTTAGTGAATTCTAGGCTATGCCTAAAGGTGGGGCAATTGTGTCACAGAAGTCAATTCAGTGGGGAAAGATAAGACCTTGTCATCAGCTCCTTCAGTTGACTCTTCATTTTATATATTACATTTTTCTACTTGGGGAATGTAAAACATATTTTAAGCTTATTCTTTTTATGTAGGGACATACTTTATTGCTTACACAAAAGATCTTTGCCAAACCCCATCCCTCCTTGATATGAGAATTTTAATTCTGCCCAGTTATCTCTGGGCAATATTCAGAGAAGAAAGGGATGAATCATGACTGGCCTGAATCACCCATACACTCTGTTCTCACTGGGGTTAGAGAGGAAAGATAAAGTTATTAGCAAGGGGCATTTTATGAGATTCTGAGATTCTTCCAGTAGACTTTTTTGTCATAGTACAAGGAAGGAATTACAAGGAGAGAGTCCACTTTACAGCTTTGTATCTAACCCATGGGGACAGAAGACTTACTGCTAGTGTAGCTATCTCAGCTGCAACTCAGAGCTATGAATTCACTCATTAAAGATTTTTTTAAAATTCATTTCTTTCTTTTTTATTGACACATTGTGATCACACATCTTGATGCAGTTCAGGGTGATGATGGCAGGCATGGACACAGCACTCGTTGAGTCCTCCTCCAGCTCCCTCCTCACCTTCCTGTGTCAGCACAGGGATTAGCTTTGGTGAGTTTGTGTATGTACATGATGTCCATTGAGGTGTTTCTCTCTTCAAGTCTTCCTCCCTCTTCACCTCTCTCAGGTAGATGTCCTTCACCCCACTCAAGTTTCTCCTCTTTTGTCTGGAGCCTCTCCTGTGTCCCATTTTCTCTCTAGCATATGAGAGAGAACATTCAACTCTTCATTTTTTTGTGACTAACTAAATTCATTTAACATAATATTCTCCAGTTCCATGTCTCTGCAAATAATGTAATTTTATGTTTCAATCATTTTAAACTGAACCCTAAAGGGACCCCTTCCATTCTTCCTTCCTCCATTTCTCCTCCCCCTGCTTTTTTCCTCCTCCTCTTCCTTCTTCCTTTCCTTTCTTTCATTTAGAGGGATTGAACCCAAGGATATTCTACCTCAGAGCTACATCCCCATCTATTTTGAAACAGGTCTCACTGAGTTGCGGAAGCTGTCTCTAAACCTAGAATCCTTTTGTCTCAGCTTCTCAAGTACTGAGTTTACAGGCATGTACCACCTCCCCTTGCTTAAAATGATTTGACTTTTATAATTATGTAAAAACTTCTGACTTTATATTTATGTAAAAATTAATGATTTCCTTTTATTGTTTAATATCTTTTATTATTTTTATATGCTTTTATTGGTTACATTATAGTCTCACAGCATAATGTAAATCATATTGAAATGCACATAATACTCGGTGCCAAAAGTGTTCTAGTTTGATGCATTAGTTAAAAGATAATTTTAAAAATACCTTTTGTAGGCCACTTACTTTTCTTAATACATTAAGTAACCATGATTAGTAATTCTCTATGGCATAAATACTTAAAGATAAATCTCTGGATAGTGATTATTCTACTAGTTCTATCAAGAGATACATGAGGGTTTTGTTCTATAACTAAGAATACACAATAAACTATGCTTCAATCTCATTTAGTAACTCTGAAATATAAGATTAATCGGGATGATAAAAACTTCCACCTACATTTTTTTTGTTACTAAGGCATGTTCTGCCTCTGAACCACAACACCCACAATACTAGCTCCTTTTATTTTGAAATGGGGTCTTGCTAAGTTACTGAGGGTCTCACCAATTTGCTGAAGGTGACCTTGAACTTACAATTTTTCTGTCTCCACCTCTCAAGCACTAGAATTGCAAGCATTTGGCACTATGCCTGGCTCTACCTATGCTTTTGTGTGTGTGTGTGTGTGTGACTGGGGATGGAACCCAGGAACATTGTACCTCCGAGTTACACCCCCAAGTCCTATTTTTTAGTCTATTTTTTGAAACGATCTCACTGAGTTGTGAAAGGCCTCACTAAGTAGCTGAAGCTATCCACCAACTGCGATCCTCCCGTCTTTGCCTCCTGAATGCTGGGATTACAAGAATGCACTACCACTCCCAGCCCCACCTATATTTTTAATAGTTCTATTTGTGAAGATCTTGCGTGTATGACAAGGGTCACACTGGCTAATAAGTCTCAGTTAACATAGTCTCAGGTTACAAAGAAAAGTTTTACTCAGCTAATACATTTTTCAGGTTATACTGAAAAACTGATAATGTTGCATTTTTGATAGGTTTTATTATTTGTATGAAACCACATTTAAACATATAAATTACTGAAGAGTAAAAGCAGTGATGAGAGAGATAATTCCAAGTAAACATTATATATGCAAGGAGTGAATAGGAGTCTAGCAAACTTGGAATCCACATATGATGAGACAAGTGTATTTTCAAATGTAAAGATCTTTCATAAGCAGATGAGGAAAAACTAACTTATTGAAATATGGTCTATTTGAATAATCCTTTAATTTCTTCCAAATTCCATTGTCCTCTCTATTGTGAACTTGGGCAATCTATGGCATGAACTTTTCTCTTAAGAATTATTTCCACAAAACGGCAAAGTAATCTTCCTGGCAAATTGATGAAAATGATTTTGATCACCGGGTGTAGTGGTGTATGCCTGTAATCCCAGTATTTGGGAGGCTGAGACAGGAGGATCATTTGAGGCCAGCCTTAGCAATTTAGCAAAACTTTCAACAACTTAGCAAGACCCAGTTTTAAAACAAAAAATAAAAAGGGCCAATGATGTAGCTTGGAGGTAGAATACCTCTGGACTAATTCCCCAGAAACACACACACACACACACACACACACACACACACACACACACACAATTTTTTTTCTTGATTAAGAAAATGAAAAATAAAAACTTAACACTTATTATAAGCAAAAACAGACATGGTGGCCCATACCTGTAATTGTAATTCCAGTACTTGGGAGGCTGAGAGAGGAGCATTGCAGTTTTGAGACCAGCCTCTGAAATTTAGCAGTTTCAAAAATAAAAAGAAAAAAAAAGTTGAGAGTATATCTCAGAGTTAGAATGCCCCCAGTTTTAATCTCAAGTATCAAAAAAAGAAAGCCAGAAAAAAAAAAACTACAATGGCACCAATCCAAAGTTATAGTTCTTACAACAAAACCAGGAATAAGTTAATCCATTGCCAAGAAGCTAATAAAGCTATCAAAGTTTACAAATACTCTACTTAGAAGGGAAGACATAGGAGCTACTGGTGAGTTCCTTTATTGAGTGGCACAGTTGGCCACTGTCTACCAGCACTGTGTAGACTGTATAAAGACAATCACTATCACTTTTGCATCCTTACAGACTCTGCCCTTTGGAGGTAGACCAAATGTTACTTGGTAAAGGATGACCTTTCATTTAGCATATGCGCACTACATGTATGAATTAAAAATTCTTCATTTATTTTGTCCCTAAAACAAAATGGGTTAGTTTGTGAATCTTTCTTACTGGAAGAAGTGCATAGGCATTAATACCACTAGCAGTAAGTACCAGCCCACACATTTTGTTCAGAGTTTCTAGCAGTCAACAATGTACTACCTAATGTTAAGTCAGTATTGAGGAAAGTGAAACATAATGAGTAAGAGCAATTTATGGCTACAGTGTGCAGGGTGATAAAAGTATATTTACCGCAGTAAAATTCTCTATAAGTCAAAGAGAAATAATAGAACAGGAATTTATGGGATTGGTGGAAGCAAGGTCTTTTATTTTTTATGACACCAATAATAAAAGTAAAATCCATCTCTATGATTTCAAGTGGAAAATTTCAGTTCTGAAATGGTCATCTTGAATAGAATAAAAAGTGTGTAGGAGGCATATAGGAACTAAATGTCACCATTTTTTAATAGCAGAAATTCTAAGTGGTTTAAAATGATGATACAAATAGATTTGGCTTTTGACTAATGGGTTTTTTTTTCCACTTGTTTCTGAAAGTGCCAAGGGCACATGGAGAAAAAACAAATTACATGCAAACACTTCTACAGAAAATAAAAATGTTTTACAGAATCAAACGCAACAGAAGAACAGATCAGAAATAAAATGCTTCTATACTCAAATTGAAACATCCATCCTCCCGCTGGGGGGGATGCTCTGTTCTTGGGAGAGACTGTGGCAAGAAGTGTTCAGAGAAGAGGCTCCAGAATAAAAATGCGAACCTCCATCATATCTTCTGTAATACAGCCATTCCAGCTTATCTATGGGAGGTTCTCACAGCAATCCCTGGATCCACATTAGCTAATTTTAGTATTTCATTTTATTTTTTTGGTGGTACTGGGGTTCCTGGAAACCCTTCTACTTCCGGGCTACACTCCCAGACCCATTTTTAATACTTTTTTTATTTGTAGACAGAGTCTCTTAAGCCAGTGCGGCAGGCTTCAAACCTGCACGATCCTCCTGTCTCCACCTCCCAAGCGCGGGGATTACAAGCGTGTGCCACCACCCCTGGCTAATTTTAGTATTTTACTCAACATCTTCAGACAGAGGACAGAGTCCTTGGTGAGAATCTGCTTCCTCCTTTGAGAGACCCCCCTCCAAACCCAAAACCCAAAGCTATTTTACAGCTACCAAACTTTTGCTATATGTTTTTATGATCCATAAATAAGAGGTAATGTTTTAAAACTATCCTTTTCCTTTTCTTTCTAGTTTGTCTCTTTTTTTTAACCTATTATTTAAAAATGTTTCTATCCTACCTTATTTTTACTCCCCTCTGAGACTTGGATCTCTTAATCTTAAGGGTTTATGAAGGACAAAAGTATGAGTTCTTTAGATTCTTCAATTCTTTTTTTTTTTTTTTTTTGCATTACAGGGAACGGAAACCAGGAGGCATTCTACTCCTGAGCTACACCCCCAGCCATCTTTCTTTCTTTCTTTCTCTTTCTTTCTTTCTTTCTTTCTTTCTTTCTTTCTTTCTTTCTTTCTTTCTTTCTCTTTCTTTCTTTCTTTCTTTCTTTCTTTCTTTCTTTCTTTCTTTCTTTCTTTCTTTCTTGTTGGTGGTATTGGGGTTCCTGGAAGCCCTTTTACCTCCGGGCTACACTCCCAGACCTATTTTTATATTTTTTATTTGGAAAAAGGATCTCTTAAGCCAGCAAGGCTGTCTCCGAACCGGCGCGATCCTCCTGTCTCCGCCTCCCAAGCCCGGGGATTACAAGCGTGCGCCACCACGCCGGGCTTTATTCTTTATTTTGAAACAGGGTCTCATTAAGTTGTGGAGGGTGTCACTAAGTAGCTGAGGCTTGGCTGCAAACCTGTGATCTCAGCCCTCCAAGTACTAAGATTACAAGCGTGCACCACCACTCCCGGGTTTGTAGTTTCTTCAGATGAAAAAGGTTTGCTTACCCAGGGATGAAAATCTCAAAATCTAGAAACTTTATAATCCTTATCTTCACTCTACCGGGCCTGCTTCTTTTTTAAGCAAAAATTCTTAGTAGGCCCACACCCTTATTTCTGAGATGCTTATTGAAAAAAGGACTCACAAAAAATGTCAAGCTCAGGGACGACCCAGCCACCACCCATTGATATGGATAACGTGGGGATTCTAAGGAAGTCCAGACCTCCACCCTGCTCTGTGCCCCTGACCACCTTTTCACAGGAGTCCTCATAATAGAACTCTATAGCCATCACAGACACCAAACTGTTCGCTCCCGCTTAAGATAGCCTGCATTTTCCCTTGAGCATGTATCCCCTACTTTCTTAAATAAACTTATTTTTTTTTTTCTTAAAAAAAGAGGTAATGTTTTCTACTGGGATAGGAATAAAGAGTAAAAGAAGAAAGAGAGAAAGTAAATAAAAAAGGGAGCTCTGACTCTTACTGTGTTTTGAGGTCCACATGTGGGAATACACAGACCATTCAGATCTATGTTACTTTGGCCCCTACCCTTCATTCACTTGTTTTTGTAAGCTGGCTGATTTCTCACGATTGCCTTTAGAAAAGCCTGTATATCTTACTGATCTCTATTCAGCACAAACCATCTTAAGAAAAAAAATTCTCTTTTTTGTAGTTTGGTAAATTTATTTATTTTTTAATTTTTTATTGGTGCATTGTAGTCATACTTCTTAATGGGATACAAGATGGTGGAGACATACATGCACACATCACCCAATTAGCCCTTACCCAATTCTCGCCTCTTTCCCTCCCTCTCCCTCAGTCTCATGCTTGGCTTAGTGATTGACTTTGATGTGTTTGTTAAAGTACACCAAGTGCTTTAGAGAGTTTCCCTCGTCCCCCTCCCATCCCCTCAGGATGCCTTATTTGTTCATCTGTAGAATCTCCTTCTTCATTTACAACCAATTCTTCATTGGCTTATTAAGATTATGTTAAGTTGGCAATGTTTTTCTCAAATGAATAGAAATTAAAAGGAAGAGATAATAGTTACTTTTGTCTCAGCATTTTAAGGTACACAGAGGTATTTAAGGTGACTTTAAATTAACCCATATTGTCTCATTGCCTCGGATGTGGAACACCTATAGAAGCTTAAATACAACATTTAAGATAATTATATAATAATGCTGACAACAAGAATATAACATAAGCTGGGCATGGCAGTGGACTCCTGTAATCCCAGTACTTGGGGGACTGAGACAGAGGATCACAGGTTCACGTTTAGCCTCAGCAACTTAGTAAGGCCCTCTGAAACTTATTGAAACCCTGTTTTAAAAGTATAAAGAAAAAATAAAGTTGAGCTAGAAAGGTAGCTCTGATGTAGAATGATCTTGGGTTCAATCCTCAGTACCATACCAAAAAAAAAATATATATATATATATACACACACACACACACACACACACACACACACATATATATATATATATATATATATATATATATATATACACACACACACACATATAGATGAATATATATAATAAAATTTAGCTAATGATAATATTTGCTAAATTACTTAATATTAACATAATATATAATATGTAATCTCTATCTGATTCCATTGTGCTGAATATTTGCAGACTTGAAAACTTGCAACATAATGGGTTAAAAATTTGCAAGGTTTCCTCTCAGGAGGGATGACTCCCTATTTAAGAGGAGAAGAAGAATAATGTGGAAGTCAGTAAGCAGCTTTGTCAGATTTAAGGGAACAATAATTTGTGATATGCCATGGACTTTCTTGGTCACTGTCTACAAATCATTATTATTGGCAGGAGTAACCAATCACATAACCAATCACATAACCCAATCAACACAGAATTTCTCCTTCATCTTAAAGCAGAGAAAGAAGGATTGGTGTAAACTAGAAATACCAGAGGTAGTAAATGAGAGACTGATGATTCCCCCATACTCTGGGTGCCAGTGCCCTTGACATGGACATTTATGTTTGGTTTCTGAGGTTTTCCATTTGCCTTTTCACCTTTACAAATAGACTCAATGGCTTTTTTCCCAAACCCTTCATGGATAGGCTAAGCCTAATTTTCTCAGAAAATGGTTATTTTTATTAAGTCACTTTCATAGGACCAAAAAGGGAGAGGTTAGAAAAATCACTGGCACACAGTATATTAATTGCGTATTGATGACTCTATATAGTTCAAGTGTGGGGAAAAGGAACATAAATCCAGAAGAGTTGGGCAGAGCATAATCATGATGGATAAATAAATAAAATGTAAAGAGAACAATGACAGTAGATGCCACAGTATAAATTGTGCAGGGTGTACGTTCACTGGTGGCCATGAAGGGACACTGCCTAGATTTTCTGTTGAGTAGCATGGTCAAGTGAGAGCACCAGCCACGTGCTTGGCTCTCCCACCATTCACAAGGACACCATCCTTCCCCTGGGCGGTTCCCATATCAGCAACTCCGCAGAGTGCCATTACTAATGAGGCCCCATTCCTGGGGACTTGGACACATCTCTTGAGTGACTCTTGCTCCAGAACTTGCCATTGATGAGTTCTGAGTATATTCTTAGGATGATGCGAAAGATGAGACCTATGACTTGACTATTTATTTACTCACTTATTTGGTATTAGAGATTGAACCCAGGGAAGTACTTCTCGTGAGTTATACCTCCACCTTTATTTATTTGTTTGTTTGTTTATATTTTGAAACTTGGTCTTGCTAAACTGCTGAGGCAGGTGTTGAACCTGCCATCCTCCTGTCTCAGCCTCTCATGGGTCAGGATTACAGGCATGTATGTCACTGTGCCTGGCTCTAGCATTCATTCTTAAGGTTTCATATCTTACATGCTTTATATTTTAAGGGACTTTATGTAACAATTCAGATTTTTTGAGCAAAATAGATTTGCTCAATGTATTATAACTGTCTTCTAATTTTTTTATTTTAGTGGTCTTTATATTTCAGGAAACTGAGACCTAAAGTTGTTGTAGAAATAAAAGCTGCACTGAACATATGAAGATATCCCAAGGCTCACAACACAAAAGCAAATTAACTGGCACAGTTGCATACTGGACATCTTTGGTGCTTTTCTTCTCTAGGGGCTGGTGCATCTCATCTCCATGGGGCTCTTTCTGACCACCGTGGGCCTCTCTTCTTTTTTTTCTACTTTTGTCTTTTTTTATTGACATGCATTAGTTGTATATATTAACTTGGGAAAGTTTGGTGCCATATTCCCATATTTGCGTGCAGCATGTGCTAGCCAAACCCAGCCTACATTCAGGTAGACTTTTTATTTTTTCAGACTTCACATATGAGAAAGGACACATGACACTTGCCTTTCTGTGTCTTGCTTGTTTCACTTAACATGATGTCCCATGGTTCCAGCCATTTTGCTGCAAATGACAAGATTTCATTCTTCTTTATAGATAAAATAATAACCCAATTTGTACATATACCAAACATTTCTTTGTCCACTCCTCTGTTTATGTTCAACTGGGCTCATTCATATCTTAACTACTTTGACTAGTGCTAATAAAATCTAAGTGCAGTTTTCTCTTGAGTTTGCTTATTTTATTTCCTTTACATACAATACTCAGAAGTGAGGTAAACTGGATCATTTGATAGATCTACTTCTTGTTTTCTGAGGAACCACCACCCTGTTTTCCATAATAGTTTTAATAATTTCTATCCCCACCAACAGTGTACATAATTTCTTTCTCTCTACCTACTCCCCAGTATCTGTTTTATTTTGCTATTTTGGCAACAGCCATCTAACTAAGGTAAGATGATATCTCATGGGGTAGTTTTGTGTTTTCCTGATGGTTAGTTACATTTAGCTTTTTTCCCCCCATATATTTGATGGCCAGCTGTATTTTTCGAGAAGTATCTATTAAAATCATTTACTCATTTTATTTTAATGGGTTACTTCTTTCTTTGCTATTTGTTTATTTATTTTTGGTTTCCTATATATTCTGGAGAATAATCCTTTGTCAGAGGGAAAGTTGCCAAATATTATTTCCATTTTATAGGTGGTCTCTTCTCCCTGTTGATTGTTACCTTTGCAGGGCAGAGGCTCTTTATTTGATTTAATCTTATTTGTTAATTTTTTCATTTGTTCCCTAAGCTTTCACAGTCCTGTCTCAAAATTTTCATCTGTAACAAAACCTAGTGTTTTCCCTAGATTTTCTTAGAGTTATGTTGCACTTTCTGATCTTTGTTTAGGTGTTTGATCCATTTTGAGCTGATTTTGTACATGGTTTCAATCTTCTTTAAATGTATATTCAGTTTCCCCAGCACCACTTACTGAAGAAGAAGGTCTTGCCCAGTGTGCTTATGATGGCTTTGTGGAGAGTCACTTAGCCGCACACGTGTGGGTTTATTTCTCAGATCTCTGTCCCGATGGTCTGTGTGTCTGTTTTTAATGCCAGTACTGCACTGTTTTGGCTTCTGTGTCTTTGTAATATACCTCAGAATCAGATATTGTGATACTTCCATCTTTACTTTCTTTGTTCGAGGAAAAACATCTATAAGTAGCTTAAACAAGTGAGTGATTAAAAATTACAATAACTACAATAATTATAAAACACACGAAAGAAATTGAAGAAGATAAACAAAATGCGAAAGACCTTCTATAGATACTTTTTCATGCTCATTTTGTCCTATTCTAGAAGCTCCAAAGTCTTGTTCTTCAACCTATTAGGAAAGACTTCAGCCTTACAAAACAATACATCATAATATAATGCTGATATAAATCTCATAACACCTGCTCTATAATATCTTCTCTAAAGAAAACCTTTCTCCTCCGTCCAAATGCCTCTGCCCGCCCTTCCTTTCTTTCTTTCTTTCTTTCTTTCTTTCTTTCTTTCTTTCTTTCTTTCTTTCCTTTCTTTCTTTCTTTCTTTCTTTCTTTCATTTTTGTTTTCTTTTACAGTACTGGAGATGGAACCCAGGGTGTTACCTCTGAGCTACCCTTCCAGCCCTATTTTTTATTCTTTATTTTGAAACAATCTCACTGAGTTGCAAAGGGCCACTAAGTAGTAGCTGAAACTGTCCTCAAACCGCTATCCTCCTGTCTCAATCTCCCAAATTCTGGGATTATAAGTGTGTGCTACCATGCCCAGCTTGCCTTTTCGATTTGAGGGATATACCGGTTAGTTATTAGTTAAGCATCCTGGTTCTTGTGGTTGTTTTTTTTTTTTTTTTTTTTTTGTGGTACTGGAGTTCCTGGTAGCCCTTCTACCTCTGGGCTACACTCCCAGACCAATTTTTTTTTTTTTTCGGAAACAGGGTCTCTTAAGCCAGCGCGGCTGGCTTCGAACCTGCGTGATCCTCCTGTCGCCACTTCCCAAGCGGGGATTACAAGGGTCGCCAACATGCCCAGCCTGGTTCTTGTGTTTTGACTGAGAAGACTCACCGGGAACATTTGCCATCACCCACAGGGCTTGCTTGCATCCACCTGCACCATAAACATTTCTATTACCATTTTGGCTGCTTTGCCAATTTTCAGGTATTTTAAACATTCAGGTGAGGCCTCAGAGCTTCTGATCCAGTTGGGATCTGCAAGGTGTGGAGCCCAGGCTCCTCTGCTAGAGGGATTTTCGTCTGTACTTTGGCCCCACTGTGGTTTTTATGAGTAAAAATGAGCATCTCTGGAGCATCTTTACCTGTTAGAGGTTGGCTGGGAACCAGTTTATAATGATCTATTTAGGAATATCAATCTGTAACACACATGAGGATGTGTATTGAAATCTTTGTGTAGCCTATTGCAGATAGCTATTTAACCTATTTTCTAATTTTGAGGCAATATGAATGCTTTACTTTAGGCATACCCCATTGGATTATATTTTAATACAATTTAAAATGAACGTTTACAGTAAATTCCTTATTGCCAATATTACTTTCTCATCTGTAGTTCTGTATTCTGCCAGCAGGTTGCAGCAGAGGGCTAGCTTTAGTTTTAAATTAGCATGTTCAAGAGCATCTAAATCCTTCCTGTCTTCTCTCCTCTTTCTCTCAGTGCCTCCCTCTTCTTTCTTTTTCTTCCCTTTTTTAACTCTCCCACCTTTCCCTGTTTTCTATTTCATTCCTTTACTCTTTCATTCCTCTTTTTTTCATTCTTTACTTCCTCCCCCCATGTTCCCACATTTGTCCCTCCCTTCCTCTCTTCTTTATTTCTTTCCTTCCTTCTCATTCTCCTAAACATGGGCATGATGCCCAGTTATATTCAGGTAGTGGAGGAACTGACTCACTAGTAAAATTTAGTATATATATATATTAAATATAAAATACCAGTGATATCTAATTGTCATAGTTGAAGGATGGAGAACACGTGTTGAAGATTAGAGTAGCAGTAAAAACAGTGTAACAAAGAGAACAATAGCAAAACCCAGATTCAGTTTAAATATACAGATGATCACGCCAGCGTTCCACTTGCATAGCGTATGCAAATGACCTCCTTTCTGCTACTGCCTTTGGAAGTGGGGAAGCAGGACAACACATTTCAGTCCCAGCGAGTGTCTTTCTCTAACGTAATAGTAAGCAATAATCTCACAGCTGTGCTTTGTAGAGTGAACTATATGAGCATCTATATTGAGATTTCATACACACATAACATAAAAGGAAGAGAAAAGCCTCAAGAATCCTGCTTGGCCCTTTGCAGAACCGTACAAAAGAACTAATGAATCCCTCTTGAAAGAGTTTTGTAGTGACCAGCTGTAAGCCTTGATTTGTATTCCATAATGCCATCACTATCCAGAATGTGATTCTTTCAAGGAATAACGCCACTCCCTCTTTGGGACATGGATATCTTCAGATCTATACCATTCGTATCAGTCCCTGTAATGAACAAAAACAGACCCTGAAGTCCAAATTTGCCCTCCTTTTAATTTAATTCCTCCTCTTATCCACTTAAGAGCACTTACCCGAAGCCATTTGAGCAACAATACTCACATGTGAAATGTGGTAGGTGCTGACTTTTTGCTATGCTCCCTGAAGACCAGTGCTCACTGTGACGTGGGGAGTGTTTGAATCTGTAGTTACTTCAGAAAAATGTCGGCCTTGGGCAGTTTTCTGTAATATAAGTTTCTTAGCAATAGTTTGTGCATGTAACACTGGATTGCATTCCCTATCCATTCAATACATGTTTATTGAGCTATTATCACTGCACCTTACATGTATTAACTAGTTCAGTCTGTGTTCACCCTGGGGTTTAAACTGGGGAAGGATGGAAGATAGTTTTTGCTAATAATTATACTGATCTTTAAAATAAGGATGTTTATAGTTGTGAAGGAAAGGACAATTTTATTCAAATCCACAAGGAAAGGACTTGCCCTGGCCTGGTATGGGGAAAGGAATGATACTTCCCTGTGTGACAGATAGGAAAAGCCATTAGTTTCAGACAGTGGTTTAGAGTGAGATTTGAATATTGTCTTTTACTTGTAATTAAATAGAAGAAACTATAATTAAACACGAAGTGAAACCTTAAGTAATATAGCACATTAATTGATTGTATGGGATAATAATTGTTGTGAGTGGAAGTACTTTGAGATAATAGCTTCATTTGAATATTTTTATCTTGAATTGCATGAAAAAAGATTTGTCCTTAATGGCAAGTCCAGGAAAGTATGGTGATTACTGTTACTACAAGGAAAGACTGCATGCCCTAAATATTATAGCTATTTACAAGCTTGGACTTTGTCTTTTTAAGTCTTATTGGACCATATGGATAGTAAAAAGCAGCGAGAACAAAAGGACGGGTGACATATAAAGGCAAAACAATAAGAATCACCCCAGACTATACAACCCAGGTCATGAATGCTAGGAGAGACTGGTACGACGTGATTCAGACCCTGGAAGAAAATAACTTCCAACCAAAACTACTTCATCCAGCAAAACTACTATTCAAAATCAAAGGGGAAACAAAAGTGTTTCAGGATAAACAGAATCTTAAAAAATTCATGAATTCAAAGCCAACACTAGAGAAAATTCTTAAAGAAATAAACCATAAAGAAGAAAAAAGAAGCAGACTTCAGAACAGGAGAAGATAGGAAGTTAATAAGTGGGCCATTTAAGTAAAGAAGAAAGATTAAACCACCCAAGAGTAGACAGAACACAAAATGGTGAAAATAAAAATCATATTTCAATAATATCTCTTAATGTCAAAGGACTAAACTCACCAATCAAAATATATAGACTTGCAATGTGGATTAAAAAACATAATCCAAATATATGCTGTCTGCAAGAAACTCATCTTACAGCCAAAGACATTCACAGACTGAAAGTGAAAGGATGGAAAAAGATATACCATGCTATTGGAGACCAAAAAAGAGCAGGGGTAGCAATATATCCAACAAAGCAGACTTTTAACTAAAACACATCAGAAGAGACAAATCAGGGCACCTCCTTTTATTAAAAGGAATACACCAAGAAGATATAATGATAGTAAATATTTATGCCCCAAATGCAGGTGCAACCATATTTGTAAAATAAATCCTTCTGGACATCAGATCCCAAATAAACCCAAATACAATAATTCTGGGAGACTTTAATACGCCTCTCACACCACTGGATCAATCTTCAAGGCAAAAGATGAGTAAAGATGCTTTAGAACTAAAGGAAACCATAAACCAAATGGACCTAATAGACATTTACAGAATATTTCAGCCAGGAACTACAGAATATACATTCTTCTCAGCAGCCCATGGAACTTTCTCCAAAATAGACCACATCCTGGGACACAAAGAAAGTGCCAGCAAATTCAAAAGATGTAATATAATTCTTTGCATCTTTTCAGACCATAATGGAACAAAAGTAGAAATCAACAACAGGGAACTCAAAGGAAATTATTCAAATACATGGGGATTGAATGATACACTATTGAATGATGAATGGGTAAGAGCAGAAATTAGGGAAGAAATAAAGAAATTTATGGAAAGAAATGAAAACAGAGATACAACTTACCAAAATCTATGGGACACAATGAAGGCAGTATTAAGAGGAAAGTTTATTGCATTGAGTGCCCACATAAGAAGGACAGAGAACCACCAAGTAAAGAACTTAATGACACAACTCAAGGACCTAGAAGGTCTGCAATAGTCTATTCCCAAAGCCAGCAGAAGGCAAGAAATGATTAAAATTAGAGCAGAAATAAATGAAATAGAAAACAAAAAAAATAATTCAAAGAATCAACAAAACAAAAAGTTGGTTCTTTGAAAAGATTAATAGAATTGATAAACCCCTGGCCAACCTAACCAAAAGAAAAAGAGAATCAACTCAAATTATCAAAATTAGAAATGAAAAAGGAGATATCACTACAGATATTGAAGAAATTCAAGATTATCAGAAACTACTTTAAAAATGTATACTCCAATAGACTTGAAAACATAGAAGAAATTGATAGATTTTTAAGCACAGTTAACCTACCTAAACTTAACCAAGAGGACATAGCAAGCCTAAACCAACCAATAGCAACCAAAGAAATAGAAATGGCAATAAAAATTCTTCCACTAAAGAAAATCCCAGACCCAGATAGGTTTCCAGCTGAATTCTACAAAACCTTCAGCAAACAACTAATACTAATACTTCATAACTTGTTCCGGGAAATTGAAAGAGATGGAACTCTCCCAAATTCCTTCTATGAGGCCAGTATCACATTAATCCCCAAACCAAATAAAGATACCTCAAGAAAGGAAAACTATAGACCAATATCTTTAATGAACATAGATGCAAAAATTCTAAACAAAATACTAGCCATACACATTCAAAACTATATCAAGAGAATAATACATCATGACGAAGTTGGTTTCATCCCAGAAAAACAAGGCTGGTTCAACATACGCAAATCAATGCATGTTATTCACCACATAAATAGAACCAAGAACAAAATCCACATCATTGTAGCAATAGATGCTGAAAAAGCATTCGACAAAATCCAACACCCTTTTATGTTAAAACACTGCAAAAAATTGGGATAGAAGGAAAGTACTTCAACATCATTAAGGCAATATACTGTAAACCCAAAGCCAACATCATATTGAATAGGGAAAACTGCAAGAATTACCTCTAAAGTCAGGAACAAGACAAGGATGCCTACTATCACCACTCCTTTTCAGTATAGTCCTTGAGATTCTTGCCACAGCAATAAGACAAGAGAAGGAAATCAAAGGAATTCACATTATAAAAGAGGAATTAAAATTATCCTTATTTGCAGATGCCATGATCCTTTATCTGGAAGACCCAAATAACTCAACCAAAAGATTTCTGGAGCTGATAGACAAATTCAGCAAAGTCGCAGGTTACAAAATCAACCTAAAGAAATCATTGGCCTTTCTTTATGCCAACAACGAATCCACAATGAAAGAAACAAAGAAAACAATTCCATTCACGATAACCTCAAAACCAATAAAATACCTAGGAATGAACCTAACCCAAGATGTAAAAGACCTCTACAACAAAAACTATAAAACATTAAAGAAAGAAATTGAAGAAGACCTTGGAAGATGGAAAGATCTCCCATGCTCATGGATAGACAGAATAAATGTCATCAAAATGGCCATTCTGCCAAAAGTTATCTATAGATTCAATTCAATTCCCATTAAAATACCAGCGACATTGTTCACAGACCTAGAAAAATCAATCATGAACTTTATATGGAGAAAGAAAAGACCCAGAATAGCCAAAGCAATTTTCAGCAATAAGAAACATGCAGGAGGCATCACAACCCCAGACTTCAAATTATACTATAGAACAATAGTAGTAAAAACAGCATAGTACTGGCACAATAACAGATATACTGACCAGTGGATTAGAATAGAAGATACAGAAACAAATCCACACATATTTAGTCAATTAATCTTTGACAAAAGGGCCAAACTCATACGCTGGAGAAAAGACAGCCTTTTCAACAAATGGTGCTGGGAGAACTGGCTATCCATTTGTAGAAAGATGGATCTAAACCCCTATATCTCACCATGCACAGGAATCAAATCATGATGGATCAAAGACTTAGAAATTAGACCTGAGACTGTGAAGTTAATATAGGAGAGCATAGGTTCAACACTACAACATATTGGCACAGGCAGTAACTTTCTCAACAAAACCTCCAAAGCTCAGGAAATTAAAGCAAGAATTAACAAGTGGGGTAGCATCAAACTAAAAAGTTTCTTCTCATCAAAGGAAACCATCAATAACCTAAAGAGGATGCCTACAGAATGGGACAAGATCTTTACCCGCCACCACTCTGATAGGGGACTAATATCCACAATATATATAATGAGCTCAAAAGACTGTACACTAGCAAAACAAACAACCCAATCAAGAAATGGGCAAATGAAGTAAATAGACACTTCACAATAGTAGAGATACAAAGGGCCAATAGATACATGAAAAGATGTTTGACATTATTGGCCATCAGGGAGATGCAAATCAAAACCACACTGAGATTCCATCTAACCCCAGTCAGAGTGACAAGCATAAAGAAATCAAATAACAACAAATGCTGGCGAGGATGTGGGGAAAGAGGAAGTCTTTTACACTTTTGGTGGGAGTGCAAACTAGTTCAGCCACTATGGAGATCTGTGTGGAGATTCCTAAAAAGGCTGGGAATAGATCCACCATACGATCCAGTTCTGCCACTCCTGGGTATTTTTTACAAAGGCTTAAATCCAGAGAACAATAGCAACATATGCATTCCTATGTTCATAGCAGCACAATTCGTAATAGCCAAAATATGGAACCAACCCAGGTCTCTATCAGCAGATGAATGGATTGTAAAACTTAGGGAAACACACACAATGGAACTCTATTCAGCCATAAAGAAGAACAAAATCATATCATTTGCAAGAAGATGGAAAGTCCTAGAGAGCATTATGTTAAGTGAGATCAGTCAAGCACAAAAGGAGCAGGTACATATTTTTCCTCTAATATGCCCAAACTAAGGAATATAGAGGATACCAGTGCTACTCCAGATAATGGAGGGGAAATACCAGCAAAGCTTGAATTTAAAGATAGTAGAGGAGGAAGGCTGAACTTGATTAATGAGGGTCTACACCCAAATATGTGTAAAATTATGAATATGGCATGGTTACCCTGGACAATCATTGGCGGGAGGGGGGAAGGGAAAACAGAGGCTGGGGGGAGAGGGCACCAAGTACAGTTTAAATGTATACCATTTTTGATCAATAAAAAATTAAGAAACAGAAACAAAAATCCCACATCCCATTTTTATATAAAATGTCATATTTCTGTAGACTCCATCTTGCGTATCTTTTATCCCTACCTGTATAATTTTCTTCTTGTAGTGTCTTTGAGTAAGCACATCAATGGTACCAGTTTTTGATAGACATTTCATAGTACTATTTTTCATGGGATGGTCTGTTTATATACTCTTCAATTATAAGTCAAGTGAATTAATATATTTACCAGACCCGAAACTGATTGAATAGTGATAAAGAAGGGATAATAAAGATGTTATATAGCAATAGGTAGATGGAATATCTTTGTTAATAGAAAAAAAAACAAGGAATTGCATAATATTAGGGAGAGCAGTAAGGATATTGCAGACACAGAACTAATATAAAACTATGAGACAGCGTAACAGAATATGGAAGGTTATTCTTGTGAAATGGTAAGTAGGAGATGAAAAATTATAAAAGTTAACTGGATTGGAAAACAGTATGGAGAATCCTCAGAAGAATGGGAACAAATCTTCCATTTGATCCAGCAATACCACTGTTGGGTATCTACCCAAAAGAAAAGAAACCAAACTACCAAACTAATGCATGTGTATCTATGTTCATAGCTGCACAATTCACCATAGCCAAACTATGGAACCAGCCAAGATGTCCATCAACAGATGAATGGATTACAAAACTGTGGGATATGTACACAATGGAATTTTACTCAGCCATCAAAAAAAACTCAATTACATCATTTTCAGGGAAATGGATGGAACTGGAGGACATTATGTTAAGTGAGATTAGTCAGGCACAAAAAATAAGAAATCAGATGCTTTCCCTAATATGTGAGAGTTAGGGAGAAATGGGTCATAGGAGGAACTCTTGGAAGAGGATCAGTAACTTTTAACTCTGTTTACATTGTCTTTGGATATACAATTTTTTTTTTATTTTTTAGGGAGTTTATTTACTCTTTTGTTGCCTGTGCCATTGAAATCATATCCAAGAAATCACTTCCAATTTCAATGTTGTGAGGTTTTATGACCCAGATTTTCTTCTAAAAGCTTATAGTATTAAGATTTATATTTAGCTCTTTTATCTATTTTGAGTTAATATTTGTATATGTGTTAGGTAAGGGTCCAATTTTATTCTTTTTCATTTATTATTATTTCTCAACAATATTTAGTTAAAAGACTAGTATTTCCTCCACCAAAAGTTCATGGAAACCTTGTCAAAAATAACTTGACAATGTATGGAAGAATTTATCTCTAGGCTTTTATTTAGCTCCAATGGTTTATATATCTGCCTTTAGAACAGTACTACACTGTTTCAATTATTGTAGCTTTATATGGTTTGAAATCAGAAAATATACATCTTCTAGCTTTGTTCTTCTTTGAGACTGTTTTGGGTATCTAGAGTCCATATTCCATATCAGGATAGATTTTTTCTGAAAAATAAATAAATAAATGTATGATAGTTTCACCTAAAAAAAAAAAAGAAAAAAATATTCTCTGGTAAGAAAGAAAGCAAAAAGAAATATTGAAATGTTATCTTTAAGTCATCAAAAGTTTGGTACCAGACAAATGAAACTGTTATATGAGATTATCAATGTTAATATTGTATAAATTGCTATAATACTAGATGTCAACCAGTAAGCCAAGCGTGGGAAGGAGGGATGGGGAGGGAATGGGGTGGGGATCGTGGTAGGGGCTAACTGGGCGAGATGTGCATGTATGTCTACAAAAGTATTTTCTTTATACCACTATGATGTATGAATACATTGCAC
Organism: Muscardinus avellanarius; assembly: GCF_963383645.1. Classification (NCBI taxonomy): domain Eukaryota; kingdom Metazoa; phylum Chordata; class Mammalia; order Rodentia; family Gliridae; genus Muscardinus; species Muscardinus avellanarius. The sequence continues at coordinate 14,183,665 of NC_137787.1, read as the reverse complement.
CAATAAAAAATAAATTAAAAAAAAATAAAAAAATAAATTAAGACAACCTCAGAAAAAAAAAAAAAGTTAACTGGAGCATAGTTCCAAAAAGAAATCCTGAAAAAACTGAAAACAAAATTAAGACAGAAATTCACTTGTACCAAAGTAGAAGAGTAAGAGAAGCCTCTATTTTGCCAATATTTAGTAAAGAATATTTCGAGAAGTAGAAAAATGTGATAGAATAATAGATCAAAGTAGAATCAAATAAAATATTAATAAAAATGAACAAAGTTGAAAAACTTTTTTTTGGTGGTACTGGGGATGGAACCCAGGAGCCTTCTACCTCCGGATTACACTCCCAAACCTATTTTATATTTGGAAACAGGGTCTCCTAAGCCAGCCGAGGCTGGCTTCGAACCTGCGCGATACTCCTGTCTCAGCCTCCCAAGCATGGGTATTACAAGCGTGCGCCACCACACCTGGCCAAAGTTTAAAAACTTTAAGGAATAAAAAGAGTACAGAGAGAGTATAAATGCTAAATGTAAAGGATAGTGTATATATTTTTAAAAAAATCAACATGTGAAAAGCAAAATCAAATATATTCTAGAATGAGGGGGAAATGAATTAATAATAGTCACAAACTGATGACAGAGACTTATTCTAATACATATTACACTTTTTAAAATATCAAGAATGAGGATAATCAAATAATAAAAATAGTATAGTACTGATAACTCAGAGACTAGTATATTTTTAAACAATCATGCTTTCCAACATTTGGGAAACTATGTTGATCTACTTGAATGGTAGAAAGGTAAATTTTTCTCCCATCAAACCCCATGGCAGCACACCACAACACTCTTATCCCAGTCCACCAGGGAATGCGGTTGTTACCTGAGCTTCATTAGCAGACACAACCTGACTTATGACACTTTTATTCTTTATCTATTAGGTTCCCCAAAAGACTATAATGAAACTTATTTATTTCCCATGCCAAGCTTCCAAACCTCAAATGTTAGAATTTTGGTCCAGATAAGAGAAATGAGACATTCCTTTACTTTGCTATGCATTCTTATTTTACCAAAGGCTATAATTAAGTCCAAGAATCTCTTTGAAAGATTGTTTGTTCAATGGAGACAGTCTAAAATTATCAGGGATGGTAGGAACAAAAGAAAACCACTATGCAAATATCAGCAAATGAATAAAAGTTTTTTTCTTTTTTTTAAATTAAATATTAAGGTCAGGATTCTCTTTACATGCCATTACTATTCTAACCTCCAAATGCTAGGAACCATTGGAAAAATGTGAAATAATAGAATATTTAAAATTTAGCACATACTATGAGGTTTAGGTCTACTTTCTATGAGAATATCTCCACTTGATCAGATTGATAATGGAAAATACTTATAAAGTGTACATTGTACTTAAAAATCCCAGTGTAAGTGGATAGATAAAAATATATAAAACATTTGCAGATTGTCCTAAAAATCCAATTAGACAAGTAGATTCTTTAAAATCCACTGAAGTGTTTGTTAAAAATATATCTCTATGATATGAACATGAATGGAATTATACTATGTGATGTTATAAATTTTATTTGTCATGGAAATTTAAAGACAAAAGTGTATTCAAGTTGAGACAACATTATGTCCTTCACAGAGCTTCATATTAAAAATCTTTGTTGAAACTCAGCTATTAATCAGTAATACCCCCAAAGCCGACAAGATTGAGGGCTTTATAAGTGTATACCTACATATGTGCATATATATCCATGTAAAATATTATGATTGATTTTATATATATATATATATATATATATATGTATTTGGTGGTACTGGTTTTCTTGGAAACCCTTCTACCTCCAAGCTACACTCCAAGACCTATTTTTATACTTTTCTTTATTTGGAAACAGAGTGTCTTAAGCCAGCGTGGGTGGCTTCAAACCTACGTGATCCTCCTGTCTCCACCTCCCAAGTGCAGGGATTACAAGTGTGCGCCACCACACCCAGCCTATTCATATTTTTAAAATAATACATTTCCAAAACTTATAAAACTTATAAACTCATAAACACTAAGATTATATATATATATATATATATATATATATATATATATTATATAATGTCATATGTTTTATAATTATTTGTAATGCTAGTATATAGCTCATATTTGTGTGTGTGTGCATATTTATGTTACAAATTCTGGGTGGCAGATCTGGGTTGGGTACTAAATCTTTATTTTGGAAATTGTTTTTGAGAATCATCCTATTGGTTGGGAGCGCTCTGCCTCAGCTTCTCTTTCCAGTTGGTACCAAGAGGTTCGGTAACGTGATTTCACCCTCTTTGTTCCTTGTTGTGAAGTGGTGGTGGGCTAGCTCCCGGCACAGGCCGAGTCTCTCTGCCTCACCTTGCTTATGCCATCTTTGCACGCCCCTTTGTGCTTTCATTTCCCATATTTTCTTCTATAATTGTCACACTTTGTTTCTATCAACCAATTTTTTTCTAAAGTACCTTGAAGGTAGGACTTTTGTTTTCCTAATGGATAATCTTCTCTGGTGGTTCTATTCTCTTCCTTTTTATCCCACAGATGAGAGGTTCCCTCCTTGGGGCTCTGGGGATCATAGGACAGAGGACACCCAGCACTGCACCAGATTGGCAGTTTCTTTCTTTCTTTCTTTCTTTCTTTCTTTCTTTCTTTCTTTCTTTCCTTCCTTCCTTCCTTCCTTCCTTCCTTCCTTCCTTCTTTCTTCCCTCTCCTCCTCTTCTTCCTCCTCCTCCTCCTCTTCCTCATTCTTTTCTTTCTTTCTTTCTTTCTTTCTTTCTTTCTTTCTTTCTTTCTTTCTTTCTTCTTTCTTTCTTCTTTCTTTCTCTTTCCTTCTCTTTTTTTTCTTGTAGTACTGGTATAGAACCAGGGACATTCTACCTCCGAGGAACATCCCTAGCCCTATTTATTTTTATTAATCTTTATTTTGAAACAGGATCTAAGTTGCAGAGGGCCTCACTAAATTGCTGAGGCTGGCTGAGAACCTGTTGTTCTCCTGCCTCAGCCTTCCAAATACTAGAATTACAAGCATGCACCACTACACCTGGCTTGGCAACAGTTTCTTAGTCACATATGCTTAAAGCTCCATGGGAAGACGGCAGAGGCTGCAGGCGGGGGCTTTGTAGTGTCAAGAGGATGATGTGTTCTCTGCCTCAGTCTTCCTTCCTGTGAGCTGATGTGCTTGTCTTGTTTGACTATCTTTGTGGGATGGCAGAGTAGTAAGGTCTGCTGAGTTGAGGACGGGGATGTGTGTGCTTGTCTGGAAGATGAGGGATTAGCAGACCTGGAGTTTTTTTTTTTTTTTTTTCTATCAGGAGAGGGGCATATCTCACAAGAGCAAGGGAGCTCTCCTTAAGTCCCTGGGGCCTGTGAGAGTTCAGAGATGTCATGGAAGCACTGACATTTTAGATCTTCCGATCTTCTGATCTAATGATCCACAGAAAAACACAGCAAGTGCTGTGTGCATATGCGTTGCTATCACTCTGAACCTCATTATGATGTATAATTACAATGCATCAATAAAAGCATATTATTTTTTAAATTTCATAGTATGGTTCCAATTTGTCCCATCAAACCTGGCAGCAGTACAAGGCTTTGCCGTGTACTCATTAGCTGGCAATATTAATAACATTAGCCGAGTCTCTCAATTAGATTGTAAAACTAGGAGACAGAGACAGTTTATCTTTTTCTTATGATACATGTGTATGCATATTGTATTAGTATCCTAGGGCAGCTGCCAAGAATCACCACAAAGTGCGTGACTAAAAACCAAAGATTACTCTCTCAGTTTATAGAAACCTAAGTCTGAAGTCAAGCTGCTGTAAGCACCAAAGGTGCTATGAAGAATCCGTCTGTGTTAGTCAGCTTTCCAGTGCTGTGACTAAACACTTGAGATAATCAACTTATTGGGCTCATGGTTTCCAAGGTTTCAGTCCATGGTTGGTCCAATCACTCTGGACATAATGGCAGCAGGTGTATGCAAAGGAGGAGCTTTGTTCATCTCATGGCATCAGTAAGTGAGAGAGAAGGGGCTCCCATGATAGCCTTCATGGGCACAGCCCAGTGGCCCAATTTACTTCACCAGTTCCTACATTCTAAAGTTCCTACCACGTAGTAGAATAGGAATAGTGCTACAGGCTGATCCCTAAGCCTTTAACACATGAAACTGGGGGCCACACTGAATTTAACCTGTAACACCCTCCTTTCCTTGTTAAGTCTGTGAGCCTCAACATTCTTGGACTTCCGGCAGCAAATGTTCCTCTCTGTCTGCCTTCTCATGGCCTTCTTTATATGCCTGATATCTGTCTATACTTATAAGGATACCAGTCATTAGATTTAGGCCCCACCTCAATCTAGTGTGACTTTAAACCCAATTATCTCTGTACAGACCCTATTTCAAATGAGAACCTATTTACAAGTACTGGGAGTCTATATTTTTTGGGGGCACAATTCAACCCCAATACTATGATTAGAAAATGCATGCATGTTGTGTCGATATAGACACATCCCAGGGAAGTTCTTGTTGGCTTCTCCAAGATTAAGCAAAGAGGCAGAAGCCTATCCCAGCAGGAGGAGACCTCAGACCTTGAGTTTCCAGCCAAGGTTTTTCATCAATAAGTGGAAATAAATAGCACACATAAATGTGCCTTTGTGTGTGATTTGTTTCTCAGACATTCTAAAATCTACTCAGTGCTTACAAAGTTATTTGAGAGATTAAATAACTGTCTCACTGTAAGCCAGTTCTTCAGATAAAGTCAGGGTAATTCACTTGATCTGTGACATGGAAGGAGAAAGGCAGAAGTATTTGTCTTGGCTTTAGCCTGTGGTTGTTGCCTTTCACAGAAAAACCTAGAATAGAGGAGGTTGGAACAAATGGTCATTGTCCTTTTGTGATTGAGCAAGTCACAGAATGGGATTTGGAGTTTTTCTGGAACTTTCTGGGATATTTCCTTTTTGTCAAGTTGGAATCACTCACACAGTCAGCATCCCTGGAGTTAGGGGAAATTTTTGTGCTGTTTACTTACAGTGGTGATTTTGAATTTCCTTCAAGGTCAAGGAAACAACCCTGGTAATTGCTCCTCTGCTCCATTAGGAGGGAGTCTACAATACAAGGTCTACTCACCAGCATCTCAGAGGGGCTGCTCCGCTGGGCTAGCTTGCCAAACAAAGTTAAATGCATAGTGACAAGGGAGGGCCAGAGAGTAATTACAGCAGCCGCAGCAGTTGGAATAAGTATCAGGTTTACGGAGGTATTATTATGAAAATTCTCTTCCTCCTCAATGATGACTTATTTGAAGTATAATAGAAAGACTGAACCCAGAGAAGACACATTGCTTCAGTCAGCTGACCCAGTTTTGCTACTGAAAAAGATTTGTGGGTAAACCTAGGGTATGGTGATCAGTGTCAGGCAAGGATTAGGGTGGAACTGGGCATCATGAATACTTGCGTTTTTACCTCTTGTTGCATATGCTCAAATTAAAGATGATATTTCATATCAATATTCAGTGATAAATGAACAGAATTGATGGGGTCTGGCAGTGTCATTTAGTAACTTAGCTTGTGTGTGTGTGTGTGTGTGTGTGTGTGTGTGTGTGTGTGTGTTACTAGTGATTGAATCCAGGGGGCTTCTACTGCTGAACTATATTCTCAACCCTATTTTATTTTTTTTGAAACAGGGTCTCACAAAGTTGCTGAGGACCCCTGTGAATTGTTAAGGCTGCCCTTGATCCTGTAATCTTTCTGTCCTAGTTTCTCAAGTTGAGAGTATTGGATTGTCCTCATGAAATCAGGGCTGTGTCACGATTTTGGAAAATTGGGTTAAGGAGAAAGAAGTTGTTCATGTAAATGGCCTCCTGTTTATCTTCTTGGTGCTCATTTACTTAGCTTACTCATTTGACCTCCCCTGTTCCGTCATTGGTATCAATACCTAGAATGGAATTCCATAAGTTAGAAATTTAGTGCTGGGAAGAGGTAGAGACTCATTATTCTGTTATCCTGCGAGAGGGTTCAGAAAGATTGAGTGGTCTGACTTTCTTGCAGTTGGAAGTGTGTTACTGGAGGCAACACTAGTATTGCATAAGGTTTCAGGGCTCCATCTCGGAGACAGTCAGATGGATCAAATCTCTTGCCAGCTGTGTGACCCTGGGCAAGTCTCTTCAACACTGTGTGTCTCATCTTATCTTAAGTGAAAATAATAGGGAGGGTTGCAGGATTTAGCAAATAAACATACAGAATCATCGGTCACATTTTGATTTTATGTAAAAAATGTTTTTTATTTAGTATGTCTCGTGTAATATGCAGGACATGCTTATACAAAAAATTTGTTTAACTAAATTCAAGTTTAATAGGGAATCCTGGATTTTATCTAGCAACATAAAAATAATAGCTATATTGTCCTCATAACTTTCTTAATAGGTTAAATTTGATGTATGAGAAAAGCATTTACATGCTGTCTCACACGTAGTATATAGCAGTTATTATTTCTAATTACAACTGACTTTTTTACATTAGCACTATACTAGGCATTTTAAAATTATATCATTGAACTTTACAATAACCCTGATGGCATAGGGTTAGCAGTCCCAAGATACGAGATACAAATGGGTCAGAATATTTGACTTTTTAGTCTCTGTTTGTGTATGGCAGCTAAGGTCTTTCTAATACACCATGTAGCCTTACTAAAGGGACTGTAAACTCCACAAGAGTGTACAGGGTTAGAGCTTAGTGGGATAGAATTAATTGTGAACTCTTTGGTATCTTAAGGCTCTAAAGCCTTTCTGCTCCTCTTTCCCTGAATGATTTTATATAGCAGCAGGATGCCAAAGAAGGTTCTATGCAGGGGAGGCAATCAGTCCTTCAGGAAAGGCTTATTATGCCTCTGTCTCCTTAGGAGGCCAATGCGGAAGGAGATGGAGATTGGTGATATAGAGTGTAATTGTACCATTGGAGGTTTGCATCATTCACTATTCTTCTTGCTAAAAGGGACAGATTCATACTGGATATTTTATGAACCATCAGAGATTATCTTAGTTTCAGATTTAAGAAATATTGGCAAAGTATATTGGGAGCAAGTGGAGTTTGGACAAAGGGCTTAATTTTTTTTTTTTTTTTTAATATGGTCCCTCTGCTCATGTGCCCAGCAGGGTGGAGATGGAAACATTGGTGCCAAAGCAACTGGAAACTATTTGAATACTGAGTGGATACTGAAGCTATTTGGTTGCCTTGATGTAAAAGATTTCAAATCTTAATTCACTTACTGTGAGATGTCCATATGTTAAAAATATGTAAAAATGTAAAAAAAAACTATGTAAAACAAAGTTCCTCTGCAGTCAGGATAAAGGTGTCATCACCTGTCACCTCTGCTGCAGAGGGGCTTGTGTCATCTGTGCAGACAAATGCCTTTGGGTTCCTGAGATGATTAATACGGAGACTGACTGAAGAAGACTTCAGCATTGCAGCCCAAAGACGACTTTTCCTGAGGATGAGGGTGAGGTGTCCTGTGGATTTGGAAGCAAAGAAATCATCATTTGGAGGGTTTTCACAGTTGTCAGGGCATTCCCTTCTTCCTCAAGGAAGGTGGAGGGTGTGTAAGGCGTCTGACGCTGTGCACATCATTACTGCAGTGCCTTGTGCTGATTGAAGTACAGGCGTGACTTTAATTCAGTAGCATAATTTTCACATTTGGTTGTATCACGACACTCGGGGCTGGAGTCCCACTTCCCTCCTGAGTTCTTCACTAATTGGTTGACTTTTTTGAGGCTTTTCTTTCCAGCCAGATTGGAAGCTTGTTTTCATTTTTTTTTAATTGAAAAGCTGTGATTCATGCATGTTTCAGGATACTTACAGCACCTGCCATAGTGTGAGACATCAAGTAATTCCCAGGAAACTCAGTGTCATTAATGGGAGGCAGCATCCCTGGATCAGTTCCCTATGGATCTGTTTTTCCTCTGAGCCTCACCGAGAGCTATTTCTGATATGACCGAGAATCTAGGTGTATGCATGGATAGTTGCTAGTTTTATTCAGATCATCCTAAAATGTGAAAATAGATATTGGACACTACTTGAATCCATCTTGTAATTCAATGTGTGTTAATATTGCCACCCCCTTTTCTCTCCTACCCTCAATAACCTTAAATATTTATCAGACCAAGAGCTAGGGAACAAACGTGTGTGTGTGTGTGTGTGTGTGTGTGTGTGTGTGTGTGTGTTTGTGTGTATGCGTGTGCACATACAATATTTGGAACATATAAATCAAGCTACAATACAGCTTAATAATTATGTCTTCTTTTAATACTTTGACAGATGTAACTTTGACATTCTACCTCTGAGCTATACGTCCAGACATTTTTGGGTTTTATTTTGAAATGGGATCTTGCTATGTTGCTGAGCAACTAGCTACGTTGCTGAGACTGACCTTGAACTTGAGATCCTCCTGTTTTAGCTCCCAAGTCCTGGGATTAATGGTGTGTACCACCATGCTGAGCAAGAAATTATTTTTAATGTAAAGATATGGTATCTTATGACTCAGAGAAAATATTAAAGGTAATTCATTATTGTTATTATTATTGCTATTATTTGCAGTACTGAGGATTGAAGCCAGGGCCTTGATCATGGTAGGCAAGCACTGTACCACTGATCTACATCCCAAGTCCATCTTTTTAATTATTATTGCATATGTATGGGTGATGTATTGACTGGTTGGTGTTGCAGTTTGGCTTCTCTGGATGCAGAGTTGAGAGAAATGTAGGAATGCAAGAAGTTTGTCGTGGAGTCATACCTATCAAAGTCTGGAAGACAAGGGGCAAGACTGGAAATCAAGGCTTTCAGAAAATAATGTGACTATCTGTAATGGGAAAGGAGAGAGGAAAAAGAATCGGGAAGGCAGAGCCTGGGACTGTGTTGTAGATTCGATGAAGTCACAGTTTAGCCAGCAGAAACTCTGGAGCAAGGATTTCCATTGGAGGAATCCTGCGCTGGACTGAATGGCCCTGGGATCTGGGCTGGGTTCCGTCATTGCCTGTCACTGCCAGGGAAGAACTTGAAAACTGAAGCTGATTTTGAAGGCTCTGATGCTGGGGACTGTGAGCCAATTCCATTCCTGTAACTGAGTGCCATTATATTTTCCAGGGACTTGGCTCTGTTCCTCTGTGGATGTCATGGTCAGACATCATCTGAGAGGTCCAGCTGGGGAACCATGTGCTTGGGTCATTTTGCTGCATATTCCTCTGGCTAAATCCCACCCCCCTCCATCAAATCTTGTCTGCTTTCTAACCATGCCATTAAAAGTTGCCCCCTCATTCAGAATGTCTACATACTTAATATAATTTATTTTTTCACTCATGGAAGTAATGCAATTGGGGCTTTACTTATTCATAATGTTTACTCTCTAACTCTTCAACTCTAGGATCTATAATACTTATGTCTAAGAATTTCTGTCTATTATCCTTACTGCTGATTCTGCAGCCCAAACAATAATTGCTGGTACAAATTCAGTCCAAAATAAATATTTATTGAATGAATGAATTATAGGAGGCATGAGGATTGAGGTAACAAGTATAATCTTCTTTCTCAAGGAGCTTTGGTTTGAAGAAGAGCGGAATCTTGCTATGATTCTTAGTTTAGAGAATTAAACTTGTTATTCCTTGCTAGCTATGTTTGTATGCACACATATGTATTAACTTGCAGAATAATAGGGCAAATTCTACAAGTATTGGAAGGGACAAGAAGTACTCTGTTTTAGTGATTAAAAAGAGTGTTTGAATTAAAAGAGGCATAAATATACTGGTGCTTTTAATCTGTGAAAAAATGAATAGGCATTTTAAAAGGTCATACTTGCTGATTATCTTTTAAATATTCTCTTCTCTCTAAAATATGCCATATTTATGGGATGCCATCCTTTTTTATTCTGTGACCTCTGTGCTCATCAAAGACAGGTAAGGTATTCTTTAATTCAATGTTCCATACATCAGAGTGAAATGGTCTCCTTACAAAACGAGGTTTGAAAGTAAAATTTTGCTTTGCCACTGGTCTTAATTCTTAGTAAACACACCTTTAACCTTTCTGATACCTTGAGTTTATTATCCTTCATGGACTTTGCAAAGGTCAGAGAAGACAATTTCCTTTGTAAATAGATCCTTTGTGAACATCTCATATTTGATTTGTTTGAAGATGAGCCTTTTAATGCTTTTCTCTCCCTTTCCCTTCCTTGCTAATGAAAAAAAGGCATATTCTCTATATCTTGTATTCTGATGCATGATGTGTTTAATTTTTTTCCTTCGGTCTGACATTCACATTCTCACTCACTTTGAAACGTTTGCCCCAATCCATTAGCATGGTAGTCTCTGTGTGAAGAATGCCATGTTATAAAAATTTTAGAAATACCATTAGGTACAAAATAAAGACAAAATTTAGTTTAGCAGAAATAATTGCAAGAGCAACATTTCACTCACTCATTCACCAAATGGCAAATTCTAGAGACCAGGCTCTCTGATAGACATTAGAAATAGATGTCAAACATAGGCCTCCCTTTTGTATGAGAAGATTAGTTTAATGGTGGAAGCAGACATCTAAATATATTTGCTAGAAAGAGATGTCTCTATGCAAGTATTCTGTATTTTCCAATGCCAAGCAATTTATTTGATTTAATTAAATTTTCAATATCAGAACACTGTCATCAATATGTATAACATTTAGAGAGTAGAGTTTTATTTTTAGCTGTTTGACTTAAAGTAGCATGGGGTATCTTCGATTGAAAGGTCTGGGAGCATAAATCATCCCATGGTCCAATTTTTGCCTTCTATCTCTGCAGGGGAAAACAGCATGAGCTGCATTGGGAGGAGAACTTGACTCATGGCATGTGTAGGCAAAACAGAAATGCATATACAAAGCCCACCATGGAATTCCTTCTGTATGTTTATGATGATCTGAAACCCTGTCAGAGTGTCTGAAATTTGGGATCACTATGTTATGACTTAAAACACACACACACACACACACACACACACACACACACACACACACACCCCAACAAACAAAAGCTTTGAAAACTCTTGTATTTATTTCATTGAATTTTTCCTTTATGTGTGATGTTGTGGGCTTTTATTCAATATCTTAGCATCAGGTGTCATAGACAAGATTGGAGGCTATGGGTTTGATTTTCAGTTTCTTTAAGTTGAAAGTCCAGCTGAGTATTGACCATGGATGAGGCAGGGCTCAGGTGTTGTGATTCTCAGTCTTCCAAGTTGAACAGAAGGACCCCCAAGGAGACAGATACATACTGGAAACACATTTACAGCTGTAATGGGTTGTAGAAGAAAGTACACTGAATTGCTTAAGGGTAGTATTTATCTTCATGGGAAAAGGCCTAGTAAACCAGAGTAGATCTTTGCAATATAGAAAGAGGAGGGTATGTTAGCAAGTGCAATGGGAACTTTATGAGAAAGCCTTCAATTGTGTTTATTATATATAAATCATTAAAACCTACATATAATTTTACATGAAGATTGACTTTAAGAATTCATATTTGAACATTTGGAAATGCAAAAGTTGGATTTTGAAAAGTACAATATAAATACTTGCAAGAAACAAAATGCAAGGACAAGTTTATATGTAAATATGATACATCAAATACACAGAAAAGTACAAGCCTTATTTTACAATGATCACTGGGTGGGGGAGTGAGATCAAGTTCATGCTAGTAGAAATGCTTTTAACTTATTTTTCAGGACACCTACATGAATGTATAAAAATCCTACATAGAGAAATAAATCATTAAACTAATTTGGTATTGTTTCCAAAATTTAAAGAAATAAATATGCTAATAGGATACCTAATCTAGAAAGAGAAACAAAGTGTCAACTCATGAACAGTTTATTAAAAGTTAAGTGTTTAGCCAGAAGATGTGGTGCCATACCCCAGCATTTCCAGTACTTGGGAGGCTGAGACAGGAGGATAACAGGTTAAAGACAAGCCTAAGAAACTTAGTGAGACTCTTATAAACCTAAAAGCATATATTTTGAAATAAAAATAAAATAAAATAAAATAAAATAAAATAAAATAAAATAAGGCTGGTGGTGTATCTTGGAGATAAAACGCCCCTGGGTTCAATCCCAAGTACAAAGAAAGTTATAGGGTTAATATTTGACTCCATGGAATATGTTAATTTACCTGATACATGTTGTAAAGTAATAAACAAATTATTAGAATATGTTGCTAGAAGAGGAGGTAATAGAAGAATTCGGGAGATGCTTTGGTTTGATGCAATCATTTTTTAATGATTATTTCTTTTTATCTTCATCTGACTCATATCATGTCAGAACCTTGCTCTAGAATGGGTGGGATTTTGAAAGAGAAACTTGATTTTTCTGAGAGATGTAATTCTTTGTCAAACTCCCAGTAAAGAAAAATGCACAAGGTTCCGTGGACTATCTAATGAATATCATCAGTCACTTTTATAGCGTTTTATATTTTACAAAGCATTTTCACATTTACACACTTCACATCTTTAGCCTCTCATTTCTCAAGTTTATACTAAGAGATGATAATATAAACATTTATATAATTAGATGCTCTATTAGAATAGATGTTAGCCTTAATGACTGTAGACAGAATTAAACCTGAGTTTTTTTATAATTATATATATATATATCTTGTGGATTTCTGTGATTATCTTGCTATTATAGTGTTCATTTAAAAGTCTTATTTTTAAGGAAAAACACATGAATTGATCACAACATTTGTAGTTGCAAGTGACAGAAACTCAGCTCAAATTGGCTTAAGCAAAACCCAAACAAATGGAAAATATCAAAAACTACTCCACAAACAAACAAACAAACAAACGAAGAAGGCATAGATTTTACCCCATAGCTGGGAGAGTGAAGCATGATTGATTCAATGGCTCAACCAAAATGATATATAACAGATACATATTACTTTCTACCATTACATCCACCTTCTCATTTAGCCCCATTCTCTCCTATTCTAGGAAAGAAGGTTGTGGACAGCCACAAGACGCTATTTTACATGAATTAAAAAAGGAAGAGAAACTCTCTCAGAGTGAGGAAATGAGACAGCAGCTCTTTGATTGGTCCTGGTTAGGTTGAACACTCATCTCTTGAAGCCCTTACTGTTGACATGGTGTGAGAGTACCAGGATCTGCAGGATTGGACTCTTGCTAAGTCATCGCAAAGTATTTCTAGTATTAACATGAAAGAGTGCTTATTCATGTAAACGGGAAGATTTCTCAAGGAAACCTGAAGGAAAAAAGGAACAATTGCAGGCTAGAAATAAACTATCTAGGGAAAGCGAATCTCAAAATAAGATGTATTTCTAAAGGAGAACGTGACGATTAGGCTCATGAATTTTTTTCCTGTACTCAAATTTTCTGTGTCCTCATAAGCTCATAAAGGATCTAATAAATTGCATGTTTAAGAGGCTTATGTTTAGGAGAGCATACAGTCCTAATACTAGTTGTCTTTCAGATTTACTTTGATCAAATTAGTATAGATAATGAATCAGATAGTTACTTTTTATATAACTGTAAGTATTAGAGCATGCAGGAAAACCCCACCGTCCAGATTCAGGGAACATAGAGACTGGTTTTGGATTTTTCTGTCCACCCAAACATGAATGTGTGTGTGTGTGTGTGTGTGTGTGTGTGTGTGTGTGTGTGTGTGCGCGCGCGTGTGTGTGTAGTATAGGTGTGGATGGGAAGACAGTAGAAAAGTGGATCCGAGTCACAGAGATGTCAAGATGTCAACCTCTCTGTTCCCTTTATGCTCTAGGTTATATGTCCACCCTCCTATGCCCATACTTTTTACCCTCAAATACTAAAACTAGACTCTTTCTCTCAAAATTCAACATTATAATCTACTTTAAGCTACCTAGCTTTAAAAGATGGACAAGGGATCTCAAAATGTTTATTTTTCTAAAAACGTAGGGCTCTCAGTCCTTCCTATTCTGCCACATGATCAGAAACGTTTTGACTGGTTTCAGTGTAAATTAATGATATTTAGTAGTACTCCACCATTCTGCTCAGAAAGTTTCACTTTTCCTGCCCAATGAGCATTTCCCCATGGGACCCTGTATTATTTTATTGAAGAATGGTATTTGAAAACAAGATGAATGTTTCAGGTGCTCATTGTGAGTGGGATGTCATTTCTTTTAGTACTTCTTAGCTGTGAGAACAAAAACATATGTGCCTTTACTGACTTCTGTGGATAAATATTTCTATATGGAACCATTTGTATAATACATAGCTAAATATGAATTTATGTTGATTTCTCCAACTCTAATCAACCACACATTATCAGTCTTGATTCTTCTTTATGTATAAGGTTCTATGGTGAGAAAACTATCATGTGTTAATTTAATTTTTCTATTTACTTGTACATTTATAGAAATAAGAAAAAATTTAACTTATACTCCAAAGGGGAAAAACTTAATCACCCAGTGTACTGTGTTTTCTCATTTCCAAATATATTTAGTTCAGCATCTTTCCCCCAAGTTCCTTTACTAGGTTTGCTTCATCATCTCTAGTGCAGTTAATTTCTCTTGTCTCAGTCTCATTTCTTACTGGAATGTCCCAGTCTCTTAAATTATTCTTTTTTTAATTTTCATCTTTGTAAAATATAGTTTTATATCCACAATTTCAGTATCGAACAGTAATTTTACTATCCTAAAAATCCTATGCTTCACCCTACATCTCTAGTGCCTGTACCCCTAGCAAAACCTGATCATCTTATGGTCTCTATAGTTTTGTAATTTTCATAAAGCCTCACGACTGAGATCATATAATATATAGTACTTTCATGTTAGATTATATCACTGAACAATATAAATTTAAGTTCACTCCATCTCTTTTTATGGCTTAGTTGTTCGTTTTTAATCAGTGAGTAATATACCATGATATGGGTGTATCATACAGTTTGTCTAACCATTCAGCTCTCAAGTAGCATCTTGGTGGCTTTCAGTTTTTGGAGGTTATGAATAAAGCTACTATAAACATTTGTGCATAGGGTTTTGTGTGAGCTTTGTAAATATGTAGAAACAGAATTGTAGGAACCTATGTAAGAACAGCTCAAACTTTCCAAGAGATTTTCAGACTGTCTTTTAAGTGGTGGTGCACTGCCATAGTCCTGGTAGAAACAGAGGTCCTGTTCCTCTACAACTTGTTAATGTTTCGTTGCCAGATTCTTAAAAAATTCTAACTTGTGTGTGATATCTAATTGTCATTATAGTTTGCAGTTTTCTACGGACATATGATGTCGAGCATATTTTCATATGATTATTTCCCATCTGTATATTTTCTTTGGGGAGGTACCTATCTAGTGCTTCCATCTGTTATTGAATGGGATGCTTGTTTTTATAATGGTGGAGTTTCTATAATTTGGGGGGATACAAGTTATTAATCAGATATATCTAAAAATATGGTTGCACACACTTTTGATCCCGGCATTCAGGAGGATGAGACCAGAAAATTGTGGTTCGCAGACAGACTCACATACTTAGTGAGGCCCTCCGCAACTTAGTGAGACCCTGTTTCAAAATAAAGAATAAAAAATAGGACAGGGGGTGTAGCTCGGAGGTCAAATGTCCCTGGGTTCTATCCCCAGACCTGCAAAAAAAAAAAAAAAAAAAAAAATATATATATATATATATATATTTGGCGTGTGTCTTTATTCTGTTATTAGTAACTTTCACAGGGCAGAAGTTTAAATTTCAACAAGGTAGGATTTATCAATTTTTCTCTTTATTGAATTTTGTTATTATGTGGCATTTAAAAATACTTCATCAAACTTAAGGTCACAGAGAGTTTCTCTTTTTTCATTCTATATATTTTATTGTATTGTACTTTATATTTAGGTATATGGTCCATTTTATGTTAATACTGGGGAAAGGCAGAAGGACTATGTATGATTTTTATTTAATATAGATGTTGAATTATTTCACGAACATTTACTAAAAATATCTATTCTCCGTTGAATTACTTTGCTCCTTTGTAATACAAACATTGGCTGTATTTATGCTGGTTTATTTCTAGGCCCTATATTCTATTCCATTTATCCATTGATCTATTCCTCCACCAATACTATGCTGTCGTGATTTCTGAAGCTTTATAGTAAGTCTTGGAGCCCACTGATGCTCATTATGCAACCTTGTTCTTCTTTAGCATAGTTTTGTCTCTTTTGTTTCTTTTTCTTTCCATATAAACTTGAGGATTATTTTACTTACATATAAAAAATACCTTGCTGGGATCTGAATTGAGATTAATTTAAATCTGCAGATCAATTTTGGAAAATTCAACATCTTAGCATTGAATCGCTTAACTTATATGAACACAGACTGGCTCCCAACTCCTTTAGATCTTAGATTTTCTTGGTATGTTTTATAGTTTTATAAAAATAAATAATGTATACTGTACTAGATTTTAAACTTTTCTGATACTGAGGATTGAATACAGAGGTATTCTACTCCTATCCCATTTTGCATTTTTAAGTTGAAACGAGGTTTGTTTGAGGGTTTCATTAAGTTGCCGAGGCTGGCCTTGAACCTGTGATTCTACTGTTTCAGCCTCCCAAGTACTGGAATTACAGGTATCAGCGACTGTGCCCGGCTCATTTTATAGCTTTTTATTGTTTCAGTACAATTGTACGTCATGATGAAGTGCAAAGTGATATAAATATACATGCACACAGCACTTAGTACACGTAGCACTTTAGAGTGTTTCCCTCCGAATCCTGCTCTTCTTCCCTGCTTCATGTATGTTAGTGAGATTGGTGGTGATGCCTTCATTTATGGACACAGCATTATTTGAACTGGTTTTCCATCAATTCTCCTTTTCCCTATATACTCACCCTCTCATTTGAGTTCTTGATGACTGCAATTTTACTTAGAGAAAGACAAAATCCCAGTGTAGTATTGACCTGCAATTGTCTGATTGCTAAAGATGTTCAACATTTTTTTTTATGTATCTCCTGGCCATTTGTATGTCCTTTTCTGTTTTTTTTTTTTTTTGTTGTTGTTGTTTTTTTTTTTTTTTTTGAGAAGAGGTTGTTTAGTCTCTTTGCCCATTTATTGATCAAGATTTTTTTTCTTTTTGGTAGTTTTGAGTTGCTTATATGTTCTGGATATTAATCCTTTTTTGGAAGTTTATCTGGCAAAGATTTTCTCTCATTCTACATAGGCTCTCTCATTATGCAAATTGTTTCCTTTGCTGAGCAGAAGCTTTCCATTCATTCTTGGTTGTATTTCCTGAGCTTTAAGAGTCCTTATTTAAGTTAGTTCATAGCACTGAAATCTTGACAGTATCAAAGAGGCATTCTGTTCTGCTTCTGTGCATAGGTAAGCTGGGAACACTGAAATCACTAGTAGACTGTTATAGATCTGAAGGTTAGTGAATGCTCATGCCATGTAATTTTAGAGTCATGCTCATAATTACTACAAAATCTAGATTACTTGAGTACTCCATTCCTGAAACAAAGAAGACTGTAGTTGAATAAGTTTTCAGTCTTCACACAAGAAACATCCTTCCAACAATCTTTAGAAAAATGCTAAATTTTTTAAATAAATATTTACGTTTGTTGTAAATAACAAAAATAAGCTGGCAGAAAAAGTATGCTACATGCATCATTATGAGTTGAATATATTTTGCAAATTTTGATGACTTTCTGTAAATCCATGTTAGAAGAAAACTACCTGTTTTGGAAGACTGACTGTGAGCATTCTAAAAGTCAAGGAACCATTGTCATGTGTCATCACAGAAACAAACCTTGACTGTATCTATAAATGGATGTTCTCCACACTGCCCTGTGCTCAAACGCCAAATATGCTTAGATTAGAGTAGGGAATGATAGCTTGTTATGACTGACATTTTACCCATAGTAGGCCTTTTTCCTTACTATAACAGAAACACAAACTGAAGAACCGGCTTTATTTTTATATTACAGTTGATGATTTAACATCTGATTGAAAAAATGGCTATATATGTTTGCTTTTAATAGAGTTTTTTGCTACTGATTCTCAATACGGTCAGTGTTTTTTTCTTTACATGTAGATAAATAAGATAATACTGCTCAAGCAAATTTTCTCAAATTATTTTTAAATCAATAAAATAAAATACCATCAAATACCTTATGCCATTGTTTTCTCTTCTTTTCAACTTTTCTTTTGGTTTTCCTATAGCCCTTGATAAACGTTCCATACATTTCTTCATTGTTTATTTTTCATGCAGATTATTGAATGCCATCTCTAATTGACACTTCAAAATTGAAAGTGTCACATTTAAATCAATAGATCAAAGTTTCCAGATAGGCTTAGAAGCCAAAGCCTTGGTTTCTTTCTTTTCTTTTAGTGATGGTTGTTGTTGTTGGTGGTGGTGGTGCTGCTGCTGCTGGGGTTTGAACCCAGGGTTATTTACCTCCAAGCTGTACCCTTGACCCTTTGTGTTTTTTGTTTATTTGTTTGTTTTTGAAAACGGTCTCACTATTTTCTGAGGTTGTTCTCAAACCTGTAATCCTACTGTCTCAACCTTTCCAGTACTGGGATTTTAGGCATGCATCACCATGCCCAATTGGTTTCTTTTCTTTTTCTTCTATTGATTGATTCCATTTTAAACAAACAGGTAAAGCAATTCCTGTACATACTACCTGGGGTCTCAGAGAACTCTTTAAGGCCATGCTGAATGGTCGGAAAACACCTATTTAGTTTGACTTCCAAGTTAATTTGTGTCCATTTTGCCTTTTACAACTTATATGTATAGTGTATTGAGATAGTACTAATATGGAAAAAAGAGAAGAATGAAGAACTCTGCTCAGCTTTGCCTTTCTCTCTCTTTTGTCATCAAACAAGTAGTGTTTTTCTCTTGGACTCAGTATGTCCCTCAGTGAAATGGGTGCATTAGACTACATCATCTAACACTTCTCTCTTGCCGAACCCTTGCAACATCAAAATCCCTAACCTGGTCTCAGTTTGGCTGATGATTAAGACTTAGATCCTGATTTTTTTTTCTTTTTTGCTGGTCTGGGGATGGAACCCAGAGGCATTTGACCTCTGAGCTATACCCCTTGCCCAATTTTTTTTTTATTCTTTATTTTGAAACAGGGTCTCACTAAGTTGCACAGGGCCTCACTAAGTAGCTGAGGCTGTCTGCGAACCACGATTCTCTGCTCTCAGCTTCCTGAATGCTGGGATTATAGGTGTGCTCTGCCACACCCAGCTTAGATCCTGATAATTTATTTATTTATTTATTTATTTATTTATTGGTACTGGGGTTCCTGGAAGCCCTCTTACCTCCGGGCTATACTCCCAGACCTATTTTATATTTTTTTGTTTGGAAACAGGATCTCCTAAACCAGCGTGGCTGGCTTCGAACCTGCATCAAGTGCGGGGATTACAAGCGTGTGCCACCACACAGCATAGATCCTGTTTTTTTAAAAAAAGAATGTTCTTAGGATCTTTATAGTTGTATAATTTGTAATATTCGTTAATATCTAACTCTATGATGTTTCAGTACAATCAGTACTTGATATTTTTCTGCTTTTAGGCAAATGTATTTGGAATACAATAATATTAGCTATTTTTAAGATATCGTAAAATATAGGTCAGTTTATGAGGTTTTTTTTCTGCTTAAAACTCTATTTCCCTCTAAATAAATAAATAAAATTCTTAACTGTCCATGGATCCCTCCTCATTTACCCCTTGGTGAGTTGTCTTATCCCTGTTCACTACTTCCCTGCTCAGGATGGGGCAAGATTCTTGGTTTAGCTGATTATCTAACTCTGACCATGGTAGTAGCATCTCGAGACATCTCAATTTCTGTTTCACTCCGTTTTGGTGTGTTAACATCTACTAAAATATATTCTTGTTCTTGTTGTTTTCAGTTATAAAAAACGTAAAATATGTTTGTTAAAAATAAAATCTCAGCCTGGTGTGGTTATGCACACCTTTTAGTCTCAGTAATTAGAGGCTGAGACAGGAAGATCGCAGGTTCTAGGCTAGTCTCAACAACTTAGTGAGACCTTGTTTCAGAATAAAACATAAAATAGGGCTGAGGTTTTAGCTCAGAGATAGAATGCCCCTGGCTGAGTTCAATGCCTAGTCCCACAAAACAAAAGACAAAAGCAACAATGAAAACACATAAAGACATTAAAAACAATCTCACCTAACTTTTTCTTCCTATTACCTCGGTTGTCCTGTATTTTCCTCTTTTAATCTCTCCCTTTGATGTTGTAATGCTGTCCAGCCAATGATGTGTTCATCCCTTGCCAGTCCCTGTTCAGAGTAAGCCTTTTCTTTCTGATAATCTTCCCCATTAAATGGATTTAGCTCTACTGAGTAATAAATGGATTGCAAATTATCAGAAATAAAAAAGAGTAAAGTACATATGTATAAATGTACATGAAAGCAGTATGGAAAGAATTCCTTAAATGATTCTAAACTGACCTCAGTTTATAAGTTACTGCATTTGATATTTTAACCACACATTATATGCAAGGTAAGCAAATGTCCACTGCATTCAAAGGCGACAGATGGCTTTGCATATGCTAACATCAAAGCAAGTATGGATTTCCCTTGCTCCCTTGTCTAGCTCAAGAGTACTTCTTTTTTATAATCTGTGTGATGCCTTAATATATATTATTTTTTTTATTAAAACATAAAAAGGCTTCTGTAGTGAACTTCAAGTACATCATAAGAATGAGATTCCACAGAAATATCATTGTTTGTTATCAAAAGAATAGCAGGGATTAAATAGCATGAGAATGCCCTGAGGAATTGGCAGTAATGGCAGGTGCATTTGATGGGAGTTGAGATTTGGGGAAGGCACCAGGCATGAACAGACACCCCAAGAAGAGCTTCGGTGGGAGGAAAGGAAGACAGCTCCCCTGAAGACAGAGCTTCCATCTTAATGTGTTATCGGTTTTCTGTGGGAATGCAACTCTTTTTGATTCAAAAGAAATTGTGGACAGTCAACATTTCCCTGGCCTCCTTACTCCTTTTGGTCTGCCCCAGGGAAGACAAAAAGTGGGGAGCCATAAAATCAAAGTAATCCCCTAAGCTAGAAACAAAAACTAGTCCCCTAAAGTAGAGGAGCCACGAGGTCATTTTCTTTAGGGACCTGCATGATTAGGATTCACCATTTTGAGTAATAGAACTCTGTAACCACACCTAATTTCCTTACTAATGTTTAAATATTGAGGCTATTGAAGAAACAACTTATAAAAGGCTACTTTTCACTCAGATGTGCCCTTTTCTTAGAAAACTCAAAGAGTTAAACTTATAGAAACCTTCTTCTATCTACTATACTATCTGAAATATGAATAATATAATTTTAAATTTATGTAAAATGAATACCATATTAGGCTTCACCATATAAGTAGGAAAATTTTTATTTTAATCAGAAAACTACATTGCTGTGGCTACTCTCATGCATATTTTCAAATAGCCAATATCTTTTTTTTACACTTTAATTGGTATAAATATTTAATATTTTCTAAAATTTTATAGTCTATTTTTCTTTTTAGGATACTTGTTATCTTTTTGGTTACTGAACAGAAGTTTTTAACTTTTTTTCTGAACATACTACATTGGATCTTATTTAATTCTGTAAGTTTGGATTGATGTGTGAATTTAAAATATTAGCCAGGAAATGTTCAGGTTTGCTATCAACCTTTCTATTTAATAATAAGGGACAATGATAAAATTTAGGTTCAAACAACTTCAAATTAAGTGTTTCAGCATGAGTGACAACCCCATACTCCATATGGAGTCATCATACAAGTCTCTCTTTGCTGTGTTCCCCAAAATGGGCTTGTTAAATGAGCCTTTAATATTGTTTAGAAGCTAATATTAATTGTTCTGGAAAAAAAAGTGATTAAACACTTTACATAACAAATGCATTTACTAAATTTAACATGAAAGAGTTGTAGGACACTGTGCGTGGTTAACGTGCAAGTATTCAAAACAATTGACTGAAATTTAGATTAAGTTTGAAACTGATTTTGAAATTAAGGATGTTTTTTTACTTTGACCCAACATTCATGGCATCCATATGCTTAGATCTGCTGAAATAGCTACTTAGTCAAACCAGCTTTCCCAAGCAGATGAGTCATTTGTTTGCTGCATTTCTTCTTAAGACCTGTGAGGGGTTTCCAAGCTGTCCCTCTTGTAGCAGATGGAATACTCACAGGAGTCCATCCCCATAGCAACCACAGCTGCACTGGGCAACTGGTGCTCTACTGATTTCCAAATTGTATGTGAGGCCATTGGAGTCTGCAAAGCCATTCTTCCACCAACTGGATTCCTTGCTTGTATGGTTGGCCATATCTCAGAGAAGACAGCTATCATATATACAAGTTAAGATAACACTCAGCCCCCAAATGGAGTCATTTTAGGGAAACCCCTCTTTTTGTAGATGTTTTCTGTTTTCTAAGTATTACTAAGTTATCTGCCATAAGTACATATGCACCATAAACCTTATGGGTGAGGAAGATTTAAATCATGTGGCTCATACATTAGAACTTTGATAAAATCACGGGTCATGATAGAATTTTTGTAGAAACCTAGCTATCATTTAGAAGGTTGCATGGATGAAGGTTAGTATGGAGCTCAGGGTAGGTTCTCAGGAACAATTCTGGGAAATTCCTTTTTGGGTTGGCATGTCTCTGGCCATGCACTTTGCAATGCTTTCTTGGTGATTGTTTGTGGAAGCAATCAGTAGACTTGATAGCTGCAAACAAGTTGGGATAAAGTCATAGCTGTACCTAAATTGGGGCCGAGTCATCCTTTGAGGTGTGCATTCCAAAAAGAGGCTGAGTGAATAAAATGTAGCCAGTTTGAAGAGGTTTTGGAGAGTGTCCTTATTTTGGATGCAGGGGCAAATGTAGACAAGGACTTTGAAGGGTGGACTGGTGAGAATAATAGCACGTAAGTGCATCTGGCCTGTATTGCTGGCTCTGCCTGAGGAATCTTCCCTTAGCACTATGGTGTTTTCATTTTTCCTAACATGCATAATTGTGCAGGCATCTCTACACTTCTCCTGGTTCTTCTCTCAAACCTTCATGAACTGGTTTGGGTTGGAAGGGTGGCCAAATAAAATAGAACAGGGGCAAGATATACTTTCATCCTTGGGCATCATAACCAACACTGTTGGGTGGGGAGTGGACAGTGAAAAGAACTAGAAGCCAGGTGGAAGTACACAAACAAACAAACAAACAAACAAAAACAAAACACCACCAACAACAAAACACTTGCTTCTGTCACTATGAGGTTAAGCTTTTGCCCATCTCAAAGTGTAAGTTAACTACTTAAATATTTTTTCAAGGACAATCTCCTTCCTAAAACTGATTTCCATAATTAGATTGAAGCTTGTATCCAGTTACAATAGTGTACTGAAGTAAAAAGGAGTCCATCAGTCAGAAAGACTCCATGTAATTCCAAACATGCCCTGGCTTTCCATTCTAGAGCCCACAGGTCCAGGCGGCCATGTGACCATTACTATCTTTATGATTTTAGTGTCAGGTAAACACAGCTTTCATATCATAAACATACTACAATATTATTGCACATGAATTCACTGAAAATTTCATATTCATAGGGTGGAAATATACCATGACACAAAACCCAAAACGTTGTATATGAGCATTGGGCCAGTCTTGGACTCCCTCCAAGGAGGTTTTGAGG
The DNA here is from genome assembly GCF_963383645.1 of Muscardinus avellanarius. NCBI lineage: Eukaryota > Metazoa > Chordata > Mammalia > Rodentia > Gliridae > Muscardinus > Muscardinus avellanarius. Next base: position 14,159,968 of record NC_137787.1, on the reverse strand, counting down.
TTTCAGAAGTACTTACAAATTTATTTATAATATAGTTATGTTTATATAGTATAGACCATGAAGGAAGACCTTGAGGATAATGTTAAAAATTATGAGAAGCATCGTGTGTGTGTATTTGTGTATATATATGTGTGTATGTATATATATTTCTACATATATTATTATACATCATAGTGAGATTTAAAGTGATACAGACATAGGAACATGCATCACTTGGTGTATTTCCCTCCTTACCCCATCCGGCTCTCCTCTCCCTCCCCACACATGTTGGTGAGATTGGTAGTGAAACCTTCATATATCGACACAGCATTATTTTGTTTCCTTCCTGAGTAGGAAGCTGTGTGTTTTAGAGACCTGTTTCCTTGCCAGAGAATTGAATCTGCTCCCCATATGCACATTCGCTATGCCGCCAGCTGCTTTCTGTTATCATCACTTGCAGCCTGTAGGGAGGCCTTCACTGGGGTGGTTTCCTCCAGGGTGATGAGCAGAGCAGCTGTCACAGAATCCGGGTCTCGTCCTGTTGTTGCTGATGAGCAGAGTCCTGTTGCTGGCTTTGTCCCTAGACTCTCAACGATGTAGTTGACTTTATTTGTATGTGCTTTATCCTCCAACTTTCTGCCCTTGTTTCCCACTCTGCTTCAAGTCCTGATAGTGTGCAGTTTGTTGGGCGTGCCTGCAATCCTCTAGCTTCGAACCTGTGCGATCCTCCTGTCTCAGCCTCCCAAGCGTGGGGATTACAAGCATGTTCCACCACTCCTGGCTATTATTAACATTTTATTTAACCTTACATAAACAGAATTTCATATCACATTGGAGAATGTCTCAATAATTATCAGCAGTACACTGATAGGAAGCATTAAAAAAAAACTTGAAAGAAAACCTTGTTTTCTGTTGGCATATACTTGTTTTTCTTTTTATTTAATTCCTGTGTTTCTTCTTTCTTAGCCTCTGAAGAAACCATTGAGCTCTAGGAGCCTGTAATGGTCTAAGAAAAAAATAGACTCTTGTAACCCATCTCCCTCTACCAAATTGTCCCTGGAAGGCAGTTGGGCTTCCAGTTTTGGAAGATACTTTAATTGGCAAAAGGGTTAGAGAGAAAGTTATCCTCGAACATGCTTGATCGGGTCCTAAGTCTCTGGGGTTCATGAAAGCCTAGCTGGTAAGTAGATATGAAGGTCAAGATTACCATAGTCTGGAGAGGAGGAGAGAGCTCACAATGAGAAAGGTAGATGTGTCCATAAAGTAGACAGATTCACTCCATGTACATTAACCATCACAGGGAATAACAATCAAAGATGTCACCACCAGCTGCCAGAGGCTTCTCTCAAAGACTATAGCCTGAAGCACAGGAGCAATAGAGCCCAAAAGCTCATAGGCAACCCCAAAACGTTGACAGCATGGGCTGTATGGACATCTACATTCACAGCAGCATTATTCACAGTGGCCGGAGAGTATACACAACCAAATATCCATTTATATATAGTATACATATACAATATAGTATACATATACAATAAGGTGTTAGTTAAAAATGGAATTTTGACACAATTTACAATATGGGTAGACCTTGAAGACATGCTAAGTGAAATAAACTAGAAGTAAAATATTTTATGATCCTACTTTTTTGAGGTATCTGGGGTAGTCAAGTCAATAGAGATTGAAAACAGAATGGTGGTTTCCAGGGGTAGGTGGAGTTGTTACTTAATGAATATGGAGTTTCGGTTTAAGAATTTGAAAAAGTTTAGGAGACATTGTTGGAAGTGACTATATAACAATGCAATAGACTTAATAATCTGTGCATTTAAGAAGGGTTAAAATGGTAAATTTAATGTTATGTATATTTAATCATAATAGTTTTTAAATTAAAATAGTTACTAAGAAGCTGATTTTAAAGTCATGTTTGTACACATCGCTTTCTGCACCTGTCATTACATATTAAAGGACTTTTTTCCTCTTTTTTTTTAAATTGTACATGACTGCCTCTGACTTTTCTTCATTAAGCTCTAACTGGAATAATTTACCAACCAACAGGACACACTTGTCCTAAAATTTAAGATGTGCACACACTTTTTCCAAAAGGAAGTTATAAAGTTATGAATTTTTGGTTATGTTCACTCTCCTTTTAACTTAGTTACAATGACACTGGATATCTACAACTTAAATTAAGTACTAAATTATAGGGTCAAGAATTGTTTGTAACCCTTCTGATAATACAGGGAAATAGAAAAGGAGTAAAAGTTATATATATACACATACAAAAATGTGTTTATTTATATCTATGTTTACATAATTATGCATGATACAATAGCTTTCGTTTCTGCAACTGATTATGTGACCAAAGTATTTGTAACTTTCTTCTCCCGCCATTCCTTCTTCCTTCTGTGTTTCTCCTGCCTTCAGCCAACAATTCATTTGTTCATGAATATTTATATATTGGGGTGAACCTAACTCTCAGTGTCTTAGTTATCTTGCTTCTATCAGATTTATGTAATTTGCCATTGAATTGTACCAGTGTACATAAAAGTACTGAAAGGTACCCTAGAGAAGCCTCTGGGTTTGATAAACATTTCCATCCCTCTCTATTTACCCTTGACATGAGAATCCATCATCAAAGTCAGTATAGTGACTTTCTTTTTGCTGTGATTTGGTGTTATAAGAAGTTTCAGCTTCCAGTCCTATGGAACCCTTACTAGGAACCATTCTTTTTCCAGAAATAAGACCTGTAAATAAGTGGAGCCTAATGTCATAGCTATGAAGGAAAAAAATGTCTAGCTAGTGAATTATTGGAATTAACAGTGGGGGAGACCACTCTGTCTCCATCCCTTGCTTTCTACGTTTATAATCTGACCATGGGAAAATACCCTATCTATTAGGCTGCTATTTCAGAGTATATAATAATCCAATGGGTAGACATCCCAGGTTTATAAGGTGCTTTCACCATGCTAGCACAATAACTGAGTCTTTAACAGATCATGGGATCTTTCTTCTTGTATGCTACTTTGTGTTGTTAAGATTTGTGATAGCAGCAGTGAATTCCAATGTTATGAACCCATGCCACAACTCATTTTTCCCATAAAAAATCTTTGATTGGAGGTCATGCTGTATTGAAAACACCTGTGAATATAGTGAATATTTAATGGTAAGTCCAATTAAATCCAGTGATGGTGGTATTGGCAGAGGCTCTGTGGCCAGGGAAAGCAAATGTATTTATAGGGCAAGTGGCTATTCCAGTGAAAACTTTTCCTTCTATCCATAACAGAAGGGATTTAATATTATTTCTTTAATCTTCCCAACCATTCACCTAAACACACACACACACACACACACAGAGAGAGAGAGAGAGAGAGAGAGAGAGAGAGAGAGAGAGAGAGAGAGTGAGTGTCAGTCTATCATGGGCTAAATTTTGGCACCTGTTGTTTGGAAGAAGAACCCAGTGGTGGTTATAGGTAGGTAGCCTTGGTGTATATCAGTGCTATAGTAGTTGCTATGGAAACTGAGCCTCCTGCTCCTGCCATTTAATTCTTCCCCAGACCCTCTTTCAGCCTGGCATTTTATACAATGCATCCATTTCATGACGGAATGCTGCTGTTCCCACTCAAATTTATATCAAATAACGAGTTCTTGATGAGTAGCCTAGACTCCTGATACTTTAATGTCCCTTGGTTGCACATTCAATTTCTCAGGTGATATGAGTTATCTGCAAAAGATAGCTTGATTTTGACCTAAATTCCCAAGAGTTTCTTAGTGGAGCCTTCTAGAGGCTCTGCAGATCATTTTTACATATTGCAACCATTTCAAACACGAACCTGAATTGCATCCACTGTGCTGTATGAACTGAATATCAAAGCAGCTTTACGTAGTCTGGGTCTGATGAAGAACTTCTCTAGTTTTGTGCCTCACCCATGATGACTTTGATACATTTGTATAGGTTGTTCATGAGTAATTTAATCATCAACATATGCAAGTAGGCTCTATATTGTCTTTGCAAGCTGAATAAATGAGCCCTTTTTACATTTATGGTGGTACTGGGGATAAAATACAGAGGAATTCTACCTTCAAGCTATAACTTCCCATTCTTTTTGTAATTTTTCTTTTGAAGGTTTCTCAGGCTGGTCTCAAATCTGTGATCCTTCTATGTTAGCCTTCCAAATACTGAGGTCCCAGGCATGTGTCACCACACTTGGCTGAAAACGTTGGTTTATTTTATACTTTTGTTGAGATATAGTGTCAGATTTCAGACCACTGGATCCCTGGAAAATTCAACAAGATGGCACCATTTAAATTTTTAGTTTTTCATTTCCTGATCCTTTGTTTTAATATGACAATGTATGGGACATATTTTTTGGTAGCAAAGCAAAGAATTACCCAAGGGGATGTACTTTCCTTTTTGATTCAAGAAGCTCTGTCTTAGGTCTTGGAATTGGATGATATGTATGACTCTGTGTTGAGATGATGCGTGTCACACAACAATGAGATCTAGGTTAGTTTGCATATGCATATCAAGTAACACTTGAGTAGGCTGCATAGCTATTTCTTTCTTAGTGACTTCATGATGAATCAACCATGGACACAAAGCTCTGTGCATTCAACTACTTTGAGGGCCTCTCTGCAACCCTGCAGTACTCATGACCACCTTGTGTTTGGTGGTATTTATTTCTCTGCTAGCTCTGTCTCAATGCACATATGATATCCTGAGGCTTAAGCATTAACTTATGGAGTTAAGCATTCCTAATACTCCTAGATGTACAGAGGTAAATAGTAAAGGAGAAGCATGTACTATTTGATTTATCTCACATGAGGTTACTTCATCCTCCTGTTAAATTCAAATAGACCCTTTTGATAGTAGTATTTCCCAGTCTACTCTTTGGACTGTGCAGAACAACCACTAGCCAGCTTTTCTAGATGATAGTGGTCTCACTGAGACTGCACTTTTCAGTGTTTGTGACCTTTGGACTGTCTTGAGGAACATAAGAGATGGATGAGGAATGCACGTGAGAAATAGACTCCAGATTTTTTATTCCCTAATTTATCAGAGCCTTTATTTAATAGCAAAGCAAGAAAGATTGAGTTAGTGCAGGATGGTGTTGATTTGAGCTTCAGTAAATCAACCAACCAGGTAAACTTTTTAAGCTACTCACAATTCTTAGAACTAACAAAATACTATTTTCATAATCAATTTTCACAGATAATAAATTCATTTCAATCCAACACCACAGTCCTTTCTTCTAGGCATAGCCTACTCTCAGAAATTCACTTTTGTGCATATTTCAAAGTATTCACTAATTTTTTTTTTTTTGGTGGTACTGGGGTTCCTGGAAGCCCGTCTATCTCTGGGCTACACTCCCAGACCTATTTTATTTTTGGAAACAGGGTCTCCTAAGCCAGCACGGCTGGCTTCGAACCTGCACGATCCTCCTGTCTCTGCCTCCCAAGCGCAGGGATTACAAGCGTGCGCCACCACGCCCGGCAGTATTCACTAATATTAATTTGAAAAATTACACTTTTCTTTTGCTATGCATGGTACATACTTCTAGGTCAGGTTTTATGGTAGAACTCCTGAAAACAGCCAGACTTTAAGAATACTTATGAGTTCTGAAAAAAATAAGAGGTGATAAAAGTTCACCATGAACCTGCAAAGCAATCACTCAGGTATGATAATTATATTGTCTTTGGGCAAGTCTTTGTGCTGATTTCACACAAAGGAGGGAAGGAGAAGCTCCTTTAGTTGATTAGAGAATCCCAGAAAAATTGAAGGGGAGGCTAGGGTTATGACAGTCACCAAAATATATCCAGATATACATATCATGATTATAAAATATTCACTCTTTTTCAATCAATGTCTGAATTGTACATTAACCAACTATCAAAGCCTTGAATTTACTTTGCATTGTAATTCAGCTACCTACAGCATCAGATTTTAGATTTTTCAGATCTCTCCATGTGGATGCAAGAAATGAATAATACTCAGGGAAGTCACAAAAATCTCTAGAGTCTTCTACTCTGATTAGAATTTGAAATTTAAAGATCTTAAACTCATCATTGTCTTTCTCTAACTTCTCCAGTGAAAGTTTGAAAAAAAATAATCATGAAAGTTACTGTTGTTAGGATTTAGGTAAAAAAAAACAGCAGGTAACACTAGGGTAGGTTGTGTTGCTAGAACACAATCAATCTGAGGCAAGGTGGCTGCTTTGGGGGTCAGTTACAACTCTGATTTAGGACATGCAGAATTGAAGGTGCTTTTGAAGTGCTATGCCAGGACTTTGAGCCAGCAACACACTGGGTCACACCATTTACTTCAGGAATGCTCACTAGGTGCCCAGTGGCTCTTGGTATTTGCTCCCTGCTGAAAACCACCAGGGATGGTATCAACTCCCAGCATCAGCAACCAAACATATTAGCATCAATGTCTCAAGACCATGGAGGCTACTCTTTGTAATAGTTTATAAGAGTGGTAGTTCCTCAAAGATTCTTCTTAAATACTAGACGGTCAGAAAATCTTGTCTGTGTTTCTTTATATTCTTGATTATTCCTCTTTCTCAAACGAGATTTTGCATAATCATTGGATGTACTTTGGGTATCACTCCCTTAGCCATACTCAAGGGGAAGCTAAAAGAGGGCCTTACTAAGATTTCTCTGGAAGGCTGTTCTTGTAAAGAGGATCCATCTCAAAACACTCAAGCTGAACTGAAGAAAGTGAGCATAGCATATTATATAACACTGCTGTCCTCTCTGCTTTTCTATTTTATAGCTAGAGGCAGGCTGGTTCAGGTGAGCTCTCCTCCCTGGAGATGCTCCCAGGAACTGCAGTGACAATCTTTATTTTCTCCTGTCTTGAGTAATTAAGGAACCTGGCAAAACCAAGTATCACCTGAACTTCCATGGGAATTGGCATGGACTTTTCTAATTGTGGGGAACTGTGAGTGACCCAAAATTTCTCACATAATATGTAGAAACTCAGAAGATAACAATTCAACTGTATTTATGTATAATTTGGAATTCTTCTCTAAGGGAGATTTGCCTGTTTTTCTCCATTTATTTACTTATAAACAATTTTTATACTCCAATGGATGAAGTCATATTTGTACCAGTATTGGGAATGGCCTAGGAAGATTTGAGAAAGCTCTGATTATTATACGTTAAAAATTGGTGAAAGGACTTGGTTTCTGCCAAAAGAAAGCAGGCGGCTATTCCAATGTAAATTAACCTAGTTAAAGGTAATTAGCAAGTCCATAGAAGAGGGGAACTAGGACTTCCTCATTCTCATTCTAAAGACAGGTTTATTTAATAATTGGATAATTTAGCTAGGATGGGAGGAGGGGTTTGACCTTCAACCATGACCTTTGTGAAAAATGACACTTAGGCAGGACAGTGCACCTTGGCAGGAAAGTAAGGGGAGGTACCTTACAGGGTAAGGGGAGGTACCTTACAGGGATGTTTACTACATCAGAATTACGTGAACAAGATGGAGGTCATGTATATAAAAAGTCTGGTCCACATGTTGTATCTTTGGTGAATTCATTTGAACCCCTCCCATGCCACTCCTGAATGGCATGGGGCTGTAACTATCTTCTGTATTTCTATCTTTTTCATAAACTCCTTTAAATCTTCAGCAAGAGTCCGGGCTAATTTGTATTTATCCTTAGCTCAATACAAGAACCTGCACTTTTTATCTTCTTTTCCTCTTTTTATGTTTTTTGGGGGTTTTCGGGAAATTTTTCCCAGGGGTCTAACAAAGATCCCTGGGGACAGTTTCCAAAACCATAACATTTTCTCAAGCCGTAACAATATTTATTTTATACTTTGGTTTATAACCCAGTGAAACTTTGTTTTGTTACGTAAACTAGTCCAATTTTGGCCTTAGAAGTTTTTGTCAGGTTGTCACATGTGTCCCTGTGAAATTCCTCCTTCCTCTTGGATTTGGAGTACTTACTGACTCTTTAGTACTACAAAATGATCATGGTTCATCTTGTGCTTTCTGGGCCCAGATACTACATGCTCCATTTTACTAAGGAACTCTTGGTTCCTACAATTAGAAAATGGTATTTAGGAACCAAGCTCCAAGCCCTGCTGTCCCTTTCCCTGCCTTCGGTAGTCCTTTATTTCTCCTGTCTGTTCTGCTGGTGATGGAGACCAGCATCTCTTAGGCATCTGTTTCTTTTTCCACTGGCCTCTTTCAGCTTCCTCACATACATGATTCTTAAATAATTTTTTTTTTTTGGTGGTACTGGGGTCCCTGGAAACCCTTCTATCTCCGGGCTACATTCCCAGACCTATTTTTCTATTTTTATTTGGAAACAGGGTCTCTTAAACCCGGCGAGGCAGGCTTCAAACCTGTGACTCCTCTTGTCTCCGCCCCCCAAGTGCAGGGATTACAAGCGTGCGACACTATGATGGGCCTTAAAGAAATATTTAATTAAAATTGTAATATATAATATTATACCTAAACATAATATACTATATATAATGATTTTTTAAATTTTTTTGTGGTACTGAGGATTGAACCAGGGGCATTCTACCTCCAAACTACACTTTCAGCCCTATGTTATTTGTTTTAATTTAGAAACAAGATCTCACTAAGTTGTAGAAGGCCTCACTAAGTAGCTGTGGCTTGCTGAGAACCTGTGATCATCATTTTTCAGCCTCCCAAGTACAGGTATTAGAAGCATGTGCCACCACACCTGGCATATGTATAATATTTTAGTAAGTGTGGCCACCAGTAGTTGACATGTTGCCCTCACATAAATTAAAATTAAGAAAACACATACTTTCATAAGAATACTTTACCATGTACCATGATGTCTGGCTACATATGAGTTTTGCTAGCACAAGACCCACTGCTACTATTTGCTGGAAACTTCCCATCATGATAAAACTCTATGATATCTTCAATATAAATATTCCCTTCTTAATTATTTTAGGGTTCAAAATTCAGAACTATCTTTAAGGTTCCAGAGAAAAATGGAAATGAGAAAGTAAAGTGGTAGGAATTAAAAAGTTAAAAAATTGTTTGTATTTTGAGTATAGAAAATCAAATAAATAAGGGTTAATTTTTCTATTTACCAAAAAGTCTAAATTGGGAAACCTAATATATCTATTAATTAGAGAAAATATATCTATATATAGATATTATATATATAACATAGTATATCTAAAAATATAGTATATCTCATGAATCTCTATAAAACAAAAAAATATGTATTTTCTTTACTGCCTGTGAGGTGATATTAGAAAATTTCTATATATAAGGAAGAATCAGAAAAAAGTTTAAAGGTTATGAACAATCTCCATATAGCTAAAAAGTTGGTTGCTTTTTTCTGCTATTATAATAGATATTAGTTAGCCCTCAACTTAGAAGCATTATCTTGTGTTAAACACAAAGCAGAAAAAAAATTATTTGCTATTTTTATGACACAAAAATGTTAAATGAATGGACATTTGAGAGGTAAATTTGTGAATATGAAAAACAGTTATATGAGAATAATGAAGGTAATAAGAAAAAAAGAAAATAAGTATATCATTTTCTACAAGAGAGAAATTCAAAGCTAAGGCATGCTAAATATCTTTCCCTGTCATTTGCCTTGTTATTGGTAGAGTCAAGATGGAAACCAAAACTTTTTTAAAATTCTGAGTCTGCAGCTCCCTGTTAGTGTAACGTGTACAAGTACATTGGATACTGTGATGGCTTTCAAACCATCCTTCAGGACTGAGCCACTAGCTGTGGCAAGTGTTGGATCAAGTAAGCTGATTCACAAAACTTAAACCTTCTATCTAGGGGCTGCCCCCATTCTTGATTGGTTAATGTAGGCTGCAGATGTGAGGACCATTGCTCTAGTGCCGTGCAGATCTGAACCATCATTAGCAGAACTATCCCCAGGGAAACACTAAGGCCTCTTTTCAAGTACATGGCATTCAACTTCATCATCCTCTGCCCAACCATCCTTCCCTCATTCCTGTATAGGTGCTATTCCTGCAAACTCTCACCTGCAGATTTACTCATGCAAATCTTTATCACAGAGTCCAAGTTCCTGAAAATTCAGAATTGCATGTTTAATGTTGAGTTGTCCCAGGAATCAGATTAAAAAAAAACAAAACACAAAGGAATTTAGAGCTGGATCATGTGGCTCCCTGGCAATGTGGATTGCTTCACTGGTAGGTGGAGCATTGGTTACTGCCCAGCTGCACTGTATCAGAACAATTGCTAAAACCATTCATGGACTTAAACAGGAACAAGAAATAATGCATTGACTGATGCAATATTTTTTGAGCTAGAGCAGTTTGGAGATGCAGCGATTATAAAGAGAATAGAATCAGAGTACTATTAGTGTATCACTGGACAAAGACAATGAAGGGCTGATGGTGACTAATCAACAATTAGTGTAAGATGTGAAAATCAGAGGACCTGTTTGGCAGAATATAAAGAGTCTGATGTTTTGCAGTTGGAGGTCAGAAACAGCTGAGATGCCAGCCAGCATACAATTATGAAATCAGCAGAGTTTCAGAGAAGGTAGAGTTCTCATCTTCAGCAAGTTGGTTATTGACAAGATCAGGGTCATAGTTGGGGAAAGTTTGGAACCTTAGAATTAAAATGGAGGTACCAGAATCTTGAAATCTCAAGATATCGCTAAATCTATTTGGTTTGTTGAAATGACCACTGCTGGTAATTGAGGACTTCTACTCTCCATCAGCTTGAGACTATAGAAGATGCTGCCTTGAAAGTTAGGATCTGTCTCTACCTCTCCTCCTAGATGCCAGATTTCTAACTGGAATTATTACAAGATTCCTGGCCAGTCCATTCTGTTGAATTCTACTCAAGTAGGCAAAGAGCTGTAGGACCTCATCAACATGTTAAAGCATTACCCAAGAACATAGGATCATGTGGGTGCTGAATCATAAACTCAGGGGAAGACGAATATAATGAACATATAAAGGTATGTTCATTAATATAGAAGCACACTCTTCTGTATAGAATTTTACACCTTCTCAAGGTCCCTCGAGGACAGTGAAATATGCTGCTCTTACAAAAGTGTGCAGCAAATAAAAAAGAAAAGGCAGGAACCTCCACACAAAAAAATGAATCAGGAATTAGAAGGTCCAAAGAGTGACATACTAGAGGGGATATATTAAATAGGGCCAGAAACTCAGCTATATTCTATGAGAGGGCCCCCAAATACTCTACTTATCAATTTAAGAATGCACTAGAAGCCAGGCATGGTGGCGACACCTTGTAATCCCAGTACTTGGTAAACTGAGAGAAAAAGATCACACGTTCAAAGCCAGTTTCAGCAACTGAGGGAGACCCTGTTTCAAACTAAAAAAAAGTAGGATTGGTAGTATAACTCAGAGGTAGAATGTCCCTAGGTTCACTCCCCAGCATCTCTGTCTCTTTCATAGACACACACACACACACACACACACACACACACGCACACACACGCACACACACACACACACACACACACACTGATGTTTGGTGAGAGAGATATCCTTATCAGCAAGAATTTCTGTGGTGGATGGTGGCTGTTCCCTGGAAGTAAAGGAGATAATAGGAGATGCTGTAACAGAATTGGGATCTCTGATGAAAGTGGGGTTAATGTAGTCCCCAATCATAAATGCACTTAGTCTTAGGAAGCAAGATATGCACAGTTGTCATAATAAGGACCAAAATAAAAGTGGCAGCTAGGCCATCCTGTCTTGCAGAGAACAGTGGAGCTGTTTAATAGAACAGTGGCTTGCTAAAGGCAAAACAGATGGACAGGCAAGAATTTTGTTGAATATGTAGTCAGAGGAATCAAAGATGGATAATAAGGAAGATAGAGACAAGAAAACAGTCATGACCATTTGCCTCGTTTCTGACTTAAGTCAGGTTTAAAATTCAGAACACGTGGATGGGAATGGAGTTTGAGTCTCAGACTCATTAAAGCTGGTGAGCTGCAGCCTCTACCAAAGTCTCAGCAGCATCAGCAGCAGATAATCAATTTCTCCAAGAGGCAAATAGAATGTTTGGTGACAAGTCAATGACATTGGATGCTCCAACTTTGGAATTGATGGTGTTTTGACTGAAGATAACCCATATTCCTGGAATGACTGTGTCTTTTCTGCTTCCATGGCCAGCATCATTAATTGAGAGCTTAGCAGTATCTGACCCACTGCTGAGTCCTTGACATGAAATATTTTTTTCAGATGTAGGCCAGGTAATCCAGTCTACAGCAAAGGAGATGCAACTGTGACTCATATTGTGATCCTATCAAATAACATACTAACTAGAAACTGTGGGTCTTATGAAGAGTAGTCTGTCTAAAATCTGATTTTTAATAATGCCATATTGCATTAAGGACATTATGAATTACACTGTTTTTCTAAAGATGTGGTAATTGTCACACTGAATCTCGCTGTAATGTATCATACAATACACCAATAAAGAATCATATCATTTTGGGTGGTCTGGGCTGATTATACTATAATCAAAAATTTTAAAAAATTGATGTTCTATTTATGTGGCTTTATTATAAATGGTAAAAATTATCTCCCTTATAGTGATTTTTTTGGTGCTATACAAGAACAGTAGTGAATGAAAAGCAGATCATTGACTGAAGTAAAAGGATTCACTAATAGTAAGTGCAGTAGATTTTCCAGTAGAAACCATCTTGTATCATGGTTCTAATAATTGATTCCTTCACCAAAGGAACCAATTCCCTGTTATTCTCTAGGTCTTAGTTCCTTGTGTTCAGATGCCAAGGTAGCTAGGAAAAGATGCCAATTGCTAACTTATTTTAGGTCCCCACATCATGGCCTTAATTAAGCAGGCAGAGGTCTGATCTGTCAGCATCCCTGGGGTTCTCCTGGGTTTTCATGGTGGGACGGCACCCTGATTTGCCATGTCAACAAGACAGCACACAATGAGGAGATGTAACTCCCCAAAGGAAATCCCACTGCTATTAGTTAAGAGAGAAGTGGGTGCTAGATGACTAGAAAATCATTAACTGCTCTCTTTTATCTAATTACCTTTGAAAATAACCATGCAGTCAGTTCTGGTCAGTACAGAGCATGCATGGTTGCATATATTGAAGGGAGCTCTTGCCTGTTCTGGTCACCAATTTCTTTCTCTCCCATCGCTGTGTGGAAAATAGGCAAGTTGCTTCATCAGTGCCTCTCCTGGCCAACCTCCTGCTGCCATCCAGGTAGCACTGGCTTCTGCTGGGGAGGCCCTGTGGTTGTCTGTGGCAGAATGGCACCTCATTACCTTCAGTCCTCATTATGCTAGAGCTATGTAACAGCTCATGCCACACTTCACACCTTCTTTACCTTGGCATTTTTTTCTATGATTTAAAAGTCTTATCTCTCTTGAAACAGAAAAGCATGAACCTGGACACCGAAGAGATGCTCTTTGTGAATTAGACAGGAAAATTAATTCTATGGGTTTCTGCTTACAGCTCTCTTAGAGAGAACATGCAGGTTCTCAGGGTTTAATGAGAGCTGGGGTGTCTATAGCTAATTTCTTTTCACACACTGCCATGGTCTATTTCCAGCTCCCTGCGACTTCTTCTGCCACGTCCTTTTTTTCTTTTTTGTCACTTGCATGCATTCTTTTCAGCAGTTCTTAACCCATTTCTTCTATCAAAGGATTTTGTTTTCTCAATCTTTCTCCAAGTCCCAAGTCAATAAACCAAGTACCACTTATTTGAATTACAAAAAAATCTTTTCTTGTACAGGAAGGTTTAAGAGGGTCTTAAAAAGTTGTTCATTACTGATTGTGGTTCAACTCATAAACATAATATCTGCATTCTGCACTTTAGGTAAGATCAAGTCTACTTGTATGGAATAATCTACAAAGCAATAGTAAGGACACATTAGAGAGTTGCCAGGAAATTATATGGGCTGTTCTTGTTTCTCTTTCCAAACCAGTTTCAAGAGAATAGTGAAATAGAGTTCCCTGAAAGGAAATGTGTTTTTCTGACAATGAAATCATGCTAAACTTAATGAGAATGTTTTTAAATTGTTCCTATTTCCTCTTTCAGGTGATTCTTGAAACACATTTATTCTATTCTCCTGATACTATGACAGGAAAGAAATTGTATTATTACTTCAACTACCTAGGGGGAAATAGCTGATTATCTAGTTTTAACTTTCAGAATATTCTCAAATCATTCTTGTAAAGCATATTTCTTTGCCTTATTTTCAGTGACAGAGAAATAAGGCCATCACTTTACATTAGCATTAATGACTGTTCTACTGAGTTGATGCCTGATGCTTCTGATTGTTGTTTTATAAAACACACCTACTATTGAGACTCAGTCTCTTTATTGTAGATGGTAAATTTCCCTTGAGGCATGTGCTTTTGTTTAAGAAGGCATAAATAAATAAATAACTTTAATACTTTACAGTTTAAAGTGAACGGAAGTTAAATTGGCATTTATGCCTCCAGCAGAGGAGTATAATAAGTGAATATGTAGAGCTTTTACTGTATAATGCAGTATCAATAATTAAATTATTTAAAAATAACATATATAAAATGGGTGGCTGAATAATAAAGTTTATGGAAATGATAATTAAATCCAGGTGTGATGCCTCATGCCTGCAGTCCCAGCTACCTGGTTGGAGGCAGAAGAATCACTTGAGTCTAGAGTTCAAAGCCAGCCAGGGCAACAGAGTGAGACCCTGCCTCAAAGAAAAAGTAGTAATAACAATGATGAAAATTAATACTATATGTTACTGATTTTCTCACTTAAGGGGATTTTATAAGCATTATAAATAACATTTTTGTTTCTGATATATCTCTTTTTTTGTACTAGAGATTGAACCCAGGAGCATTCTACCTTAGAGCTACATTCCTAGCCCATTTTTATATTTTGTTTTGAAATAAGATCTTCCTAAGGTTTCAGCCTTCTAAGTATAGGGATTACAGTGTCCACTACCATTCCTGGTTTGAAATACTTTTTTTATTTTTATACTAGGAGGAATTGATCCCAGGGACATTCTATCTCTGAGCTACACCTTCAGTCTTTTTATTTTTTGTATTGAAACAGGGCTTACTAGCTTGCTGAGGCTAGCTTTGAACCTACCAACCTCCTATACCAGAATTCCAAGTACTGGGGTTACAGGCACGAGTAAGCTATTGATATACTTTTTAAAAATCTTAGTGATAAACATGGTAAATAGGCTGATAATTTAATTTAAGATATTGGTAATGTTTTACATGATTACGTGTGTGTGTGTGTGTGTGTGTGTGTGTGTGTGTATTACTGGAGTAGAGCCTAGGGACATCATTCTACTTTTGAGATATACCCCTTTAGACCAATTTTATTCTTTTTATATTTTTTTGAAGCAGTCTAAGCAAATTACAGAGGGCCTCTCTAAATTGGTGAGGGTGGCCTTGAATCTTTGATCCTCCTGTCTCAGCTTCCCAAGTAATGAGATTACAAGTGTGTGCCACCATGCTGGCTATGAGCACTGTTTTTAATAACCTGTTGCCAGCAGGACATGAACTTTGGTAGTTTTTCTAGTTGCTATGATGCTTATGAGTCAAATCAATTAGTGCCAAGTTTATTCACTTTATGATTAAGTTAGCAAGTCTGTCATGTAACTAGCCATGGTCAGGGATATATAACTGAGCTTTCTGGAGGAAAAAGAAGCTCACAACTATGAAATTATTGAGGTATCTTACAGAGAACCTTGTGTGGGGTTGGAGCCATTCTCAGGCTGAGATTTCAGGTCATATTCCTTGACAGTTGCTACTTTTTCATTAATTTTGGGTTCTCATAGGTTTCTTTCCTGTTTCCATTGAGCTTGTCCAGGCATAGTAAAAAGATAACTACAAGAATATGCAGCAGAAACATTTATCTTTCCTTATCCTTTATTTTTTTCAAAAATAAAATTAGCTCATGTACTTTCCTTGCTAGATTAAATGGATTTCTAATTTACTTAGGAAAAAAATCTAAACTTTTTGCTATATTTGGAAAACGCTACAAAGAAGGTAGCCAACGCATCCCCCCATTGAGCAGTAGATTAAATTTGTCTTTTCCTTGAATCTGGACCATCCTTGTGACTTGCTTTGATCTGTGAAATATGATAAAAAATTACACTGTGCTTCCCAGCTTCAGGAATTAGAAATTTCTGTGCCATGTGAAGCCAGAGGAAATACAATTGCCTTCCTCTGTAGAAAGAAAATGTGGAGAAAGAGAAGTGTTGGTGTGGGAAGAGATTTTGAAGGAAGAGAAAGAGTCCTGCCAGCCGTGGCTTCTCCATCTACCTCCAACGAGCCACCAGGCATGAAAATGGAGCCATTCCTAGTTTCCTGGCCCAGTTTAATCCCAATTTTTGATGGGGTCATCCCTACCAAACATTGCTAAATTTCAGACTTTGGGCAAATAAATGGTTGTTTTCAATTAAAGGCCAGGAGAGTTGAGATGGTGCCACCTTTGCCTTTGACTGGTCAAGAATTTTGAAAATCTAGAAAATGAACTTAAGTATAAAACAAGGAGAAAAAAACATTCATGAATGAATAAATGTAAGTAGAAATATTTTCAATATGAAAATATGCTATTTTTGTTTGATTTTGAACTGGAAAACCTCCAGACAAATTACTGCAAGGCCATAAATAAGCATATTTCAAAAAGTTTAGGTCTGGAGAACCTTATCTCTATAAAAGGGTCATCTTAGAGAGATATAGTATTGCCACATATGTAATTTTCAATTTTATAAATAAAAAGCTAAAAGTAACAGGTAGATTTAATTTTAATAACTTATTGTATTCCACCAAATATATTCAAAATGGTGTAATTTCCACAGGTATCAAGAATACAATTATTAACACATTATTTTATATGTTTGCCTTAAATTTTTGAAATTCAGTATGCATTTTCTACTTACAGCATATTACAAGTTAGACTAGCACATGGTAACTGTTCTCTCATAACTGATATGGGATACAGAAAAAGAATTCTGAGGAAGAGGGTGTTGAGAATTTGTAGTAGAGACCAATCGTCATTATCATGCATCCTGTTTATGCATGCATGCATGTATCCATCCATCCATCCTGAACTTCCTTGAAGTTACATTGAGTGCATGGTCAATATGGTGGGGAGAATTTATGTACATTGGTTTTAAACCTAACCCTTACAACTCTCTCGAATAATTTATAGTTTTCTCTTTTCCTGCTATGGTGACTTAGAGGCAAGGTTGGTCCTGATGGTACAACTACAGGGTGGATAACGGCCACCCATCCAAATCTGACTGTGAAGTGGGAAATCAGTCATTAGACTTTAGGGCTTTCCTGTCACAGCCACAAGAATTGACCACCCAGTATGGGAAGAGAGAGCTACTGTCCAGCCTTTGAAAAGGGGTTTCCAAAAACACAAGTAGTAATGTTAACTAAATTACAAAGAAAAAAAAGGTTTTGTTTTTCAGTAAAAAAAAAAAAAAAAAAATAGAAATTCTTATCCACTAAGAATTTAGCCTTATAAGTGCAGACTTAATGTAGGAGCTAACTGAAGAAGCATGTTGAACTTTATAAGCTCAGCTAAGATCTGCTTGAAAGGAGAAGGGGATATCAGAAAAGGAAATAGAAGTGGAAACTCGGAGGATATAGAGACATATCCATCTGCTGCAGAAAAAAAAATATGGTAGGAAAGGAACGTTTCTGCTACTGTGAAACAAGTCTTGATTTATGCAAGTCCCGGAAGAAGAGAAATTCTGAATTTAGGTGAGATTTTGGCAGAGTAGCATATGACCAAAGACAGATTGGCTGTGAACTTTATTTGAAGTTTCCTGTAAGATATTTACATTGGGATGTCACAAACTGATGCTCAAATGAAAACATACAATAAATTATTTTAAATATCTGATTGGCAGTGAGGAAAAGGAGGGATAGCCAAATAAAAATTAAGTAATTGAGGTGTAATGACTGCAAATTATATACATATAGAAATTATATATATAGAAATTATATATATAGAAATTTTATATATATATATATAACTGCGGGTGGAATTCAGGGGCTTTTCTACCTCCAGGCTATATTCCCAGACCTTTTCTTTATACTGTATTTGGAAACAGGGTCTCACTAAGTTGCTGACAGCCTCACTAAGTAGCTGAGGATGGCTTTGAACCTGTGTGATCCTCCTGTCTCAGCCTCCCAAGAGCTGGGATTACAAGTGTGCACCACCACTCCTGGCATGCAAATTTCTATATTTTCAAGAATATAGAATCATATCTGAGATAGAAGCAAGTATATTATCTCCACTATGTGGAAAGCAGAGAGTCATAATTTGCCTCTTGGGTACCACATATTTTTCTAATTGTGGAATTGTTAAGACCTAGATTTATACTCAAGTACTCCCAAAACCCCGCATTTTTAATGATTTCTAAGGGCAAAAGCAAAAACAAAACACTAGTTTGAGAGGTGACCACAGAAGTCCATTCAAGAAAACGTTGTGCTTCTTTTTTTGCTTTTATTGGTGCATTAGAGTCTCACATCATAAGGTAAATCATATTGACAGTAACATATATGGACACAGTACTTGGCTCCCCCTCTCCCCTGCCTTTCCATTTCCCAATAGCAAGTGCCTGGATCCACAATGGTATGTTCACATGTATACACATAGTTGATGGTATTATTTTCATTAGTAAACCTCAGTCTTCTTCCTCCCCTATCCTTCCTTTCTGGCTCCACGGAGGTTCTCCTTCATTATCTGGAGTCTAATTTTTAAGAAGAGAGTTTATGCAATCCTAATACTTGGGTGGGTACAAAAGGAGGATCAGAGGTCTGAGAATAGCCTGAGTAACTTAGCAAGACCCGTTTCAAAGGAAAAAATCAAGAGCTGAAGGTGTAGCTCCTCAAAGGTAAAATATTCCTGGGTTCAATCCCAAATACCACCAAAAAAGGAAAAGAAAGGAAAGAATAGATCCTCATTGACATATTTATCTCTCAGGATGAAGGTTTTTGTGGTAACTTGAATATATTGAAATGAGCAAAGAGAAAAAGAACAGATCTTTTTGGAAAAATAAGACAGTCAGAATGGTTGGTGGCGGAGCTGAAGTAATAGGCAAATAACATAGTACCTGGCAGAAAGCCTGGAGAGAAATATTGGATGGACAATGAGAAATTTCTGGTACCTGCAGGACTTCCAGGGGAGGGAATATTGCATTTGCATGTGCATAGTTCTCTTGCACTTTTAAAATAATACATAGGTCTGTCATGAACTCTCTTTGCCAGTCTAGTTGGAGTTAGGTGAAATCTCAGGGTATTTTTGATTTGCATCTCTCTGACTGTGAGGTGGGAAATTAGTGATTAGACTTTAGGGCTTTCCTGTCACAGCCACAAGAAATGACCCCCCATTATGTGAAGAGAGAGCTACTGCCCAGCCTTTGGCAAGGGTTTTCCCAAGACACAAGGAGTAATGTTAACTAAATTACAAAGTGGTACAGTCCCCACCAACAAAGTATTAGAGTTCCCACTTTTCCACATTCTCGCCAGCATTTGCTGTTGTTTGTGTTTTAAATGATTGCCATTCTAATTGACACTTCATGAAAAAAGAAATTTAAATAGCCAATAAATACATGAAAAAAATGCTCAACATCATTAGAAATCAGGGAGAGTTGGTGAATCTATTTTTGGACTTACTATAGAAATTTAAATGCTCATCATGAAGAGAGACCTCAATATGGATATATACTTGATTGAGTTCCTCTGGGGAGAACTGAGATGTGGAACTTGTTTTTTCTTTTCATATATCTTAGAAGTGTGGCCACTTCGTAGATTTGCCTGCTTAGTTATTATTCAAATCTGAAGGCTTCCCCCTATGGTTCCTGTGAGTCTGACAATCTCAATACATATATTTAGTGATCAGTCATTGAACTCCTATCAGCAGAGATTGGTCCATCCAGTAAGCATGGGCAGCAAGACAGGGTATTCAAATTGCTGGTTTGAGATAAAGGTGCTGTAAAAATTAAATAGACCAAAAGAGAGTCTTCATTTAAGTAATATTCCTTTTAGATCATCTATCTATCTATCTATCTATCTATCTATCTATCTATATCTATCATCTATCTATCTATCTATCTATCTGTCTATCTATCTATATTCTATGGTTCTATCTAGAATTGTTAGTAAGGTATTTGGTGTCTTTGGTCTTAAGAAATGTTAGTTCTTTTAAGCAGTCTGTAGTGTATAAATTGTCTTGCATTAATTTTCTAGGAATTGCTAGGAGTGATGGTACACATTTGTAATACCAATACTTGGGAGGTTGAGATATGAAGATCACAAATTTTAGGCCAGCCCAGTAATTTAGCAAGACCCTCAGCAACTTAACAAGATTATATTTCAAAGTAAAGGATAAAAAGGGCTAAGGGTATAGTTTGGAAGTAGAATCTCCAATGCCAAATAAATAAATAAATAAATAAATAAACAAACAAACAATCTAGTAATTGAGTTTATATAACACAAGAAGACATAGTAATAAAGACAAGTAGGAAAAAATAGAAATTATTGGCCAGGCGTGGTGGCACACATGTGTAATCCCCGTGCTTGGTAGGCAGAGACAGGAGGATCATGCAGGTTCAAAGCCAGCCTTACTGGCTTAAGAGACCCTGTTTCCAAATAAAAATATAAAATAGGTTTGGGAGTATAGCCCAGAGGTAGAAGGATTTCCAGGGATCCCAGTAACACACACACACACACACACACACACACACACACACTAGAAATTATTGAATGTTAGGGTCCATCACAAGTCATATTTTTGGGAGATAGTCAATGGGCAAGTAAATTGCTTCCTAACAGGGCTTACTTGCATAAGTGGAAGCATGGATCTAAGTTAGGAAGTGATTATACAAGTGTGAAACACAGTTTGTTAATATTTCAGTAATCTTGCTTATGTCAAAGGAGGAGAAAAGCTGTTATTTGTATAGTTACCTTTATATGTTGATGGAATGCTTAAATAAAAAATACTATACTGTTTCTGTAAGAGAATGGAATTCAAGGACCCTTGATATTTGTTTCTTTCTTTCTTATTTCTAATAGGGAAGTAAAACTGGCCAGTATTTTCCCTCAGATTGTGTTTATGAGTGAGTCTAGTCCCTAGAACAGGGGACCTAGAAATAGATCAATACAAATAAGCTCATCTGATTTTTGAAAGAGATATTAAACTAATTTAATGAAAGAAAGATAGTCATATAAACAACTGGTACTGGACTATGACATCCTCAGAGAGAAAAGTTGTTTGCCTAAACTTCGCATCTTTTGCAAAAAATTAACTAAAAACAAATCATAGACCTAATTGTAATACATGAAACTTTAAGTCTTTAGAAAAAGTACTGGAAGGTCTCAGTATCTAGGACTAATTTGGATCTTAGACTTGACACCAAATTCATGATACATAAATGGGAAACATAATTTGGACCTCATTAAAATAAAATATATATATATATATTCTGTGAAATGTCATAATGAAGGATACCAAAGACAGGCTAAATACAAAAATAAAATATTTGAAAATCACACATTCGACAAAAGATTAATATCCAAAATATATAAAGAAATATGACAACTTAATTGTGAAATCCACCTGTCCAATTAGAAAATGGACAAAAGATATCAAATGACATCTCACTCAAGAGGAAATACATATGAGAAATGAAGACATAACAGGATGCCAACATCCTTAGGCATTAGAGAGGTGTCAATAAAAACTACAGTGAGATACCTCTATATACTTTAGGAAGGCTACCCCCTGCCCTCCACAGATAGTGACAGTAGTGAATAGAAAAGGGATGTGGAGAAGCTAGGTCAACATTTTTGGAGGGAGTATAGATGGCCCATTCTGTCAAATGTTTGGCGAGTTTCTTGAAGACTACAAATGCAATACTATGACCAAATAATTACATTTGGGGTATTTATCTCAAATACATGAAAATTCTCCTCACACAAAATATATAGATTCGTGTTCATGGAAGCTTTATATGCAATAGCCCAATATGATGTAATCCTAAGTGTCCTTCAACAGAGGAGCGATTGATGAAACTACAGGTACATGTAACCATGGAACACTTAGAAGTATCAAGGAAAAAACTATTGATACATGCAAAAGCTTGGAGAAAATTCAAGAACAGTGTGCTACCCGAAAAATACCAATCTCCAAGTGTTTTAGTCTACGTTAAGTTCAGCATATAACTGTCTACATTTTGGTTCTCAGGATTGAACCCAGGGACATTCTACCTCTGAGCTATACCCCAATCACTTTTTATGTTTTATTTTGAAATAGCATCTCTCTAAGTTGCCAAGGCTGACCTTGAACATGTGGTTCTCCTGTCTCAGCCTCGCAAGTACTGGAATTGCAGCCAGGTGCTACCATGCCTGGCCTTCTAACATTCTTGAAGATGCAAAATTTTATAGAGAACATATTGATTTTTGACCGTGAGGAATTAGTAATGAGGGTTTGAGGAGGAGGGAGGAAAGATCTAGTTATAAAAGAGAGATATGAAGGGTGCTGGTAGAAATGGAACTGTTCTGAGTCTTACTGCATTGCGGATACAGGAATCTGCAGGTGTGATAAATTGTACAGAGCTAAAAGCTTATACACTCTCACACACATCAATGTACTGTTTCTGTATTAATATCCTGGTTCTGATATTGTTTTGTAAGATGTTATATTTGAAGGAAATTGAATAGAGTCTCAAGATCTTTCAGTATTCTTTCTTGATGCATAAATATTTATAGTTATCTCAAAATAAAAATAAAAGCTAATAAAGTCATTGCCTGGTATATTTTTTTTCCTCTGCCATTCAGATTAACCAACACAGAGACATCTCCCTAGCTTTCTCCTCTTTTCTTTCTTATAAAGTGCAACAAAGGCTTAGGGTCAGGTTTGATGTTGGGGTCTAAGAAATTTTTAGCCTACATCAAGTTCATCAACTCTGTGCTCCTGATTTCTGTGCTAAACCTGGATAGTACAACATTTTTATACTTTTATTTCTTTTTTATAGCATTATCTGCATGGTCATCTCCAGGGAGAAAGCTGTGAAGAAAAAAACTGTTTCTGGTCTGGAGAAGAGGTCCTGCATTCTCATGATCCCTCACTATAAAATCCTTTCAATACTATGAAGACCAATTTAGATTTAGTGATCAATAAGATGGTATTTATTCAAGTTTTAGAATCTTTTGCCATCATCTCCAAATTCACATTAAGATATTATTAAAAAGGCAGTACATGCCAGGTGTGGTCGCAAGCACCTATTATCCCAGTAATTGGGAGGCTGGGACAGGAGGATCACAGGCTTAAGGTCAGTCTCAGTAATTTAGTGAGACTGTTTAAAAATAAAAAAATAAAAAGGGCTGAAGGTCTAGCTCAGAGGTAGAACACACCTGAGTTTAATCCCCAGTACCCTTTGACCCCCCCAAAAGTGTGGCATTTAAGTTTTGGCTATACATGGTATATATGGATTTGAAAGATATTATGTATAGGAATCAGTTTGTGTGCATCTTAGAAATACCATGCTTTTATACAATCATCATCAATATTATGAGCTCCATGAAGTTGATTTTTTTTTGTGGGTCTGATTCTTTAGGGAGGATAAATAGAATAATAACTGTTTACAACAAGAGTCTCCTATTTTCTTTGTCATTTGAGAGAGAAGATTGAGAGACCCAGAGCCTGTTGTTTGGTGTTCCCTAACTCTCTTGGTCATTCATTGCCAAACACTGTGCCGTGACAGTTCTTTTCTCCAGGGTTGTGCCAGCAGCCTTCATATTTACAGCATCTTTTGCTTGTACACCCTAGCAGAGCATCCTGGTCCTTCTACATGCCAACCTTGAATCTGTTTCCTATTTCAAAGATTGAATTCAGCATGATGAGTGATAAGATTATTCAGCTAATCCATCTAATCTCAGATTCTGTAGATCCAAAGTAGTATCTACCAGAAAAAGTGTACAAGTGTATTTAAGTTTCCTTCCTCCCTCCCTCTCTTCTTCCTTCCTTCCTTCCTTCCTTCCTTCCTTCCTTCCTTCCTTCCTCCCTCACTCTCTTCCTTCCTTCCTTCCTTCCTTCCTTCCTTCCTTCCTTCCTTCCTTCCTTTCTTCCTTCCTTTCTTCCTTCCCTCTATTCTTCCTTCCTTCCTTTCCTGAGGATTGAATCCAGGAGCATTATACTACCAGGCTGCATCTTCAGCTCAATGTAAAAATTTTTATTTGGAAACAGTCTTGCTAAGTTACTTCTCATTGGCCTCAAACCTGCAATCCTCTTGACTCAGCCTCCCAGGTATTAGGATGAGAGGTGTGCACCACCACGCCTGGACAATTGCTTTAAACTCTGTGTTTTCTTAAGATCTCAATTTAAATCCCTGTAACCTACTTTCTTGAGAAGTTTGCGGATTGGCAAGACTCTTGCCAGGGCTGTGGGAGGGAAGCGGGTAGTGGCTGCTGCTTTACATCCTGGGTCTGTCTGATCTGCAGAAAAGGAAAGAAGACAACAGGGAGGGCTATAATGCGTACACACTTTCTTCAGTCCAGGGAATGCCAAAGCAAGAGGTCTCCAGACTGGCTCCCAGGGGCAGTACCTAGAAATTAGGACCCGTGAGGAAAGTGCTGAGATGAGATACATTAACATTAACATCTTTTAATTTAATTTAATTTTATTTTTTTGCAGTACTGGGGGTGGAACCCAGGGGCATTCTACCTCTGAGCTATGCCCCAGCCCTATTTTTTATTCTCTATTTTGAAACAGAGTCTCACTGAGTTGCAAAGAGCCTAAGTAGCTGAGGCTGGCCATGAACCCAGATCCTCCTGTTTAAGCCTCCCAAGTACTGGGATTAAAAGCATGCACCACCACACCTGGCTACATCTATGTTTCTGCCCTAAATATACCTTTCTACTTTACAAATCTTGTTTTCCTCCCACAATCGGCAATTTTTCAGGTCTGACTATAATAGTAGAATCTCTCATGGCGATGTGGGATTGTGTTTGGGTCCACCCCAAGAATGCAGATTTCCCCACCCCAAAAATGTAGTTACTTAAGGAAAGACACTCAGATTTAACAGGCTTTAAAAAGTTCCCCAGTTGGTTTTGATGTGCAGACTGGGGTGAGACCTCTGACAGCCTCCTGGAGCCTGGCACTCTGTGGCCGCAAATCAATATGGCCGACAGGCTAGGTACTGTCATTTAAGAGGCTGATCTGGGAAATGGTAACGTTCCCTGCTTCAGGCAGGCTGCTCCGGAGCATTCGCATCTTCCTTGGAGTCCTGCATTTGCATTAAGTCACACATTTTCCCAAATGTCCCACTCTAATAGAATTAGACTCTTCCAGACCTCCTAATTTAATTTTTATTGTAATTTGCCTTTTCAAGCTCCCTTGGTCTCCTTGTTTCGCTTTTTCATCCTATGACCAGATGTTGCTGTGCATTTCTGAAATAAACAGCTCGCTTGTGAGCGAGGGAAGGTGATAAGATTTAGCCTACCCTTGGCTAAATACCAAGGGTCTGCGTACTCTCCAGGTAATTGTTTCATAGAGAACTCACCATCTCTTTCATTTTGTCCCCAGGAGATGCTACTGAGGATGGTTCTCTGACCTTTGATAAATAAGCTGGTTAGACTTCTTGGCACCATGTGAATGATTTTCTTCCTCTCCATTTACAAAGCTTGAGATCCAGCAACTCATCAGACCTGCCCAAGATTTTCAGAGGATCAGAATCCCTTCAGGTAACTCTTTATATTCTTTGACTGTTGATATTCAAATACTTTTTTTTTTCTTTTTTGGAAAAATAACTTGCTAACTACCTAATTTTTAGAGATGACTTTTTTTTCCATCTGACTATTAGCAAGCTGACCAGCCAAGAAAATTTCAAGGCAATTCAGAAACTCAAGTAAATGTCTTTCCTCCAGAAGGAATTATGACAGCTTTTCTGGCTCAAATATCCTTGTTATTTGAATAAGAGAACAACATCTTTCTGGTCCACTTGAACAAATAGAATTGCAGTAGCTCCACCCTCTTGTGATGTTGGCATTTTCAAAGCATTTTTTTCTGGGGCAGAATAAGTTTTCTTTTTGCCAGCGTGACCAGGAAATGTTAAAGAAAAAGGCCCAAATTAACAACACATTTAAAAATCTAGTTATTACAGCTTCCTTTTCTTGTTATCATATATTGGCAGTTGGATTAAATGAAGTTACAAGATTAATAAAAACCTTCTCAATGGTGATTTCACATAATTAAAATTCAGAACTTTAAAAATATCTTATTTTACCCACATTTGTTTATCTTAAACAAAAATATAATTACTAGAGGTATAGATATTAAAATACAAATCTAATTTAAGAGTCAAGTACTATAATTAATATTGCTTTTGTATTTATAAAGTTACATTATAGTTAAAAGTTATGTTAGAGTTAAACTTTAAGTAAAAGGAATTTAACCAAATTATTGTATCATTGTAACTCAGAGAAAATTCAGGTAAAATATTATATCACCAAGGTGCCTCGTTCTTAAGGTATAGTTTTAGCTTTAAATATAGTACAAGACTCTAGGACAGAAACCAAAGTTATCTTTCTCTTAGTCTTGAGGTGATAGTAATTTACATTTTGAAAGATAATTCTCTCTTTCCTAATGGTTCTAAATGTTATTATTGCAATCAAAATCATCATCTTTACATGTGATTTTGAAAAGAAAGGTGTACCATTTTGCATACTCAAAAAAGAAAAATACACTAAAGCCCACCAAATTTAAACAAAACCAATAGCTAAGGCATTGTCAAAGGAGGAAATGAAATGAATGAAGAAATACCCAAATGTAACTCAAAACCACAGAGTTTGTTCATAGAAGTAGAACAGGCTCCTGTCTTTTACATTAATTTCCAGCTCAGAATTTTAGGGCTTGGTAAATACCCTTTACCAAGACTTCCTAGAAGCCTTGTCTTCCTCTTTGTCATATAGATCACTGCTGCCTGTAAGAGTTCTTTACATGGTTATGGAAGTTAACTGGCAACATGCCTGTATAATTTATGATTAGAGGGCAATCCAACTTTTGTTTGGGGGAATGATTTTATAATCCAATAAAAGTTCACATTATTTCATTAGTGTCTTATCTTAAACAAAATTTCTCCATATTTTGTCTTTATTCTCTCTTTATGCATTCATTTTGTTTTGGAGGTTCTAAGCAGAAGTTACTGAGTTTGATTTATTCATAGTCTTTTGACCAGTCCAAGTAGCCCAATATGTGAAAATATTTGAGAACATGGTTGCTGAAACATATGATGCTAATTTACTTCTTAAGAAATGTATATGCAAATTCTGTTTAGCCATTTGGAAAACACGGAATCTTATTCAGGTTAAACATTATCTTTAATGGTCTTCTTTAAAAATACAGACTTCAGTTTTACTTTTATTCTCAGAATTGCGTACCAGATATTTGACATGAAGACATAAATCTTTCTTACAACTTCCTGTTTGGTAATAGTTGAAGAATGTGGTTAGCAAAAATCCCCCAATTTGTTTTGCAGCCTGATTCCACCATGTTGATGGATAAGCTTTCCTTTTTCATATGGCTGGGAGGGCACAAGTGAATTGCTTTTAGAAATTCAACAGTTATGAAAACAAAAGTCATTTATTAAGTGCTTGCTATAAAATGGGCAATTTGATGTTTCTTGTTAGCTTGTACAAATAAAATGATGTTTATATATTTTAGGAATAAAACATATTTCTTTTCTATGTACAAATAGAAAAAATATTTTTGTTGTTTATCAGAAAGAATACTTTGAATTATGGAATATTGTTACAGAAAGCACCTAGTTAATTTAGTGCATACTGGATCTCCAGACTGTCTTAAACCTGAAAATGGATTTTATAAATTGGTAATAATTAACTATTGTTTTTTGTAACGATCATATGTAAATATCTGTATGCGTGTGGAATATACACACATATACATACACATATATAAAAAAGACATTTGAACTGGTCTTCACTAGTTTAGCCAGTAAATCATTTTCTGAAACGCATAGCTACTTACAGATAAGTATAGATTTAGTTCCTTCCTGCCTAAATTATGATGACTCACAAATCATTGAGTTTTAGCTTCCCAGTTTTATCATATTAATATTTGGAAATATGGAACCATATTTTAAAATATTATGGGAACAGTAAAGAATATCTCTTAAAGGCAAATATATTTAAGCATTCTTAATAATTTGGTTTTAAATTATGTACAAAATAAAGCCAATGTCATCTTTTAAATGCTAAAACAAGATGTTATCTTATAATGGAATAAAAACTCAAAATGGTAGGTCTGTGAATTTTTAGGCCAACTGTAAAAAAAGAGTGGGCGGGAAACAACCAGAGACTTGCTGCTTTCAGAATTATGACCTGAGTCAGAACACCCAGGGAATCCACTTAAATAACTGGCAAAGCAGGTGACGTGGAATAGCCTTCAAAGCTTTGTAGATGACATTTCATGTATGTCATTTTGTTAGCAAATGAGATGCTCTATGTAAGTAAACATCCCAGATAACTAAGCCTAAGTATTTAACCACAGTTAATTTAAACATATTGGATTCACTTCCTTTTCTTAATGTGAAAAGCTAGCCTGCTTACCATCGATTTGACAGCTTATTGTTATTAATGTATTGACTCTTGAGGACTTTCAGGGCCGTCTCCAATAAGCCACACCACCTGGTCACTCCATGGTCCACAGGTGTATGTTTTCTCCTTTAATTAATATCATCTTTCTATAATAATAATGTGTTAAAGAATATAATTTAAAATCTTTCAAATTATGACACTCATACAAATATAAAGTGAACCCTTTTCAGGGATTTTATAATGCATTAATTAATGAGAGAAATAGGAAGATATTTCCGCCTACCTGAAAAACTCAATATAGAGACTCATAGGCATGCAGGCAGGCAGGCAGGTAGGCAAGGATGCTGAAATTCATTTATGCATATTTATAAATTTGTTAATATACAGAGGGCAATAGACAATTTTCTACCACACAAGAATATTTCACATCACCACTAGTTTTCTATCATTTACAAAGTTGTAAAATAACTCAAAGGCTGAGAGAACCCAAAGGGTAACTGAATATAGTAATCTTTTGATCCTTTTACATTTTTTTTCCTGAAAAATAAAGCCTTCTCTTCAAAACAAACAAACAAACAAACAAAGCAAACTTTTATTTCTAGAATTGTTCTGAGAACTTTACATGTATTTGTTTTGTCTTTCAAAAGTTATTATATTAATAACAACACTCCTAGAAATATAAGGAAGAAAATAGTATGACTATCCCACCTATGGATATGCTCACTCGCATTAGTAGAACGTGGTGAATTTGACTCAAAGTCATTTGGGTCCACCTTGGGCCCTTATACTCTATGATGACTAGGATTTCACTTGAAATTTTTAGGAGGCACATTTAATTTTAGTTAATGCCCATAGTTTTTAAAGGCCATCTTTGATTTCACTATTTTTGACAACAAAAAAAGAAAATCTCCACATTGCCATGGCAAAACCACACAGGTGAGACCCTTAACCCACTAGTCTTAGTTACAGGTAAAACAATCAGTCTGCTGGCTTTGGCCATTTGAATTTCTTCCTTGGTGAAGCGTCTATTTAATTCACTCGCTCATTTTTGATTGGGTTATTTGTTTTCTTAGTGCTGAGTTTCTTGAGTTCTCCGTATATTTTAAATATTAGTCCTCTATCAAAGGAGTAGCTGGCAAACATCTTCTCCCATTCTGTTGGCTCTCAGTTGAGGTTCTTGATAGTTTCCTTTGCTGTACAGAGTTCTTCAGCTTCATGCAATCCCACATACTGATTTGCTCTTCAGTTTCTTGTGCTTGTTGGGTCTTGTTGAGAAAGTTTTTATCTGTGCCTATGTGTTGCAGTGTTGGACCTATGCCCTTTTCTTAGAGCCTCAAGGTCTCTGCTGCTGGAAAAAGTTAGCCTGTTCAACAAATGGTATTGGTAAAACTGGTTAAACCATATGCAGAAAAATGGAAATAAATCCCACTTGGCTTTGGAATTTTATTTGGTCGCTCAAATAATTGCTTCTGAATTATTATGACTTTTGTCAACTGCTGAATTTTGTTTTTTGTTTGTTTGTTTGGAGGTTTTTTTTGGTGCAGGGAGTTAAAACCAGGGGCATTCTACCGATGAGCTACACACCCAGCCCTATTTTATTTTTATTTTGAAGTAGTGCCCTACTAAGTTGTTGAGAGTCTTAGTTGCTGAGTACTGAGGCTGGCCTCAAACCTGTGATCCTCCTGACTCAAACTCCTAATAGTGAGATTGTAGGCATGTTTCTCCATGCCTGCCTTTTAATTGTTGATTATAATTTTAATCACATTTTATCTTTAAGTAGATATAATCTAACTTTTGGAAAATGTTACCTATATTAAGAGTACATTTCAAAAATGCTACTACATTTTAGTAGTTGATATAGATTGATAGAAAGTCTGTTTTGTAGAGTTTAATTTGAATGATATATCTTAAAATTATATATATACACACACACATATATATACATACATACATACATATATTTAATGGAGAATAACAAAAATGGGATGAAATAATGTACCAATTTTCACATAAACTCATATGTTAAGGTCATTCTTATGACAATAATAATATTGCATATTATTTTCTATGCCAATAGTTCTCAAGCTGCTGGGGGCTCTTGTAAGACTCCTTTAGAAATCCATGAAGCCACACTATTGTTTTTATAATAAAAGTGAGAAATATCTGCCTTTCTTTCTGGTTTGACTTTTATAAATGGCAACAAATCAAAGGTGGGTTCGACTTCTGGTAACGTATCTAAAGGAAAATAGTAAGATAAGAAAAATAGACACTTAAGAATATTCTTAAAGAAGCAACAAAAATGGTAGACTTTATTAATTTCAACCATACAAAAATCTTTTTTATGATCTGTGTGACAAGATAAAGCATTCTTTTGTGTGTGTGCATGCCAAGTGTGTGATGTAAGTATATGTATGATGCAAAGATAAACTAAAGTAAGATGCTGGCACAACTTTTGCTTGAGACAATGACTAACAAGCAGGCTGTGCATATTCAGACTTGAAAAACTAGTAGATAACTGAAGTGAACAGATGTCATTAAGAAAAGCGGTTGACTACAGGTTGTAATGACGAAACCTTGGCTTTCTTGTAAATTGGAATTTTGACTTTCTTGATTAGTTTTGTGATGATGATACTATCAAATGTGCTTCTGAAAATATCCTGTAATGAATGTCAAAATTTGAAAGATCTACTTAGCTCAGCAGGCCAATATTTTTCAAGTTACGAATGTGTGATATTACAGCATGGATTAAAAGTTCATTTAAATGCAAACTATACCAATAGATATGAATGAAATATGAATATAAATTTAGATTCTACATTAACCAACCTTTAAAAAACTAGCAGCTGTGGGGTTTTGGTGTTAGAACAAAGAAAAATAGCCACGATTGTTTTAAGAGAAAATTAAAAATACTTCTCATTTGCCAATAACATACCTTAAGAAATTGACTGTGGAATCAGATATGAGAATACAGCTGTCTTTTTTCAAGCCAGAATTAAGAAGATCTTCAG
This sequence comes from Muscardinus avellanarius, assembly GCF_963383645.1. Taxonomy (NCBI): domain Eukaryota; kingdom Metazoa; phylum Chordata; class Mammalia; order Rodentia; family Gliridae; genus Muscardinus; species Muscardinus avellanarius. Next base: position 14,128,405 of record NC_137787.1, on the reverse strand, counting down.
AAGTATAAAATGATATTTCTCTTTTCACTGAATTTTTCTTAGAAAATATAGTTTTAAGACATAAAGTTGTCATTTAAAACTGTTATGAAATGCATTAACACATATTTTAGGTGTTTACATATTATATAAAATTAATATATTTAACCCACACAAAGACTTGAGGTATTCAATAATATATGAGTGTCAAGGGATCAGGAAACCACAGTTTGAAGCCTACTCTTCTTCTCTTTGAGTCATTAATTTAATGTTTCTATATTCATTAATTCAGTTCATCAAAAGATATTTATTCAGTGCCTACTACTGTGTCCAGCACTAATTTTGATAAGAGATATTTCTTCTCTCACAAAACTTATATTCTGATATGAAAGGTGCAGTTTTTAGTAGGGGTGGAAGGAGCCTGTTTGGGAATACAGTGAATTTTAGAAGCCTTTAAATATATAGTTAAGGCCACGGTTTGAGGTATGAGTATGAAACTTAAAGCATTTAGTTTTATTTCCAAATTATTTGTTGGTTGGTAAGGAAAACAACTAAATGCTTAAATTAAGTATTTGTCCTTTAAAGGGATTAAAGTTTAAAGTAAATTTTACACAATGAGTTGTAAGTCCTTTTAGCTATGATAACATTCATATATATATATGTATGTGTGTGTATATATATGTGTGTGTATATATATGTATATATACATATATATAATAAATATATGAAATATATTTATATATATGTTTATATAAATATATAAAGATTATATATATATATATATATATATATATATATATATATATATAATTTTTTTTTCCCAGGAGCATTATACATCTGAGCTACACCTAAACCCTATTTTTTGTCTTTTTTATTTTTGAAACAGGGTCTCAGTGAGTTGCAAATTGCCTTACTAAGTAGCTGAGGCTGTCCACAAGCTGTGATCCTCTCGTCTTAGTCTCCTGAATGCTGGGATTACAAGTGTGTGCCACAGCACCCAGCTCAACATTTATAGTTTTATAATAATAGCACACATACATTTTAGAAGTAATATTTAGCATCTTAACTGCATAATAACCTATTAATCATATTTCCTTCCTTCTCATGAACTTCTTATTCTTGAGTATGAAGACAGTGAACTGTAACTCTAATATAAAAGTATATAATTTTCTTTCTTAGAGAGTTTTAAGAACATTTATTTGCATAATTTTTAAATATAAAGTGCTACCAGATTGTAAGTAGAATAGATATTTGGAGCTTCTATAGCTCTAAAATTTTAGAACTGTAGGTAGTGGGTAGATAAAGTATAAATACATGAAATCCTTAAATGGTTACACAGCATATCTTCAACAAAAATATAGCAAAAATTTTAAAAATGCTTACTTATTTTCCTCCCCTGACATATATTATACAAGAAACATGGAAAATGTCATTAAGCATATTAATGTAGTACAACTGAATTAAAGGATTCTGAACTATATTCATGATAAAGAGCAGAATGACAAGATAGGACAGGAGAGATTCTTCGTAATAGGCCAAGAGGTACTGGGTAGAGGATATGATCCCTGTGTAAAATGTAAAGATAATGCTCAATTCTAAAAATGAGAATTTCATCTAATCCTGGACCTGTTATGCTTAGTATCTTTAGAAATCAATTCCAATGGTAAAAATGAAGATGAGAATCAAACATGAATAAAAATAATTTTCTACTCTTTTTCCAATATGTTAGAACTCTTCACAACTATTCATAGATAACATTGGTGGGGAATTTTCAATAGAGGTATACCCTCTGAAAATTAAAATAAAATCTCTATGTTGGGAGTTAGCACTCTTCAGGGATATGATAGAAACATCATTAATCCCTATTTCTATAACTTCTATCTGAATGAACATTGCTAGTATCTTATTAAGAATTTTGGCATCTATGTTTGTATGGTATATAATTTTCCTTCTATATATGGAATTTTACTCAGTTATAAAAAGAATAAAATATATCATTTGTAGGAGTATGGATGAAAATAGAGAATATTTTGCTGAGATCAGCCAGTCTCAGAAAGTCAAGAGTCTTATGTTTTCTCTTATATGTGAAAGGCAGAGAAAAAAATAGGAAGAAAAAGGACTTCAGATAAATGGGGGAGACCAATGACCTATAGAATAGTGGAAAGGGGTTCAGGAAGGAATGTGGGGATGAGAAAAAGGATAATTGAGGAAGAAAATAGCTCACATAATGTTCTGCCCATGTATGAAGGTATCACTACCAATCTCACTAATGTGTACAGGGAGAAAGGAGGGAGTATCGGGTGGAATGTAGAAGGAAATAGATGAGGTGATATGGTTCATTGAATGCCTCTCTAAAATTTCTCTAAAAAGAGATATTATTTACTCAATTACTAGTCAGAAAACTCAGTTCAGGCTGCTTCTTTTGCAGTCAGATTTTTTATTTTGAATCCATCCTTCAATGATTGTGAGTCAGTCTTTCCTCTTTGGTAACAGAGTGAATGTCTACTGGGGTTATAATATGGAATTGAAGAGATTACAGATGGGAAACAAATTTTGAAGCCCTGCTTGCGTGCAGGCACCTGCACCGGGATATAAATATTTTTCTAATTTTCTCTGAGACATATTTGGATGAAAATCTTTCTCACTCTCTCTATTTTTTAATCCAAATAGAGGGGGAGCTATTTGGTCACAAGTATAAATGAAATCTATCATTCCAAATGTATTATTGCATTTGCATACGATCACTTTAGAAGGAAATTGACTGCAAGATGCTTCTCTAGCACTCAATTTCTCTCTCATTCTATCACTCTTTATCATATATCTAATGTATCTATATTTAAGATTATAGTTAATAGACAATATTAATAAAATATAAGGGATTCAGAATGATGATAACGCAGAATTGCATTTTATTGAGTATTTTAATTATTTAAGCGCTTTTTATTATGTTATCAAATACTGTTCATTATTGTATTATGTTTTGTCAACTGAATATAAACTCCCAGTAGGTCTAAGATTCGTTTTGGTAGAATCTGCCAATGGAAAAAACAGATGAGGATTATGTTCCAGCAGGGCTGGTGAGAGGTCTGATTTCAGTAAATATTTCAGATACTATTTTAGAGAAGAGCATTATTTGATTTCCTGGCTTACTCTGCACAACCTACACATGATTATTCATTACCAGTGCCGCAGACAGCCTTTGACAGCTCTGTGTGTGTGGCTGGTCATTCTACTTTAGCAAAACCACAAGATAGAGCAGACATTATTAGACACTGATCAGTAGTTCTCAGTTCCTGCGGTTTTGTATCAATGGCTCATACTATCTTCAGGGAAGTTACTGCATGTTGCTAATCTAATAGATGAAACCAAACCGATCTATTAGGGGATATACTGAAAGTAGTCATTATGAGGAATGTCACAAATGAACTTTAATTTTCCTGCTGACAATTCTTAGACCTCTTTCCAGATGATCTTCTCTTTCCCGATTCTTTTCAATAACTTTGACAGAGCTAATAATCATGTTTACAGAATTTTCATCAATTCAGTGTGAGCTTCAAAAATTGACATACTAAACTAGCAATAGCTCCAGGGATGGGGTCTTACCTCATGCTGCCCACCCTGTCATGACAACTACACACACCATTGCTTTTCTGCCCATGCAGAGCTCTTTGATTTTTTCCTCCATTATATAATATGCTTTTATTTTTGTAAATATTAAATAGTTATACCATCTGCTATATGGGTCAGGTAATAATTTTCTTTTTCACAAGAGGATTAAGAAGATATAAATTTGGGAATGATAATGACCACAGGATGGACCATATTTCCTCTGCTTCTCATCTCCCACAACTGGCACAGATGCATACACAAACACACACAAAAAATACACATTTATCAATCTTTGGCCTAAATAATAAAGGAGGTTAAGGTAGAGAATTGCCAGCACAGTGGTGAGGCCAGGGCGACACATATTAAGCAGAGTAACTATTGTCAAGAAAAGATCTTGCTTAGTTAAAGGAGAGTTCTGAGACTGTGAGCAGATCATGGGTTTATGCCAAGCCCTTTCCTGTGCCCTCCAGAAGGAATTTACCATGGGTACAAAAGAGGAAGTTGTAGATCCTTCTATGTGCATGAAGCAGAGAGGGGAGTAAAGAAGGAAAATGAGTTCATGAAGAGCTGGACAAATGTCATGATGTTATTAGTTGCTCCCTATCTTCATTGGTGAGGAACAAGTATCATGTATGTGTTAATGTAAGTATTAGGTATGTGTTAGTGTACCAACTAAGCCAAGGAACGATTGCTTCTCTATAAGAGGACATATTTCAGGATGTATTACACTTATGTCTAATAGGATTTATAGTTTATACCAACATGAATATCAGTGATAAGATAGTTTTCAGGCTGTGTTGAATGTTTTACAGAAGAATTTGATACTGCTTATTCAATGTGTTTTAAAAAAAACCTCCAGGCCAAACAGACATGGTGGTTTACATGATTGCAGGTTCTAAAAATCATACAAAAACCCAAAGTCTTTAGGTCAATCACTTTAAATTCGAATTGAATTATTTTTCCTTATTAAAGGGTGCAGAGGAAGAAAACATCTGGGTTGGATTAATTCAGCCATTTAGAGATTTTACCTGAAATCCAGCTTTTTTTGTACATCTGTTTTGCCATCCTTGGCCTCTGGATGCAATTCTCTTAAAATTTTAGTGGCCCAATTTCATTTTCACATAACACTTGGAGACCCAACAGGGGCTGTTATTCTTGTTGGTCCTCTGTTGTTAATATTTAATCTAGGTGGAAAACTTTCTTGGGAGCTCCTAAAATTCTTCTCCTGTTTATTAACCAGAATCGAGCTATTGCTCTAAACCAAACATTATTCAGAGATAATATAAGGAGGCCGCTGAGTACACTCATCTGTCGAGTCACCCCCAGTTTCACTCTACCTCTCATTCCTCCTTCTTCCCTCTCACCCATCATCAGACAGGCACTGGTCTGTGTTCCATCACCATAGCTTAGCTTGTAATGCCTATTTGTGTGTGTGTGTGTGTGTGTGTGTGTGTGTGTGTGTGTGCGCGCGCGCGTGCGTGCTGGCACTGAACTCAGAGGCATTCTGTCTCTGCACTACACCCCTAAACCTTGTTGATTTTGAGATTGGGTCTGACTAAGTTATGGAGGGTAAACTGATAAGGATGATCAGTGTATGCTCTTCCTGCCTCAGCCTCCCAAGTACTGGGATTATAGGCATGCATCATCGATTCCAGCAAAGTTCCTGAAATTCTTACAAATGCAATCAAGACTAAGTAAATTTTTGTTTGGCATTTTTCACATTTGTTAAAGCTTTATCATTTTACTGCTGAGTAGTTTCTCAGTAGAAGGATACACCCCGTAGCTTATTTTTATGGGTTCATCTGCCATCAGTGTACTATCTTGTGTCATATTTTGGTTTAATTCTACCGCAGATCCCCTTTTAAACAATTGGACTGTCTTTTATTATTGAGTATGAATTTATTATATATTCTAGATAGAAAAAATATTAAATAAGTGTTTCACAAGTATTTTTTTCTGTCTATTGCTTACTATTTTGTCCTCTGAAAGTTTATTTTGAATCTGAGTGTGATGGTGTATACCTGTAATCCCAGTATTTGGGAGGCTGAGATAGGAGTATCACAAATTCAAGGACAGCTTCAGCAAAGTTATGAGACTCTGTTTCAAAACAAAAATAGAAAATGCAGAGAGTGTAGATTGGAGGTAGAATGCTCCTTGGGTTCAATCCCCAGAAATTTTCATTTGGATAAAGTCTAATTTATCAAAACCCTTAGCTTCTAGAATTATGAGAAAATAAAGTCCTATTGTTTAAGGCACCTACTTTGAAGTACTTTGTTAAGACATTACCGGAAAATAATGCAATGTTAAATCCTAGCATCATTTACTCAAATGACTTTCTCCCACCAAATTGCCTTTATGCTTTTGTGCAAAATCAAAGGACCATTTATGTGATGATCTATTTCTGAATACTTTATCTTGTTCAATTGATGTGTCTTTGCTCTATTCTTACACAACACTTGCATTGCCTTGAGAACTAGCTTTAAAATAAGAGCTTTATAATAAATCTTGAGGTCACTTAGTTGAATCCTGATTATTTTTTTTTTTTTTTGTACTGGAGGTTGGATCCAGTCCCTCATACATGTTAGAAAAAAAACACCCTCCCACTAAGTGACATCCACAGCCATCCTTTATTAAATTTTATTTTAAGACAGAGTCTTGCTAAGTTTCCCAGGCTTGCCTCAGATTTCTAAGTAGCTGGGATTATAGGTGTGCACCATCACGGCTGGCTAATGTTGGTTCTCTTTCAAAATTGTTTTGACAGGCCTAGTCTTTTCGCATTCCCATGTGAATTTTAGAAACGCCTTTAATTTCTATGAAAAAGCTTTTGCAAAATTTTAATTGAGATAGTTATCAAGTCTATAGATCAATTAAATACTGAAATTCTAATTAATATTGAGTCTTCTACTTAGGAACATAATATATCTCTTTACTTATGTAGGTATTTGGTTACCTCAGCAATACAGAGGACTTTTACTCTTTTGTAAAACATTTCCTAATATATTCTTTATATTTTCATGCTATTATAAATGGCAACATCTCATCACAAATTTTGCTATAATAATGCAGTTGTTTCTTCTGCAGTGGTCTTATTTTATACAACTTTGATAAAATAATCTCTAATTCTAGACTTTCTAGTAGATTTTATGGCATCATCTTCCTAGATAATCAGGCCAACTTTAAACAAAGCTAATTTTTTTTTTTGGTGGTACTGGGGTTCCTGGAAACCCTTCTACCTCCGGGTTACACTCCCAGACCTATTTTATATTTTTATTTGGAAACATGGTCTCTTAAGCCAGGAAGGCTGGCTTTGAACCTGCGCGATCCTCCTGTCTCCACCTCCCAAGCATGGGGATTAAAAGCGTGCGCCACCACGCCTGGCAAATAAAGCTAATTTTACTTCTGTGTAACTTGTAGATTTACCTTTTACTTGTAATAATGTAATATCACTATCTGTTGGTTGTTAGATCTTAGAGGGAAGGCATTCAGTCTTTCAGTATTATAGATGATGCTCGCTATGGTTTTTGTCTGTTTAATTAGATCAAGGAGATCCTAATTTATTTTATATTATTAGGAGAAAAGTTGTGAAATATTTTGTTCTCCTATATTGATATAGTCATATATGTATATAGTGATCTATACTGTATTTTCCTTCTGTTAATATGTTGAATAAGCTGGACATGGTGAGGCATTCTTATATTCCCAAAAGGAGGATTACAAGTTTATGACAGCTTCAAAAAGTAGTGACTCTTGTCAACCTAGTCAGACTCTGTTTCAAAATTAAAATAAAAAAATAGGGCTGGGGGTATAGCATGGAGGTAGAATGCCCCTGATTTCAATTTCCAGTTAACACACACACACACACACACACTGAAATAAATCAACAAAAATTAATACACTTAAATAAAATGAGAATCTCCTAGACATGAAATCTAAGTAATACTCTATCAATGTAAGCACATACATGATACACAAATTTCATTTTTGTGGCAAATATTATACTTTCATAAATATTCTTAAAGTCAAAACAAATATTGAATTAAAATGTAAAATATGGCTTTGTTGTAAAGTCAGCCTCAAGTAAATTAAAACAGTATATCAAGAATGCTCAGTCTCACTGCCTGTAGTCAAATGTCTTCAAGAGAAAACCATAAGCTGGTTTTTCATTCCTGCTTTTCAGCCAGATGTTTTGATGTCATATAGCTAAAGCTCTGAACAGATGAAAATTATGGAAGAAGATTTAATTTCTCTAATGTTCAAAATAAGAACTTTCTTGCTTTAGATAAATGTTTCACAAGGAATTGTGGTAAAGAACAAACTGTCAATAATATTTGCCAAAATCATAACTGAAGAAGTGTTGGCACTTTGAAGAGGAGAATATATAATATAAGTAGAGTTGTGAGAAAATGTTTAATTTAATTATCAAAAATGAAATCTGAGACTAATAAGTATTTTGTGGAATATATATATATATTGTATACACACACACACACACACACACACACACACACACACACACATTTTGTGTGTGTGTGGTACTGGGGTTCCTGGAAGCCCTTCCACCTCCAGGCTATACTCCCAGACCTACTTTTTATATTTCTATTTGGAAACAGGGTCTCTTAAGCCAGTGAGGCTGGTTTCAAACCTGTGCGATCCTCCTGTCTCTGCTTCCCAAGCGTGGAGATTATAAGCGTGCACCACCATGGCCGGCTTGTTGCTTTATATTTAACTTATTAGTTATATACTTTTACTTTTGTTCTATGTTTCTTCTATGAATTTTTACACTTATTAAAAATAAGATCCACTAATTTTACCTCATAAAAATAAGTATAGAATTTGAAATAATTCAGTGTCTATCATTTGAAGTATAATCCAATTCAGTATTTATTAAAATAAAAAAATTAAAGTACAAATAAAATTAAAACCATCTATTTAAAATCTGGATTAAAATATTCCGTATGTGGCTTGTGTATACAGGTGATTATATGATCTGTTAATGAAAAAGTACTTAATTTTAGCTTTGTTTATCAACTTTGATCTATGTTTTTTCCTTACTCCAAATCTATACAATTTTTATTTCTCAAGTCTTAAAATAAGGAAATATGATTCTCCAAATTTGTTCTTCCTTTACAAAATTATTTTGGTAATTCTAGTTTTCTATATTTTCATAACATTTTAGATATAATTTACTAAATCTCACACAAAAATTTGGGATTTTGATTGGGATTATAGATTTACTAGAAAGTAGAATATCAAGTACTGATGAGATTGTCCTAATGCCTGGAACTCTTAAGAGTTGCAGATGAACATGAAAACTGGTAAAGCTATTTGAAAAATAATTTGAATATTCCTTACAAAATTAACTGTACCTAAGGTGCTGTAATTCTACTCATTGTTAATCATAACCCAAGGCTTTTATGAAAATGTTTATGACAGGCAATAAAAAAATTGGAAATCATGTAAATGTTCTTCAACTTTTGAATAGATAATTTGTGATGCATTCAATTTGGAGGTTCATCCTCAGCAATAAAAAGGAACCAACTATGATAGGTGAGACAACACAGAAGAATCTCAAAAGACTTATGCTAATTATAAGAACCTAGATACAAAACCCATACATATTGAAGGCTGTCACTTATATGATTCTCTGTAGGAATGGCAAAATTGTAGGAAAAAGCCCAATGGCTGGGATGGGGAAAGAGAACTGATTACATAGGAGGAGGAGAGAAACTTATGGATTGGGTTTTAGTTTGTTTTATGTGGTTATGGTAATGTATAAAAAAGAGGTTTATTTTGCATACACATCTGGACATCCACATACAAGGCCTGGTCATCTCTGGAGGTAGCCTCTTGGTAGTCGGCCTTACAATAGTGGAAGCACATGTGGACTACACCTCATGGTCAGACATGACACCAGAGTCCAGAGGGGTCCAATCTTGCTTTATATTAAAAACAACATATCTAATGGAAGCTAACCATGAAAGTGTCCATGACAACTACATGAATTTCTTCTGAAGACGGGGACCAATAACTTTTATGGGAGAAGAGATGACCAACTCAGAGAAGCACTTAGAGCAGTTGTCAGCGTGACAGAGAGAGGAACTCAACAAAGGCCTGGTGGAGCCTTGGTTTAGGCGCCACAAAAGAATTTCAGCAGAAGCCAGTCATAGACATAAACAAAGATTTATTTAGGAAATCAAGAAATGCATATTCAAGAGAGAATGTGGGCCATTGGCAAAGGAAGAAATGCACTTGGGGTTTCATGGTTCTTCTTTTAAAGGACATTTTGTAAATGGAGAGCATGAGCCTGGGGTGGTATTAGCCTGATGAATTTGAGTCCCTTGATCATGGAGCACAGAGCAGGTGATGGTGGTCTGGTTCTTCTCAGTTTGACATTATCTTCAGTTTGACATTATCTATTTGATGGACAACACTTGCATTATACGCATATTATTGGGCTTTGAACAATGTCTTTCTCTAGTCTCATTTTGATTGGTCAAAAATACATTCCAGTATCACAAACACTTCCTTATATATCATGTGAGACTATAATGCACCTATAAAAATAAAAAATAAAAATGACAGAACAGTAAAAAAATAAAAAAAATATATTGTGGTAAAGATCCTTTCCCATTCTGTAGGCTTCCTCTTTAGGTTACTGATAGTATCCTTTGATGAGAAGAAACTTTTTAGTTTGATGCTATCCCACTTGTTTATTCTTGCTTTAATTTCCTGAGCTTTGGAGGTTTTGTTGAGAAAGTTACTGCCTGTGCCAATATGTTGTAGTGTTGAACCTATGCTTTCCTCTACTAACTTCACAGTCTCAGGTCTAATTTCTAAGTCTTTGATCCATCTTGAGTTGATTCCTGTGTTTGGTGAGATATAGGGGTTTAGATTCATCTTTTTACAAATGGTTAGCCAGTTCTCCCAGCACCATTTTTTGAAAAGGCTGTCTTTTCTCCAACGTATGTGTTTGGCCCCTTTGTCAAAGATTAATTGACTAAAGATGTGTGGGTTTGTTTCTTTACCAGCCACCATTATGATAGGGGGCTAATATCCAGAATATACAAAGAGCTCAAAAGACTCTACACTAGCAAAACAAACAACCCAATCGAGAAATGGGCAAATGAACTAAATAGACACTTCACAAAAGAAGAGATACAAAGGGCCAATAGATACATGAAAAGATGATCTTCATCACTGGCCATCAGGGAGATGCAAATCAAAACTACACTGAGATTCCATCTAACCCCAGTCAGAGTGGCAAGCATAAAGAAATCAAACAACAACAAATGCTGGCGAGGATGTGGGGAAAGAGGAACTCTTTTACACTGTTGGTGGGAATGCAAACTAGTTCAGCCACTATGGAGATCTGTGTGGAAATTCCTAAGAAAGGTGGGAATAGATCCACCATGTGATCCAGCTCTACCACTCCTGGGTATCTTTCCAAAGGGGTTGAATTCAGAGAAATACAGCAACATATGCATACCTATGTTCATAGCAGCACAATTTGTAATAGCCAAAATATGGAACCAACCCAGATCTCCATCAACAGATGAATGGATAGCAAAACTGTGGGAAATACACACAATGGAATTCTATTCAGCCATAAAGAAGAACAAAATTATATCATTTGCAAGAAGATGGAAAGCCCTGGAGAACATTATGTTAAGTGAGATCAGCCAAGCACAGAAGGAGAAGGTACATATGTTCCCTCTAATATGCCCAAACTAGGAAACACAGAGGATACCAGTGGTACTCCAGATAATGGAGGGGAAATATCAGCAAAGTTTGAATGGAAATATAGGAGAGGAGGAAGGCCGATCTTGATTAATGAGGGTCTACATCTGAACATGTGTAAAATTATGAATATGATATGGTTAACGTGAACAACCATTGGTGGGAGGGGGGAAGGGAAAACGGGGGCAGGGGGGAGAGGGCACCAAATATAGTTTAAATGTATACTATTTATGTTCAGTAAAAATATTTTTAAAAGAAAAAAATGTGCATATCCTCAAACAACAACAACAACAACAACAACAAATACATTCTGTAAGCTAACAAAGTATATAGGCACAGATTAAGTAGATTTTTAGTAGGCTAAAATTTGTTGAACTTTTTGAGAATTCAGATCTGTGCTAGGCATGGTGGTGCATACCTATAATCCCAGTACTTGCAAGGCTGAGATAGGAGGATTGCAGGTTCAAGACTAGCCTCAGCAACTCAGATCCTTTTTCAAAATAAAAAATAGAATGTCCATGAGCCTAATACCCGGAAACCTCCCCCCAACACACACACTCAGACCTGGGGAATGGAGGTGGAGGTGTTAATGGAGTGTCTAGAGTTAAAGCTACAGTCCCTCTTCCCTGCCATTTTTGTCTCCTCTTTCTTTCTTCCTTCTTTCCGTTTTTTGTGGTACTTGGGATTGAACCCAAGGATGTTTTACTTTTCAGCTACACCCCCAGCCCTATTTTATTTTATTTTTTAATTTTGACATAGGGTCTCACTAGGTTGAAGACTCCCTTTTTGACTTGCATAGGCTGGCCTGGAACCTGTGATACCGCTGTCTCAGGCTCCCAAGAACTGGGATTACAGACATGGTTCACCACACCCACTTCTTTTATTTCTTCTATCTTATCTCACAACTACCTTTCCCTAGACCTCAAACTCTAAAATCTTCTATCACCTCTTACTACCACCTCATGGGTTCATGAACCCTTGAGAGACACTCCGATGAACACCCAACCATAGACGGTTTTATGTATTGATGGTTGCAGTAGTTATGCAAACTTTATGCATTTGTCAACAATTTCCGTGTTGTATACATCAAAAGAGTGCATTTTACTCTATGAGGGCCATACCTATATATCTACTCTATTTATCTTAGACTTTATTGTTCTTGTGGTAACAAAAGCTACAATGCTGCGGCTTCCTCATCAATAAAATAGTTAAAAAAGGCCTTGTACTAGATGGATGGTGAAGAGATACTCACTCTTCTTCCCTATTTTATAACAAAAGTAAATGCATATTTTTATATTAAGGAATACTTCCACCTATACTAGTTATGATGAAAAATATTTAACTAGTATTTTGTTTCTATATAAGTACTTTTCATAAATCATCTAATATAAGTCCTTAAAATTTTAATCTGCTTTTTAACTTTTTAAAAACGAATATTCGATATAAACTATGAAATGGATTTTCAGGGTTCTCTTATAAAGTATTCTCTATAGATTTCTTGGCCTATATTTAATTTGAAATTTGTTATGTAATTTATTCTCAATGAAATCTTGTATATTTAGTTAGTAATCCTTTTGAACACATTCCCAAGTATATAAGAAACATGACCTTTGCAAAACAAACTATTGTCCTCAAAAGCTTTTGATCGAATGGTACACTGCACCTATAACAGCTGCCATTTAAACATCTTACAGAAAAAGGTCAAGTACTCTTCATTAGTCATGCATTTGAATGATGATAAAAAGGACTCAGAAAACACATTTTCCTTTCCCAGTTGCCAACTTTTTCCTTTTATAGAAGGCTGCCCCAAAATAATTTCAAATCTGTGTTTATGTGACAATTTTACTCTTTTCTTCTTTTCCCCTTTTTTCTTTCTCTTTTTTTCTTTTTTAAAGACATAGCCTATAATCATTTACCAAGTAGTTCTCCGTGGATACAAAATCCAGATGGCCTGGCAGATGGAGCCTTGGAAGATGGGTTGAAATGTCCCAGACACATCCATCATTTAAACATTCCATAGGAAATTTGAATAAAACTACAGATCTGAAATTCTATGGACTGTGGAGTGTAGTCAGCTGTAAAGTTCATGCACAGACACATGGTTAATTATGATTTCTTAAAGAAGCATATTACATTGTGTAACTTATGCATTATTTAATCCTTTGAAATTTTTAAGACCCACCAAATCTTGATGGAGAAAAAATAACTCAGGTGTTCTACCTCTTTCATACTTTTGTACCTTATCTGTAGAAGATGGACTTAGAAATAAGAGAAAATATTACAAATCAAGGGGTTGGAGGTCTTCTTTCAGAGAAAACATGGAAATATGGCAAAAACTTTTTCATATGGCAGTGGCTAATTGGTCTTGTTAGTTAATAGATAACATTTTTCTATATTGTATCCGAAGGTGGGCTTTTCCACATATTCTTAATAACAGTGACCTATTCGATCTCACCATTTATTAAACAGTGACTAGGCTCTTATATTAAAAGATAAGCCGTTATCACTATGTTTTTACCCAACAGACACTTTACAAATGTTGCTCATTCTCAGGTACTTATTCCTCATATGTGTTAAAATCCAGGCTGACTCTAAACAATGTCTAAGGATTTCAGTGTTCTCAAGAGAAGTGACAACATAAATTTAGATTTAAATTTAAAAAAAAGGGGCCTGGCGTGGTGGCGCACGCTTGCAATCCCCACGCTTGGGAGGTGGAGACAGAAGGATCACGCAGGTTCAAAGCCAGCCTCTCAGGCTTAAGAGACCCTGTTTTGAAATAAAAGTATAAAAAAGTAGGTGTCTGGGAGTGTAGCCTAGAGTTAGAAGGGTTTCTAGGAACCCCAATACCACCAAAAAAATTTTTTTTAAAGAAAGGTAGAACTTTCCTCTAAATATCAAACATACATAACATGTTAGTGATTTTCAAAAATATCTAGCACTCATATTACTCTATGTTCACTATCAGGCAAAATTTTTAGAAAGAACGATTGGTTAAGAAAATATGTCATACACGTTATATATTAATAGAATGGGAATTGTGGATACTTTAAAGGAAATACTTGATGGATTTATATTTAACAAGATATTGATTGTCAGCCAGGCGTGGTGGTCCACGCTTGTAATCCCCGCGCTTGGGAGGCCGAGACAGGAGGATCGCTCAGGTTCAAAGCCAGCCTCCGCTTGCTTGAGAGCCCCTGTTTCCAAATGAAAAATATAAAATAGGTCTGGGAGTATAGCCCAGAGGTAAAAAGGCCCGTGGGTTCCATTCCCAGTACCACCAAAAAAATAAATAAATAAATAAATAAATAAATCCCAAGAAAAACAAAAACAAAACAAAAAAAGATATTGTCATAGACAATTTGGTCCTCACATCATTTTGGAGATTCTTACTTCTGATTCATATCCCTTATTTTCCAGCAGAGTATTTCTTATTTGTGAAATAAAGAAGATACTTTGGGAGCCAGGCATGGTGGTGCATGCCTTTAAATCTAGTACTTAGGAGGCTGAGACAGGAAAGTCACAGATTCAAGGACAGGCTCAGCTGCTTAGTGAGGCCTTTTCCAACTTAGTGAGACTGTGTTTCAAAATAAAATAAAATAGGGCTGGTGTTGTACCTGGGAGACAGAATGCTTCTGGGTTCAATTCCAGTAGCAGTCCATTGCATTGTACAAGGATGTTCGGGAAGAATGCTTACATTTTGCAATTTTGCTTATAAGAAATAGCACTTCACCTGAAAAAAATTAACTGCAGTCGGGAAGTGTCATAACCTTGGGCATTACCAGAGGCCAGGATACAGGAGCGTTTTTGGAAACATTCTATTTCATCAGAGTGAGGTGTCAAATTTTACATGAGTCAAGTGTTGAGTTCAATGCTCTGGTGAAATAAAGTTCTGCTCCAATCCCTGGACTCACATGTTTACATCCCCAGGTGCACATTTCTACAATTTCCGGATGAGATGGTTTTGCTTATCTGTTTAGTGAACGTGTTTCTTGTTCATTCTGAAATGTCTCAGAAGTTCTTTCTGAAGACTTTTTCCAATTCACATAGATTGATTTTGTAAATTTTTTTCTCTTTATTGGAGAACTCTTTATTTCTTCTTTCTTTTTAATTTTTCTTTCTTTATTTCTATAATTTTTATTTATGTCTTCACTGCTGTGGGTTAAACTCAGGGCCTCACACATAATAGACCTAAAGTCTAACACTAAGCTATATCCCCAGACCTTATCATTTTTCTTTAAAAGAAAACAAGTCACAGCATAGTGGTATATGCCTGTAATACCAGTACTGGGGAGTGAGACAGGGGGATGACAGGTTTGAGGCCAGCATCAGCAACTTAGAAAAGTCCTCCTAAACTTGTTTCAGAATAAAATAAATTAAAATGAAATAAAATAGGGCTTGAAGTTAAAATATCCTGATTTATTTAAAATAAATACAATGAGAGAGGGGAGAGAGTGAGAGAGAGACAGTGAGAGAGAGAGAGAGAGAGAGAGAGAGAGAGAGAGAGAGAGAGAGAAGCAATAACAGATTAAAAATATAACTTACTCCTATAATTCTCATTATCTTGGTAAAATTGTTTTGATTTTTATACTCTTCTTTTTGTGTGTGGTACTGGAGATTCAACCCAGAGGCATTCTACCTTTGAGCTTATACTTCCAGCCCGATTTTATTTCTTATTTGTAAATAGAGTCGTGCTAGGTTTAAGAGAGTCTCACTACTTGCTGAGCCTGTCCTAGAATCTGTGATCATTTCTATATCAATACATGAATTATTTGCATTATATACACTTACAGTCTTGGCTCTGATCATCCTGTGGGATTGTGACCTCCTAGGTCAGTATCATCCACTTGTTCATCTTTGCTCAATGTCTACTATGGTCTTGAATGCATAAATCTAACAAGTTGATATTGTCCTGGTTTGAATGGTAATACATGAGATGAATGTAGCTTTCATTTCAGTGATTTCTCCATTTTCTTGCTATATCCGTGACTTGCATTTTGTAGCCTACCTCTTGAAAACGAAAAACATTTCTGTGCTTTTTTGTTTCTGAGATCTGGGGTCTGATTGAATGAAGTCTGAGATATGATTAGCCTGAATGGTGAAGGAGAACTTCAATTTTATACTATACATTTAACCCTTGAGACTTTATATAATCCTTGATTATAGTGATGCTGCTTTGTTGAGAACCTCTAGAAAATCACTGAACTGTCATTCTATGATTTAAAAAAATAATTCACAGATATTTAAAAAATGACTAATAAATAACATGATGATACTATGGAAAAGAGAGAAGGCCAGTAGCCTGAGAAAATGGAATTCATTCTGAATTATTTATCATGTATTTTATTCTGCATTTGAACATGAAGTACTTTGTGATAAGATAAAAATAAGTTGCCAGTCAATGTAAAATAATTCTTAAATCATAATAGCAATCATATAGCAAATGATTTAGGCAATCATGAATATCTATGAACTTTAATATTCTCATTGGTACAAGAAAGAAATGGAATTTCAGGGATTTTAGGATAAGTATAAAAATTGAACATAGCAAGATGGCTCAATAAATGGCATTATTAAATGGTCAAGAACTTTATTTAAAGTTAAGCATTTATTGTATCAAAATGGCCATTCTAGTAAAAAAAGTGATCTACAGATTCAATACAGTCCCTATTAAAATGTCAATGCCATTCTTCACAGGTCTGGAGAAAACAAATATATATATATATATATATATATATATATATATATATATGTATATATATATATATATATAATCTCCAGAATATCAGGAATAAGAACCATGTTGGAGGCATCAATCAATCACAATGCCTGATTTCAAATCACACTATATAGCTATAATAAAAAAAGCATGGTATTAGCACAAAAATAGACACACAGACCAAAAGAACACAATAAAAATGTAAACAAATATCGATATTATAGCCAGTTAGCTTTTGACAAAGTTGTCAAAGTATACCATGGAGAATATGTAGCTTTTTTATCAAACAATGTTGGAAAAATGGCCATCGACATGTAAAAGAATTAAACCCCAACCTCTCAATGTGCAACCATATCAATTCAAGATAGGTTAAAGATGTAGAAATTAGATCACAAACTTTGTAGTTACTAGAATAAGGCATATAACCAACACTCTATAGATACTGGTAGAAACTTGAGCAACTGAAACTTGCTCAAGAAGTCCCCTAAAACAAGGATTAATAAATGGAATGGCATTAAATTCAAAAGCTTCTGTGTAACAAAGGAAACCATCAAGAGTCTGAAGAAGGAGCCTAAAGAAGGAGGGTCTTTGCCAGAAACTCCTCTGTTAGAGAACTAATATCTACAATATACAAAGAACTTAAAAACACTAATTGCTGTGTGATCAGTGTGTTTCCAGCTAAACAAAAGAAAACATGAAAAGTCTAGGAATAAAATTGATTGGCAAAACCCATCTTCCAAAAAAACAAAAAAACCCCACCAAAACTTAACCTTAAAATCCCATAAAATATGACAAATGCACTGAATTGATATTTCTCAAAAGAAGAACTACCAATGACCATTGAATATATGAAAAAGTGTTTGACATCATTAACAATCAGGGAAATGCTAGTCAAAACTAAACTAAAATTCCATATGACTCTGGTTGTAATATCAGTCATCAGAAATACAAATAGCTTTGCAACTCAATGAGACCCTGTTTCAAAATAAAAAATAAAAATAGGGCTGGGGGCTAGTGGTATAGCTTGGAGGTAAAATGCACCTTGGTTTCATCCCCAGTACCAAAGAAAAACAAAAACAAAAAAAAAAAGAATACAAACAGTAGTAGGTAACTTTTTATATGATTTACATTATATTTGAGACTATAATACATCAATAAAATCACACTATAAAAATAAAATAAAGTTTAGTATTAATTAAGGGCTATTCTTAAAAAAAGAAAGAATACAAACAATAATAAATGCTGGCAAAGATGTAGGGAAAAAGGAACCCCTATACACTTTGGTAGGACTGCATATTAGTACAACTATTATAGAGAACAGTGTGGACATTTCTAAGAAGATTGGGAGTGACAGTATTACCCAGCTATACCATTCCCAGCTATCTCTTTAAAAGAATTGAACTAAAATATTATAGAATATATATATATATATATATATATATATATATATATATATATATATATATGTATGTATAGCCATGTTCATAGCAGCACAATTCACAATAGTCAAATTATGAAACCTGCCTAGGTATCCATCAACAGATTACAAAACTGTGTATATACACTCGATGGAATTTTACTGATCCATAAAGAAGAACAAAAGTATGTAATTTTTAGAAAAAAATGATAAGCTAAAGAATATTATGATAAGTGAGATTATCCAGTCTCATAAAATGAATAAATGTTATATTTTCTCTCATATGTGGAGCTAGAGAGAAATTGGGTAACAAAATATACCTCAATAATGGAGTAGGAACTCCAGTGGAGTGATGTATGGGGGAAGGAGATGTAAAGAAAGTAGCAGTTTAGATAATGCTAGGCATTATCTAAATGTTATCAGTATTATCAATTCCCATCTCAATGATATGTACAAGGGAGAAGAAGGAGTAGGGCAGGATCTGGAGGGAAACACAGTATGTGTGCATGTTCATTCATATAACACTATTCCTTATTAGGATGTATAATTACAATGCAACAATAAAAGTGTATTAATAACACCTTGGAAGAGCATACCAGCAGCAACAGACAGCTGCATCCACTCACTCCTGGGTCCAGTAAAAGCAGCACACCCAGCCTGCACCCTTGGAATAGGCAGAGCTCTGGCAGCAAGCGTGGGCACCCAGGAACCAGCACCCATTTGCCCAGGGTACATCTTGGGACCATACCGGCTAAACCAGCTGGAATTTCCAGAGACACAGGAAAATCCATCAGGCCACAATATCTGCACAGGACCTCAGGGGGAGGTTCTAATTATACCTTGGTCATGCTCCACCCATGTTGTAGGGAAGCACAGGCTGGAGTCTAGGGTGGTGAGTGCAGAGGTACTGACCACAGGTTAGAATTTCGCAGAACCTGTGAATTGTACAGAATCAAATAAAAGTGAAACCAGACATCCGGACACATAAATCTAAAGCAGCTAAAGGAGAGAAGGTGTCCAAACACCCAGAGTGACCTAAGAAGATAAAAAATATAGTACAAAGAAAACTAAGAGACATTGGATGGTATTCTGAAAGTTACCAAAGCAATCAGATACGCACATATTATATAGACCTGACCCCATATGCGTAAATAAGGAGGACTGTTTATTTTACTTTTAATGTGGATGTTTTGTTTTATATTGCTTTTACAGTACTTTTGTTTTGGTATGGTTATTGCTGTGTTATTTTTTTTCTTTCAACCCACACTTCTCTTACTTTCACATGTTGTTTTTTTTTATATATATATATTGGATAGTTTGCCGTATTTTTTTATTTCACACAGCTGCTAGCTCCTTTTATTTTATTCCTGTTCTTTTGTCCTCTTTCTTCCTCTTTCCTTCCTTTATTTTCATTCTCCTCCTTTGATTGGTCTTCCTCCCTTTTTCTTGGATTACATAATAGTCTTGGTATCTTGTGTGGATTTTTTTTTCTATTCTTTTTTTATGTCTGTCTGCTCCTTCCATCACCCCTATTTACAAACCTTCCCACACTAACCCTACATACTTTTCTCCCCCAAAACTTTTCCACATAATATACCTCCTGGTCTAATACTCTAAGTATTTCTTACATTCATAATTACTCCATGAACGACAAGAGTCCTAGTAGTTAACTCTCTCTCATTCCTAGCAAGATTTCACCTTACCATACTTAAAGTCTTTCTCAACCTAAACATATCCTCTACCTAATCCGACTCCTTTACTAATCACCCCAGCTCCTCCCACATCACCCACCCCCAACACTGGAAAGGCTCAGCTGACTAGCTGATACCCCAACTCCTAATATTAAGATTTGACTAAGCATAATACTCACGAACGATGGGTAGAAACCAGAAAAACAGGACAGAGAACGCTACAAATATGAGAACCAGGAATTATGAAGAGACAGCAGAAATCACGAATACTGACCTACTAGAAATGCAAGAAGGGGAGTTCAGAATCTTGTTGTTCAAAATGATGAAAGGATTCAAAACAAGTATAGAGGAGTTTAAAGGTGAATTAGAAACACTAAAAAAGAATCAGAAAGAGGTCTGGAATGAAATGAAAGAGGCAATAAGTGAAATGAAGACAGCAATTGAAAGAAACTCTGGAAGATTAGATGAAATGGAAAACAGAATATCAATATTAGAAGACAGTACATCCCAAACCGAAAACACAGTCAGCGATATACAGAAATCTTTATAGCAACAAAACCTAAACATCCAGCAATTATGGGATAATATGAAGCGCCCTAATTTACGGATAATAGGCATTGAGGAAGGGATAGAGGTACAGACCAAGGGCATCTGTAATATCTTCAAGGAAATAATCTCAGAGAATTTTCCAAATATGGAAAGAGACTTCGATCTTCAAGTCCAGGAGGCATACAGAACTCCACTGAGACAAAACCAAAGAAAGACCACTCCACGCCACATAATAACCAAAATGACCAATATAGAGGCTAAGGAAGGAATCTTAAAAGCAGCAAGAACAAAAGGACGGGTGACATATAGAGGCAAAACAATAAGAATCATCCCAGACTATACAACCCAGGTCAGGAATGCTAGGAGAGACTGGTACGACGTGATTCAGACCCTGGAAGAAAATAACTTCCAGCCCAAACTAATCTATCCAGCAAAACTACTATTCAAGATCAATGGTGAATCCAAAATCTTTCACGATAAACAGAATCTCAAAAAATTCATGAATTCAAAGCCAACACTAGAGAAAATTCTTAAAGAAATAAACCATAAGGAAGAAAAAAGAAGCAGACTTCAGAATCAGAGAAGAGAGGAAGTTAATAAGTGGGCCACTTAAGTAAAGAAGAAAGATCACACCACCCAAGAGTAGACTGAACACAAAATGGCAGAAAACAAAAATCATATTTCAATAATATCTCTTAATGTCAAAGGACTTAACTCACCAATCAAAAGACATAGATTGGCAATGTGGATTAGGAAACATAATCCAAATATATGCTGTCTGCAAGAAACACACCTCACAGCCAAAGACATCCACAGGCTGAAGGTGAAAGGATGGAAAAAGATATACCATGCCACGAGTGACCAAAAAAGAGCAGGGGTAGCAACCCTAATATCCAACAAAACAGACTTTAAACTAAAACACATCAAAAGAGACAAATCAGGGCACCTCCTTTTACTAAAAGGAACACTATACCAAGAAGATATAATGATAGTAAATATTTATGCCCCAAATATGGGTGCAACCACATTTGTAAAACAAACCCTTCTGGACATAAGATCCCAAGTAGACCCAAATACAATAATTCTGGGAGACTTTAATACGCCTCTCACACCACTGGATCGATCTTCAAGGCAAAAGATGAGTAAAGACGTTTTAGAACTAAAGGAAACCATAAACCAAATGGACCTAATAGACATTTTCAGAGTATTTCAACCAGGAACTACAGAATACACTTTCTTCTCAGCAGCCCATGGAACCTTCTCCAAAATTGATCACATCCTGGGACACAAAGAAAATACCAGCATATTCAAAAAATGTAATATAATTCCTTGCATCTTTTCAGACCACAACGGAATAAAAGTAGAAATCAACAACAGGAAACTCGAAAGAAAGTATTCAAATTCATGGAGAATGAATGATACACTATTGAATGACGAATGGGTAAGAGCAGAAATTAGGGAAGAAATAAAGAAATTTATGGAAACAAACGAAAACAGAGACACAACCTACCAAAACCTATGGGACACCATGAAGGCAGTACTGAGAGGAAAGTTTATTGCATTGAGTGCCCACATAAAAAGGACGGAGAACCACCAAGTAAAGAACCTAATGACACAACTCAAGGATCTAGAAATTCTGCAACAGTCTATTCCCAAAGCCAGCAGAAGGCAAGAAATCATCAAAATTAGAGCAGATATAAATGAAATAGAGAACAAAAAAACAATTCAGAGAATCAATAAAACAAAAAGTTGGTTCTTTGAAAAGATTAATAGAATTGATAAACCCCTGGCCAACCTAACCAAAAGAAAAAGAGAATCAACTCAAATTATCAAAATTAGAAATGAAAAAGGAGATATCACCACAGATAGTGAAGAAATTCAAAATATCATCAGAAACTACTTTAAAAATTTATACTCCAATAGACTTGAAAACCTGGAAGAAATTGATAGATTTCTAAGCACAGTTAACCTTCCTACACTTAGCCAAGAGGACATAGCAAGCCTAAACCAACACAACCAAAGAAATAGAAATGGCAATAAAAATTCTTCCACCAAAGAAAAGCCCAGGCCCAGATGGGTTCCCAGCTGAATTCTACAAAACCTTCAGTGAACAACTAATACCAATGCTGCATAACATGTTCCGGGAAATTGAAAGAGATAGAACTCTTCCAAATTCCTTCTATGAGGCCAGTATCACATTAATCCCCAAACCAAATAAAGATACCTCAAGAAAGGAAAACTACAGACCAATATCCTTAATGAACATAGATGCAAAAATTCTAAACAAAATACTAGCTATACGCATTCAAAACTATATCAAGAGAATAATACATCATGACCAAGTCGGTTTCATCCCAGAAAAACAAGGCTGGTTCAACATACGCAAATCAATACATGTTATTCACCACATAAATAGAACCAAGAACAAAAACCACATCATCATAGCAATAGATGCTGAAAAAGCATTCGACAAAATCCAACACCCATTTATGTTAAAAACACTGCAAAAAATTGGGATAGAAGGAAAGTACTTCAACATCATTAAGGCAATATACTGCAAACCCAAAGCCAACATTATAGTGAATGGGGAAAAACTGCAAGAATTTCCGCTACAGTCAGGAACAAGACAAGGATGCCCACTTTCACCACTCCTTTTCAATATAGTCCTTGAGACTCTTGCTGCAGCAATCAGACAAGAGAAGGAAATCAAAGGAATTCACATAGGAAGAGAGGAATTAAAATCATCCTTATTTGCAGATGACATGATCCTTTATCTGGAAGACCCAAAGAACTCAACCAAAAGACTTCTGGAGCTGATTGACAAATTCAGCAAAGTCGCAGGTTACAAAATCAACCTAAAGAAATCAGTGGCTTTTCTTTATGCCAACAACGAATCCACAATGAAAGAAATAAAAACAACCATTCCATTCACTATAACCTCAAAACCAATTAAATACCTAGGAATAAACCTAACCCAAGATGTAAAAGACCTCTACAACAAAAACTATAAAACATTAAAGAAAGAAATAGAAGACGACCTTGGAAGATGGAAAGATCTCCCGTGCTCATGGATAGGCAGAATAAATATCATCAAAATGGCCATTCTGCCAAAACTGATCTATAGGTTCAATGCAATTCCCATTAAAATACCAGTGTCATTCTTCAGAGACCTAGAAAAATCAATCATGAATTTCATATGGAGAAAGAAAAGACCTAGAATAGCCAAAGCAATTCTCAATAACAAGAAACACGCAGGAGGCATTACAATCCCAGACTTCAAACTATACTATAGAGCAATAGTAGTAAAAACAGCATGGTACTGGCACAAAAACAGATATACTGACCAGTGGATTAGAATAGAAGATACAGAAACAAACCCACACATCTTTAGTCAATTAATCTTTGACAAAGGGGGCAAACACATATGCTGGAGAAAAGACAGCCTTTTCAACAAGTGGTGCTGGGAGAACTGGCTAACCATTTGTAAAAAGATGAATCTAAACCCCTATATCTCACCAAACACAGGAATCAACTCAAGATGGATCAAAGACTTAGAAATTAGACCTGAGACTGTGAAGCTAGTAGAGGAAAGCATAGGTTCAACACTACAACATATTGGCACAGGCAGTAACTTTCTCAACAAAACCTCCAAAGCTCAGGAAATTAAAGCAAGAATAAACAAGTGGGATAACATCAAACTAAAAAGTTTCTTCTCATCAAAGGAAACTATCAATAACCTAAAGAGGAAGCCTACAGAATGGGAAAGGATCTTTACCAGCCACCATTCTGATAGGGGGCTAATATCCAGAGTATACAAAGAGCTCAAAAGACTCTACATTAGCAAAACAAACAACCCAATCAAGAAATGGACAAATGAACTAAATAGACACTTCACAAAAGAAGAGATACAAAGGGCTAATAGATACATGAAAAGATGTTCTTCATCACTGGCCATCAGGGAGATGCAAATCAAAACTACACTGAGATTCCATCTAACCCCAGTCAGAGTAGCAAGCATAAAGAAATCAAATAACAACAAATGCTGGCGAGGATGTGGGGAAAGAGGAACCCTTTTACACTGTTGGTGGGAATGCAAACTAGTTCAACCACTATGGAGATCTGTGTGGAGATTCCTAAGAAAGGTGGGAATAGATCCACCATATAATCCAGCTATACCACTCCTGGGTATCTTTCCAAAGGAGTTGAATTCAGAGAACTACAGCAACATATGCATACCTATGTTCATAGCAGCACAATTTGTAATAGCCAAAATATGGAACCAACCCAGATCACCATCAACAGATGAATGGATAGCAAAACTATGGGAAATACACACAATGGAATTCTATTCAGCCATAAAGAAGAACAAAATTATATCATTTGAAAGAAGATGGAAAGCCCTGGAGAACATTATGTTAAGTGAGATCAGCCAAGCACAGAAGAAGAAGATACATATGTTTCCTCTAATATGCCCAAACTAGGAAACACAAAGAATACCAGAGGGACTCCAGATATTGAAGGGGAAATACTAGCTAAGTTTGGATGGTAAGATAGGAGAGGAGGAAGGCCGGTCTTGATTAATAAGGGTCTACACTTGAACATGTGTAAAATTATGAATAAGACATGGTTAACCTGGACAACCATTGGTGGGGGGGGAAGGGAAAATGGGGGCGGGGGGGAGGGCACCAAATATAGTGTAAATGTATACTATTTATGTTCAATAAAAAAATTGTTATAAAAAAATAAAATAAAAATTTAAAATGAAAAAAAGTGTATTAATAAAAGAACAGCTATTTACCAACAAATTTGCAAATTCTAAAAATTTTGACAATCAGTTATTTTAATCCTGGAAGTGTAAGCTTGATGGAGTAGTAATAATTATCTTTTTTTATCATCTTAAGTTAATTTCTTCATAGCTTGCAGAATACCATGTATATAAATGTAATACAAAAGAGGTTATGTCATTCTGAAGCCAGCTGAACCAACCTATTATCTCAGTGGAGTAGCAGAGGATATTGTAGGAGTTTGGAAGACATGGCACAGCAGTAAGCTGAGCCCAGTATTCGATGTTTTAATGTTTTTTTTTATCCAAACGGATAAATTATGCCATAGATTGTCACTGCATCTTTATAAGCAATCTCCTTCATTATCCTGTGGGATATTTTCTAACATCTCAATGAGAATGAAGGTCAGTCCATTCTTAAAATGGAGATCTCACCATCCCACGTAGAGCAGTTGACTGTGCATTCAGAAAGATGCTGGGGATGTTCATGGAAACTCAGCAAGTTCAAATATCTGTGGTCAAAAGAGATATATCAAATGCAACATTGAAAAGCTGTCCCAGCTTCCTCTGGAATATGTCCTTACTACATGATAAATCAAAGGGCCAGCAGAGCAGAGAGGCCACTGGCTACCTGGACCACTGAGCCTATTGTCTCCCTCTTGAAACCTAGCTTCTATCAGCCTTCTTTCATCATCATTGTGCTATTTGCTATAAATAATTAACTAAAATAAAAAATAAAATAAATAAATGGAATGGCAACATAATAATATATTTGGGAATTTATGTAGAATTACTCAAATATGGCCCCTCAGCATTTATTTCTCTTTGTTGTTAAGTTCTGGAATATATAAGAGAGAAAAAAGCAAAATTTCTTCTTTTTAACTAGAAGTTTTGTTCTAAATATCTGGAAGAAGTCAGGATGGACCACATGGAGATTTTAATTTCCCTGCTCTTAAGCAAGGTCATGTAGCTTCAATCCAAGAACCATCATTTTCCTACCTCGAAAATAATAAAACTCTATGTCCAACTGAAAAGATATAAGTACAAAATTTAGTGCAGTCTTAATGCCTGTCACAGTGACAGTTCAATAGTGTAAATTTTCAGAGAGAAGGGAACTGTTACACAAAGTCCACATCACAGGTGGCCAAGGTCATCCAGACCTTTGCAAACAAACATAGTAGCTGTAAGTTTCACATGGTAGCAGAGAGGTCCTTCAAAATGGCAGGGACAGAAAAAGCCTAGAAAATACAGAACCATTCTAAGCTTTTTATGACTCATGTGCAGTGGTGGAAAGGAGCTAGAAGAAGAAATCAGGAGAGGAAAAGAATCCGGGCATATTGATGCACACTTGTAATCCTAGCACTTGGGAAAGTGAGACAAGAGGCTTGCAGGTTCAAGGACAGCCTCAGTGTTGTAGGAGCCTCTCAGCAACCTAGTGAGACCCTCTTTCAAAACTAAACATAAAAAAGACTAGGGTGAAGCTCAGATATAGAATGCCCCTGGCTTCAAATCCCAGGATCCTCCTCCCCATGAGGTCTACTGGCTGGCTGTGTTCTATCTTCATCCCCATGGATGGACAATGATTATGGGCTGCACCAAATTAAAGTGAACTTTCATTTCTTTAAAAGTTTAACTTACAGAAAATATGGTCAAGTGTTGTTCCCCAATCTTCCCCTTCAGGTTCTTGGTCTTCTTCTTGGCTATAGAGAGAAAGGGACTGGTATAAGAGGGATCCTGGTCAGAATCAAACAAAGAGGATAAATAAAACTTTAGCTCCATGGGACAAAAGGCCATCACATGGGTAGTGGTGCTGTCTTCCATAAATTAATAGAAGAGACAGTTATTAACATCCAAAGTAATGTCCAGTGACTAGGTCATCATTATGGGAGAACATTAGAGTTGCCAGCAGGGATCCCTGCATATTGGGAAGGAGCAGGGTATGTGGTGTTAAGTTAGAGTGGCCGTGTTAGGTGGCATGCTAAAAGGCATGGTGACTCTCCATGAGAACTTCCTATGGCTGCTCAGTTGCATCTTCTGCTGCTTTGCATCTTCCTGTCTTTGTATTATAGTCTCCTTTACTGGGGCACAAACTTAAGATATTATTCACAGGCGGAATTTCTTCTTTTCCCAGCTATAGTGAGGATAGTGGTGGATGCCATATAGCTAAGTCCATCATCCTGTAGAACTTTCTCTTCAACTATTTGGAGGGTCACCTATAGTCAAGATAAGCATGTAGCTTAGCAACCAAATTTTGGAGAGAAAACAGGTGATCTTAATAACTATACCAGGATAATAGGACCTTGCAGGTCATAATAAATGGTTACCCCAGTGCTATGGAGACAAGCCCACTAAAACAGAATAGAGTGAAGGGAAGTCTTAATTGGCATACTCTCTGGAATTTTGGGAATCCTGGGAAAATTGAGAAACTTGATTGACAGGGTTCCTTTGAGGACACTTGATAATTGAGGCTGCCTGGTAATTCTAGACACCCATATGCAGTCTGTGTACTTCTTGATAACTTAGGCTATATATAGCAGCATCTGTTCATTAAGCTCTTTAATACAAATCTGTGCTAGAGTAATTGAGAGACTGGCCTACAGGGTAAGATGAGTGCTATTTGCTTTAATGTAGTCACTATTCCCCAGTGTACTATTTAACAAATAAAGTGTGAACTTTATAAAAAAAAATCAAATGGGTTCTCTATCACAGTTGCAGGCTGCTAGAAAGATACCAGTTCACACTGGCTAAAGGAAGAGAGAAACAATATGATATTAGAATTTTTATAGTATTCAGAATCAGTTGTTCTAACTAATTATTTTCCCTCTTTTCAAAGACATACAGATTATCAAGAATATTTTTTAAGAACTCATCTCATGAAAGAGGCTTATTTACTTATTCTTACATAGCCAATCTCATTTCGCCAAAGACTGTGAGGTAGAAGTG
Organism: Muscardinus avellanarius; assembly: GCF_963383645.1. NCBI lineage: Eukaryota > Metazoa > Chordata > Mammalia > Rodentia > Gliridae > Muscardinus > Muscardinus avellanarius. The sequence goes on along the minus strand of NC_137787.1, from coordinate 14,099,984 downwards.
ATATATACTGTATAGGTGTCCAGTAGAATTACAATAGGAGAACCCATTAAGAGCTGTTATGATTATCACATATAATTTTAGAGTTGGTGGTACCTCAGAGATTATGTCACTTTGTATGACCTTAATTAGGCATCTGAATTATTTATCATTATTTGATACCTTGAGGAAGTTTCTTCCTTCTCTGATCAGCAGACCTTTTTATGATTCCCTGTGAACTGCAGCTAGGTTGTTTTCAGCAGTTTGGATGACTAAAGACAATCAGTAATTACAGTGATACTGTCTCTATAAGATATGGTTTTTCTAACACTTGTGATATGATTTTATACATCTATACAGAAAGAAACAATTTTTGTGCTGATGGAGGACTCATCCTGATAGCTTAAATAAAAAAAATTGAGCCATACATTACCCATCCAAATTGATTTGGCAGGTAGCTGCAGTTGAGTGCCTCCATAACCTAGGTATCAGGCCCAAGACAAATGAATACCTGTCTTGATTGTCCTCTGCTTTTTTTAAAATCACAATCAACATTGACACCAGATTGTGAGGGCTTGTCTCCAAGCATGAAGCAAGCATCAGTGCAGCAGTAGATACTGGCTCAGTGGCCTCTTGTCCTGTTCTTTTCCTACACAATAAGACTGGAAATAGTGTCAGATTCCAAAGAGAAGAGTCTCCATCCCAATGACTGACCCCCTTGACACTTCAGATGCCAGGCACCAAACCCAGGTTATTTTACCTGTACATTGGACCAACTGACTGTAAACTGTTTCCCACTCAACCCCCTCCTTGGGTTGGGTTAATTTGCTTAAGCCACTCACAAAATTTAGAGAAATGTTTACTTATTTTTATTGCTTTCATATAAAGATATTACAAAAGATGCAGAGGAAGAGATACATATGTATGTGGCAAGGGAAATAAAGCTTTCCTGCCCTCTTTGGGTGTAACAGCTTCTAGGAACCTCCAGTGTTCAGATATCCTTAAGCTCTCTGAACCCTGACTTTTTGAATTTTTATGGAGACTTTGTTGCCTAGACATGGGTGTTAAAGACTGAATGGGGAAACCCAGCAGCATCTGTTCCATATGGGTATGAGGCATATGGAATTATGGGGGTCTTTTTATATCCAGAGCTAATGTTTGACAAAAATTGATCTGAGAATTTTTTCATGGCCATCTCTTGTATAGGAGGATGGAAAGATTAAATTTTCTGTGAAATACCCTGGAGAGAGAAATTGCCAATTTTATGTCTGCCTCGGAGAGAAGACAGTTTTGAGCAGGTACTCGGGATAAAAAACAAAAAACAAATATATATCATAGCGACAGTGGTGTATCTTCTTCCCTGGGCCTCAGATGCATATATTCCTCTTTCTATATAATGAATGTATAATTCTACCTATCTTGTGGCCTTGTAATTCTATATTTTACAATATATTCTCATATATATATATATATATATATATATATATATATAATATATATATACACACACACACACACAATGAAATTCTACTCAGCCATAAAGAAGAAAATTATGGTATTTTTTGGAAAACAAATGGACCTTGAAAATATTATGCTGTTATTAGTCAGTTATAAACAATGAAGAGGCAGATGTTTTCCCTCAAATAGGGAAGCTAGAGAAAAATTGGGACACAAAAGGGAATCCAGAGAGAAGAGCAAACCTTCTAGTGGAATGATGGAAGAGGTCTAAGAGAGGCAGGTGTGTGGGGAAGGGAGATTTGATGAAGGAAACAATTCAGTGAACCTTATGTACATACACAAATTACAAATGCCAAACTTAGCAATGTCCACACGAATGGGGAGGGAGTGTGTGTGTGGAGGAAGCTCACCAAGTGTGGTGTGTACCTATATGGCTCTGAACTTCATCATGATGTATGATTACAATGCATCAATAAAACAATAAAAATTAGAGAAAAATAATATCAAATGTAAATAAGATTGGAAAGACCAGATAATTTTAATTTTTCCAGTGTACTTTTTGATATTTTATATGACATATATGAATTTTTCTTTGGTTTAAAAAATTCTGGAAAAATAATGCTTACAAAACATAATAAGATGGGGGGGGATGAGAAGGCAAGTATCTTAATAAACAAAATTAAATTCAGCTTATGACCCAAAACAAACTCAGGGACTATGTCCGAAGAAATCCAGTAACTCTGACCTGCGAGATTCACCGCAACACACGCACAAAAAAGCACAAGCAAGCTGCAGATGCGGGCAGCTGACAGTGCTGTCCCAAACTGGATTTTTGGGCATGGTAGTCCCTGGAAGTCTGAGAATTGCCCAAGAGTCTGAAAGTGGCCATAGAGCTCCAACATCTTAAGCTATGAGCTTACCAGAGCACCAGAGCAGTACCCCTGCTCACCAGAGGTGGCACCCGCAGAGGCGAAGGGGAGAACTTCAGGGATCTGGAACCAGACCTGCTAACCATGAAGCAGAGAATCAGCAGGATATGGAAGAGCTGCCATCCCTTCAGAGCCCCATATTGAACTGCCAGGTAACAGCGTGAGCTTAGATGAGCCACAGGACCTAGCAGGAACACAGTGAGTGCCACCAGACACGGTTATAACTGTGGGTTCCAGTGTGTGCAGAGGGAAGAAATTTCAACTCCAGTGACACAGGAAGGGTGCTTAAGGTGTGATACCTGCACAGGGCCACAAGGGGTTGTTCCAAGCAAATGCAAGACATTGGCATATACTCCAGAAACTATCACAGAGATCTGACATTCAGAAATTACACCGGCCCTCCTTATATATATAAAGTAGTTGGAATGTTTTTGTTTTGCTTTGTTTTGTTTTTGTGTTTTTTTGGTTTTTTTATTTTGTTTTTTTTTTGGGGGGGTGAATTATTTTTTTCTTCTTTCTTTACTTTTATTTAGGTTTCTCATTTGTTTGGTTCCTTCACTTCATATCACACAGTTGTTAGTTCATTTTATTTTATTTTATTTTATTTTATTTTTATCCTGTTTGTTCTCTTAACCCTTTTTGTTCTCTCTTGGTTGTCTATTTTTGTTTTTGTTGATGTTGTAGTTTATATTTGATGTATAATAATTAGCCTTTGTACCTTATTTGTTACTTTATCCGTTTGTGTTTGCTCCTTCCCTCCACTCTTTCTACAAAACTATCTTCCCTCAAAACTTTCTCTTTGTTCCCTAACTGTATCTCTTTAATACACAAAGTTTCTAACATCTCTATAATTAAATATTCTAATAAATACAGGAGTCCTACTATCTAACCTTCTCCCATTCTCAACGTGATATAACATTATTATACTTAAATTATTCCACAACATAATTATATCTTCTACCTTACCTGACTCCTGCACCCATCACCCTAGCTACTCCACAATCACCCAACCCTCACCAATCAAAAAACTACTGCTTACCTGTTGACTTTTCTAAATTCCTACTCCTAAGACTACACTAAACATAATACCCACAAATGATGGGAAGACATCAGTAAAACAGGCCTGAGAACAGTGGAGAAAAAACAGAAGTCACGAATACTGACCTACAAGAAATGCAAAAAGGGGATTTCCGAATCTTGATCTACAATATGATGAAAGGATTTTAAAAAAAGTCTAGAGGAGATGAAAGATAAATTAAAAATACTAAGAAAGAATAAGAAAGAGGTCTGGAATGAAACAAAAGGGTCAATAAATAAAATGAAGACTGCAGTAGAAAGAAATTCTGGAAGATTAGATAAAATGGAAAGTAGAATATCACTGTTAGAGGACAGTTCATCCAAAACCAAAAAACACAATCAGTATACAGAAGTTATTACAGCAACAAAACCTAAACATCCAACAACTCTGGGATAATATGAAGCTTCCTAACTTACCAATAAAAGGCATTGAAGAAGGGATAGAGGTACAGACCAAGGGCATCTGTAATCTTTTCAGAGAAATAATTTCAGAGAATTTTCCAAACATGGAAAGAGACTTAGATCTTTATGTCCAGGAGAATACAGAACACCATTAAGACAAGATCAAAGAAGGACCTCCCAGCCGGGCGTGGTGGTGCACGCTTGTAATCCCAGCATTTGGGAGGCTGAGACCGGAGGATCGTGGTTTGTGGACAGCCTCAGCTACTAAGTGAGGCCCTCTGCAACTCAGTGAGACCCAGTTTCAAAATAAAATATAAAAAATAGGGCAGGGGGTGTAGCTCGGAGGTTGAATGCCCCTGGGTTCCATCCCCAGACCCGCAAAAAAAGAAGGACATCCACACAACATATAATAGTCAAAATGACCAACATAGAGGCCAAGGAAAAAATATTGAAAGCAGTGAGAACAAAAAAATGGGTGGCATATAGAGGCAAAATAATAAGAATCACCCCAGACTATACAACACAGGTCATGAATGCTAGGAGAGACTGGTACAATGTGATTCAGAACCAGGAAGAAAACAACTTCCAAACAAAACTACTATACCCAGCAAAACTACTATTCAAAATTGTTTGAGAAACAAAAGTGTTTCAAGATAATCAGAATCTCAAAAAATTCATGAATTCAAAGCAACACAAGAGAAAATAATTAAAGAAATAGACCTTAAAGAAGAAAAACAAAGCAGACTTCAGAACCAGAGAAGAGAGGATGTTGATCAGTGGGGTGTCTAAGTAAAGAAGAAAGAACAAGCTACCAAACAGAAGACAGAGCACATACTGACAGAAAACAAAAATCATATTTCAATAATAACTCTTAACGTCAAAGGACTTGACTCACCAATCAAAAGACGTAGAATGGCGATGTGGATTAAAAAGCATAATCCAGCTGGCCGTGGTGGTGTACGCTTGTAATTCCCATGCTTGGGGGGCAGAGACAGGAAGATAACGCAGGTTTGAAGCCAGCCTTGCTGCCTTAAGAGACTCTTTCCAAATTTAAAAAGTATAAAATATGTCTGGGAGTGTAGCCCAGAGGTAGAAGTGTTTCCAGGAACCCCAGTACCACTGCAAAAAAAAAAAATCAATCCAAATATATGATGTTTGCAAGAAACTCACCTTACATCAAAAGACATTCACAGACTGAAAGTGAAAGGATGGAAAAAGATATACCATGCTATTGGAGACCAAAAGTGGGCAGGGGTAGCAACTCTAATATCCAACAAAACTGACTTTAAACTCAAGCACATCAAAAGAGACAAAACAGGACACTTCCTTTTATTAAAAGGAAAAATATACCAAGAAGATATAATGATCCCAAATGTGGGTGCAAATATTTGTAAAACAAACCCTTTTGGACATCAGATCTCAAATAGACTCAAATAAAGTAATTCTGGGAGACTTTCACACACCTCTCACACCACTGGATCGATCTTCAAGGCAAAAGATGAGTAAAGACTCTTTAGAACTAAAGAAGACTATAAACCAAATAGACCTACTAGACATACACAGAATATTTCAACCAGGAACTACAGAATACACATTTTTCTCAGCAGCTCATGGAACCTTCTCCAAATTAGATCACATTCTGGGACACAAAGAAAATACAAGAAAATTCAAAAGATATAAAAAATCCCTTGCATCTTTTCAGACCATAATGGAATAAAAATAGAAATCAACAACAGGAAACTCAAAAGAAACTATTCAAATACATGTTGATTTTATGTGACACTATTGAATGATGAATGGGTAAAATCAGAAATTAGGGGAGAAATAAAGAAATTTCTGAAAATAAATGAAAATAGAGACACAACTTACCAAAATCTATGGGACATTTTAAAGGCAGTATTAAGAGGAAAGTTGATAGCATCGAGTGCCTACATAAGAAGGACAGAGAAATGCCAAGTAAACAACCTAAGGATACAACTCAAGGACCTAGAAAGACTGCAACAGTCTAATCCCAAAGCCAGCACAAGGCAGGAAATTATTAAAATCAGAGCAGAAATAAATGAAATAGAGAATGACAACAACAACAAAAAAAATTCAAAGAGTAAACAAAAGAAAAAGCTGGTTCTTTGAAAAGATTAATAGAATTGATAAACCCCTGGCCAACCTAACCAAAAGAAAGAAGAATCAACTCAAAATATTAAAATCAGAAATGAAAAAGGAGACATCACCATGGACAGTGGGGAAATTCAAGTGATTATCAGAAACTATTTTAAAAATTTATACTCCAATAGACTAGAAAACATGGAAGAAACTGATAGATTTCTAAGCAGAGTTAACCTACCTAAACATAACCAAGAGGAAATAGCAAGCCTAAACCAACCAATAGCAAACAAAGAAGTAGAAATGGTAATCAAAATACTATTTTGTGAATATAATTTACATTAGAACATTGCTTAATGACTTGTCTTTATTTCCTTGGCTTTTTATGTTCAAAAACACATTCTCTGTTTCCAGTTATACATCATTCTTCATCTCATTGGTCTTCTCATGGACTTTGCTATTAGGTAGATCACAACAAAGCAAGAGCACTACTATTGGTATCTATGAAGAAACCAGTGTGGCTTCGATCTCTCCTTTGGAGGCAAGTGCATATTACTCAGACATAGGGGGGTTGTCCCATCAGAAAGACTCTTGGAAGAAAAAGTCTATATAAAAGAGTAAGAGAAAGAGAAATATCCTTGGTATCATTGTTTGAAGACTTAAAATATATAATGAAAGAACTATGAACAATTATCTAGGTTTTAAATAAGCAAGAGCCATGACCTCCACTATCACCCATCCCAAGTTACAAAGTTGTGGAGACATGGTATGAAAGATTTTTAGTAAAAATAAATTGATATTTTTCAGTGCACTCACACTAGGAAATACTTACTCAGTAGCACATACTAAGCAGGTCCCTGCTGCCTTTCAGTAACTAATTGCTACTAGGATTCATTCTAAACATGCTAGGTCGATCAATGAGAGTATTTGAAGTTGAACATAACCACAAATAGTAATTTTTATGTAATTTGAAAAATGCCTAAAATATCATTACAACATTGTAGTTTACTGAAGGATTACAGAAATGAAGAAATCACTGTGAAGTATGTCTCCAAATATTTAAATTCATTTGAGTAACCAGCAACATTCAAGCTGGGATGGAATACCTTGAACAACCATTACCAATAAACACGCAGGCAGTCTCTATATGTGATAACCTGGCCTCTCTGCATGATTTAACTTCATGGTTTAAAACCTAGTGATCTGATTAGGGCTATAAAATATTTAGCTTTATCTGGTCATGGAGTGATAGAGAATGAATCAGATAAATTACAGATAACACTGTAAAACAAAAAGAAAGAAGTCTGCAGAACTGAAGTCAGCTAAGAGTCAGCTGGGTCGGCTTATTAAGAATGTGAAGAAAGACATTTTCTTTTGTTATAATATTTCTCACATCCCTCCTGCTGTAGAAGACTGACAAGATTTGCTGTGATGTCGAGAATGTGAATAACCTATGTGGAGAAATCATAATTACATAACAAACTCTACATAATAATATCAAAGTCCTGAAAAAATTGCATACTTAAAATATCTTTGAGATGGAAATATTAAATCCCTTCATCTTTTGTAATTATTAATGTGAAAATGACATTTCTCATAAGATGAGTTATTTGGACATTCATAATGAAAATATGCTAGAGTTGTAGCTTGCCTTTGTGAATATTATTAAAAATAAGCTATTTCAAAACAAATATAAAATTTCATTTGGTTAAAGAAGACTGAAGTTCATTTTATAGTCAAATAAAACTTATAATTTTTTAATCTTAATATATTGTGTAGAGGCTTTAATGTAATTGACAATCTTACCTTTTTAATTATGATTTAATTATCAATCATTATTTGCAAAATATATTTTTAATTTTTCTCTGAGTTTTTATTAGGCTGTGAGAGACATTGCTTAGACAATAGCTTTGAAGTTTCATCTATATTTGTATAATTGACCTAACATTTTGTGCAAAATAAAGAACCTTAGAAAGGCATCATCTGTTTATGCTGTAATTATATCTTAGAAAATGAGATAATAGCAGTTAAATGGTGAGATTTTTCAGGTAGGTAAAATCTGATTTTCTGTTAAACATTATTTATCTTTCTTATTTAACTCTTATTTTATTTTTTCACTCAGTAAACAACTGATTATCTGTGAGCATATAAATATGAGGAAGTTCACTGCAGGAATACTAAAACCAGAACAGATGCCTTATGAGTTGAAACAGCTCTGACTCCTAGCAGCAAAGAAAGAAAATCAGATGGATTGTTAGCCACAATGCCCCATATTTTATGTACACTATCAATTCTCAGCCCTTGTTTCTATAGAAGATATCTAATTTTTGATGGGGCTGAGATTTATATCCTGCAACTTGTGGCAAATAGTAACTTTATGCTTTAGATTCTATCCAAGCACCTGTTTCAATCTTCTTATTTAGTTTTTTTTTTTTTTTTTTTTTTTGGTGGTACTGGGTTTCCTGGAAACCCTTCTACCTTTGGGCTACACTCCAAGACCTATTATATATATATATATATATATATATATATATATATATATATATATATATATATATTATTTGGAAACAGAGTCTCTTAAGCCAGTGAGGCTGGCTTCGAACCTGCGCAATCCTCCTGTCTTGGCTTCCCAAGCACGGGGATTACAAGCGTACACCACCACGCCCGGCCTCAATCTTCTTATTTAGATAAATGAAGGTGTGACTAGAGTCAAGACAGTATCAAGTCATAAACACCTCCCCCCCCTCTATATCCATAATCTTAAATAGAGTTTAAATCAAAGCCAGGTGAAGGTGGTAGTTGTAGTAGTTAGTGGAAGTGGAAGAACACACACTGAAAGCAAATTAACATCAGAATAGCAGGTGTTGACTTCCATTGCATGTATGTATCATTGATGTTAAGTACATATATAAGAATACCAATGGCAATCTCAATATTACTTTTGGGAAGGGGAAGGTGTGGGGAGAGAGCCAGGACAAAGCTCACCAAGTGCTATGTGCGTATATGCCACTATTACTCTGAGCTACATTATGATGTGAGGCTGTAATAACCCAATAAAAGTAGATAGATAAATAGGTGTTACAGTTTGAGAACCTTCTTTAAGTTTATAAGAAGTAAATTCTTGGAAAAGTAGATTCATCAATAAGTACTTGTGATTGGAAGCAAGTTATGGTTGTCATCATAAAGAGGTTGGTGATATCTCAGTCTCTCCATCAACACATGCATGACAATTTGAATATATGTGGGGAAATTCACCTTAAAACAATGATGTGTCAAAATAGCTCAGCACTGAGGTTCTCACAGATGGATTTTCCCATAGAGTGAGGACCACTCAACCTCTTGCTTTCCAGAACACTGTCAGGCTATTGTAATGCCATGAGGACAGAGGTCAGACCCTGAAGTGGTGAAGAACCTTGGCAATGGAGGGGCAGGATGCTAAGTTGGCATAGAGAGTGACGTGGATCTTGGAATTGCAAAGGCCACCTTTATCCATGAGCCTGGATAAAGGCTGCTTTGTAGATTCATTGAGCGATCAGAGAAGGCCATAAGACCCTAGAAACTGGAGGATGAGGAGGTGCAAATGGGCTCGATTAGATGTAATCTGTTGTTAATTCTCCATCTTCTACATTACACCCAAAAGCTAGTGAGAGAGAGGAGAATCCAGACTACATTTTAATGCCTGTAGATGTATGTTTTCAATTTACTATCTCATTTAAAAAATGCTGGACTGTGAAATTCCTGATAGTTTTTAATCATAATTTTAAGTCATAAGAATAAGAGAAAATACATTGAAACAGGAAATGAGATTCTAAAACATACAGTATATTACCAGAATATAAGAAAAATAAAGGTATAGCTAGGATTTAAATTTATGATGCCTAGTTAACTTCAAGTTTAAATTATAATGTCAATGGAGATTGTAGATGTAATTTGCTTAAAACTATTTCTGCATTAAATACTATAAAGTAGGGTGAAACAAATGAAGAGTCTATAGAAAATCCTAAGGGCCATTGTCCTGGAGATATGAAAGTTTTCTGTTTTGTGAATTTCAGGCCCCAGCCTCCCTCCCCTCTTCCACTCTTCTCCTTTCCTTCCTTTCATTTTCCTTCCTTCCTTCCCCCCTACCTCTCTTCTTTCTCTCCTTCTCTTGTGCTGGAGATGGAATCTGAGGTCTCTGGCATGCGAAGTTTGGGCTCTACCACAGCCCACCTCCATCACTTAAGACTATTTTCTTATGCAAGAGTCATTTTCAATTTTATGATCTCTGTTGCTATTTATTTTAGATAAGCTGTTTATAAAATATATGCTGGGTGGAATAGAGACTTATGAGTTTTAAATATTGTTTAAACATGATACTTCACAATTCAAACTAATATGTTATTGAAATGCTGAGCATTAGATCACTTTACATATGCATGCACTATCCCAATATATATTCATTGTGCTCATGCTGATATAATTAAAGAGTTACCAAACAAATAAGTGAAAGACATTTGGACAATTTGTGCTTTATATTGTAAACAGACCACAGATCTATTTATAATGACAAGAATATTTGTAGACTGAATGTTAAAAAGAAAAAAAAAACAAGTTATATACTATAACCAAATAAAACAGTATAGAATAGGATCAGTATTTTTGTACCCTTTCAGTTTTCACAATACAGTAAAAAAAAGCCATTTCTATATGAATATCACAGCTAGAAGAGATGCTGCTTAGCTTTATAGATGAAAACCTATGAACAATAGTATTAAGCAAGCTATTTTGAATTATATTCTACACTAAAGGAGGTCCAACCAATATCATAAGGAAAAATTCACACCCTGCATTTAGGTAGTCGTGAATCTGAATCATCCCTTTGTTGTTTACTAACTACAAGACCAAAGTACCTAACCTTTCTGATCTTTGGTTTTATCATCTACAAAATGGGCACAATAGTGACACTGTTAGATTGTAATAATGACAAAGGAGATGATATACAAATATCAGCAAGTGTGTGACATGACATATAGTGGAAATTTAATAAATCATGAAAACTGTATGCAGAATGAAATACATTTATTAAAGTTACTCTTTCTGTGACAGATGTAATTATCCTCTTTCCTAACTACCCCTAGCTATTCACTGAGTTGAATCTCATTAGACTAAATAAAAGAGGTTATATGCAAAGATTATAAAACTTATAATTCCATGTATGTAATATATTGGCAAAGCCTAAAAGACAGAGATAGAGAAAAAGAATTGGTTAAAAAGGAGATAGAGAGCTTGGCATATAGTGGTGCATGCTTGTAATCCCAGCACTCGGGAGGCTGAGACAGGAGAGACAGGAGGATCATGGTTCACGGCCAGCCTCAGCTACTTAGGGAGGTCATTTGCAACTCAGCGAGAACCTGTTTCAAAATAAAGGATAAAAAATTGGACTGGGAGTGTACTCAGAGGTAGAATGCCCTTGGGTTTCATTACTAGTACTGAAAAAAAAAAAAAAAGGAGATAGAGGAGCTGAATACTCTGAATACTCAGGCTCCTGACTGCAGTCCCAGTGCTTGGGAGGCTGGGACAGGAGGATTGCAGGTTTGTGGCCACCCTCAGGATCTTAGTAAGACACTGTTTCAAAATAAAGACTAAAATGTAGGGCTTGGGGAGTAGCTTGGAGGAGTAAGAGGCAGAATACCCCTCTTCTTAAGAAGTACCAAAGGGAAAAAAAAAGCTGGAGAAAAAATACAACAAAAATATATAGGGGGATTGGTGTGTGTGTGTGTGTGTGTGTGTGTGTGTGTGTGTGTGTGTGTGGTGTGTGTGTGTGTGTGTGTGTGTGTGTGTGTGTGTGTGTGTTGGGAATTTGATGGTGAAGCTGCTGGTATTTGGTGTTGGTATTACATACCTTTCTTGCATATATATAAGTCGCAGTTCTAAACTTTAAAATAGGTGCTTTGGTATATGTAAATTATACCTTAAAATAATTTTCATAAATTAAAATATATGTTTATTCTTTTTTGGTAGTTATTAATTTTTTTTCTTTTTCTTTGAATTAGCTGGGGATTGAACCAAGAGGCATTCTACCTTCTAGCTACACCTCTAGACCTACTTTATTTTTTTTTTAAAAACAGGGTCTCACCAAGTTACTGAGAGCCTTGCTAAGCTGATGAAGCTGGCTTTGAACCTATGACTCTTCTGATCAGCCTCCGAAGTAGTGGGGTTATAGGTGTGCACCACCATGCTCAAATCCCTATACTGTTAGTTCAAACACTGACTGAGTAATATCCAGAGGAGAATCTGAGGCATATTTAGGAAATACACATGATTGAGGGAGTTTTTGTTTGCAAATCTGGCACTGGGTCCTAGCCTCTGAAGCTGAAGTGCTCAGAGGAACATATTTGTAAAATGTCCAAGCGAGACCAAAATGACATGCAGGTAATAAAAACAACCCCATTCACTAGAAATATTAGCATGAGGAATTTAAGCAGTTTGGAAAAAAAGATGCAATTAACAACTCACTTCAGGTCAGCAGGAGGCATGTTTCCACAGGAAGTAAGCACTGGATGTGTTGGGGACCTCCAGAAAGAGACGTATCCAGCCATGAGCCAGTGATTTGCATGGCAGAGATGCTGAGAGGTGCTCCTGAATGCATTGGCTCCGGATAAATAGAGATCATAAGAGCAGTGAGTCACCATTCTGTGCAAACCTGTTAAGAGCATTTGTGCTGTTCATCAAAGAGAATGAATGTCCCAGGTATACTTTTAAGTATTTCAAAGGTTAGATTGAACTGTTCTTTCCCTCTCACTTGCAATAAAAAGCGAGGCGAAATAGCTCTAAATTACAGCCTAGATTATTCACTTAGGGTGTTTGACGGGGTAATCAGGGAGGTAGGGCAGAGGGAGGGAGGATAGGCCAGCAGCGGGAGGGAAGTAGTGGGGTTATGAGCAGGGGCTGCTAAGTCAGAGAGATGGGAATCCACATCCATTATTTGCCACTATTTTACTGTGGGATGTGGACCAAATTCTCTATAGCTACAAAGTACACAGTCTCAAAATACTGAACACAGTTAGAAGCACAAAATTAGAACACAAGGACCTGTTGCCTTGGTGGGAATGCGTCTCCCAGACCTCAGATTGAACAGAATGAAACTAAGGTAGGGTACCAGCTGGGCTCTGAGCTCAGGGCTGTGCTAGTGCCAGTAGCTCCACATGGTTGAGACACCAGGACAAACAGTCCAGGAGACCAGGTGATGCACATGCCCCTCTGACAGGCTTCTGCTCCAAGACTCTCACATGGTCTTGCTGAATTTTCCTCAAAACTGCTTTACACTCTCAAAGCCTCCTTCCTCTTCTATCTCTTTTTCTTGGGGTAAAAGTGCTTCATGGTCTGACGGATCTCCTAGAGTCTCTGATTTCCTTACCATTCCCTTCCCCCACATGGGTTTCCTCCTCTAATTTTTCTCCTCCTCCTTCTCTTCTCCTCCTCCTCCTTCTTCTTCTCCTCCTCCTCCTTCTCCTTCTCCTCTTCCTCCTTCTCCTTCTCCTCCTTCTTCTTCTCCTCCTCCTCCTTCTCCTTCTCCTCTTCCTCCTCCTCCCCCTCCTCCTCCTCCTTGACTTCTGTTTTTCAGAGGACCTTTGCTAACATAGAAGTTACTTGTTATGACCATTGATGTCAATATGCTATTTCTGCTGGCAGCAACTGTGAATGTTAGAAATATACTCAGCTAGACTTTTATGAAAATCTTTAATGGAATTAAATTATTGTGTGTGTGTGTGTGTGTGTGTGTGTGCGTGTGTGTGTGTGTGTGTGTGTGTGTGTGTGTGTGTGTGGTACTGAGGATTGAACTCATGGGTATTCTACCTCCAGGCCTTTTTATTTTGAAACAGTTTCTCACTAAACTGCTGAGAATCTTGTTGAAGCTAATCTTAGACCTGCAATCTTCCTGTCTCAGCATCCCAAGTACAGGGATGGCAGGTGTGTACTACAACACCAAGCTAGAATGGGGATATTTTTTAAAGAATTATATCATTATATCTTTGAGTAATTTGGTTGCAAAGATAGTTAGATGTACTTCAAAAAGTTATTCGAGAAGAGGATTAAATTTTCAATTTTTATCATGGTTTCTGCTTATCTTCTCTTGATTTTATTACTTCTCCATTTCAGACTAACACCAAGCACTTTTCATACCTCTTCTGTTCTTTTACACTATTTTTTAAACTTAATTTCAGGAAGTAAGCAGTGGTCGTGTTGATATGTTAAGAAAGAGAGAGAGAGGAAGGGAGAACAAGAGAGAATCCAGATTCTTACCCATCACTAGATGGAAAGATAGGAGAACTTCTAGGTTCAATATGTCTTAGATGTTCTTTTTGGTTTTGAGATTCCAAATCAGGGTTAGTTGTTGTAATTGGAAGAGTAGAAGTGGGTGGAGAAGTCATAGCGGGAGGTGGAGTCTAGGTCTACATATTCTTGACCTCCCAAGCCCAAATTATTTATAACAGATCCTTTTTCTATTATTTTTCATAATTGATGAACATTTTTCTGTGCTCACATGACAATCTATCTCATCATTGTGTTATTTTGATAAGAGAGGTTATTCTTAAAACCTACAGACAAATTCCTTTTTAAGCCCTCTTAAAATCTCCACAGATGCATAGAACAACTTCATTCAATCCTTGAAGATTGTAATTAGGTCACCCTTTAGTATTTTTTGTTCCAGAATAAAGAGCCAATTTTATTCATGAATTTTTGTATTCATTTAGCAAATAATTTTAGTACCTCATTATACCAGATATTTTTGCCAATTTCATTATTGTTGTTTGTATTTCTTGGACTATCTCCAAGTATTCTAGAATCTTTTAAGGGCTGATGATCAATATTAGATACTATTATAATGAGGATCTGACTTGCTATGAGAATTAATTGTAATTATTTCATTTTAATTTTGTTTGTGATACTGTGGATAAAACCCAGGGAAATTCTACCTCCAAGTGATACCTCCAGCCTTATTTATTTATTTATTTATTTATTTATTTATTTATTTATTTATTTTGGTGGTCCTGGGGTTCCTGAAAGCCCTTCTACCTCCGGGCTACACTCCCAGACCTATTTTATATCTTTTATTTGAAAACATGGTCTCTTAAACCAGCGCGGCTGACTTAGAACCTACACGATCCTCCTGTCTCCAACTCCTAAGTGTGGGGATTACAAGCATGTGCCACCACGCCTAGCTTATTCTTTATTTTGAAACAGGGTCTCACTAAGTTGCTGAGGGCTTCACTAAGCAGCTGGGGCTGGCTTTGAACCTGAATCCCCCTGTCTCAGCCTCCCAAATGTTGGGATTGCAAGCATGTGCCATCACACCCAGGTATTTTACTGTTTTATTACTACCCCAAGTATTATATAACCTCCATTTCTCAAATACTATCTGCCAACATCATTTCTGTGCCAACCATGAGAGAAAAGTGGTAATATTTCACTTGTGATGAAATACTGGTCCCAATTATTTATTTTCCTCTTAATTATATTTAGTAATCTTTTTCAGTAGCTTTTTACATAATCCATCCTACTTTGCAATTTTAGTACCAGCATCTGGATAACTTATTCATAATATTTTTCTTTTAATTTTTTTTATTTAATAGACTCAGCCTCATACCTGTTTTCCAACATGACTCTATCCCTAACCCTCCACACCCTTCCCACCTTCTCGTAACCACTTCTCTATGTTCAAATCAACTTTTGTAGCTTCCATGTAGATAGACTATCTGGTATTTGTCTTCCTTTGTCTGGATTATTACATTTACTCTGATGTCTTCCAGTCCCATCCACTTTTCTGAAAATGACAGGATTTTATTATTTTTATGGCTAAAAGTATTCTATTTTGCATACAGACTTTTCATTTATTCCATAATTAATATTAAAAACATTTAAATAGAAGGAATAAGTTCTAGTACACCATAGCACAGTAAAGTGACTGTGGCTCACAGTAATTTACAAACTTTAGAAAAACTAAAAGAAGAGTTGATGTCCCCAAACATAAAGAAATGATAAGCACATGGAAATGTCAATTACCTTAATTCGATCAGTGTGGGCTGTTTACATGTGTTGAACTATTACATTGTACTCTAGACATAAATACAATTATTATAGGCTAATCAGAAAACTAAAAAATCATCTTGACATAAAAAACAAAGATAAACATCCAAACTCTATTACTTGTGAGCTCTTCACTTTTGATGAATTATTTAGGCTGTCTACTTCCTGATGTAGATGACAGTCATGATTTGGAAGAAGAAATGACATCCAACTTGTAATTAACATGTGAGTGTCCTTCATGTAGATATAGTCAATTATTTACTTTATGCACACTGAATTGCAATAAAAGAAAGCTTAATTTTAGAAAATTTAGCTTTAAAAAATCTTCAAAAGAGCTCAGAAGTGAAATAGAGCATTTGCTCTTTGGGAAAAAGCCCATTTGACTAACTTGAAAAGGAGAAGGATTCAATATTATATTTTTTTCACTTTTGCATTAACTTAGAGCAGGGCTACAGAGGAAATGCCTTTCTTCCTCTGAAACACATAAAATACTCCAGTAAACAATATGTGTTTGTTTTTTTTCTAAAAGAGAGGTGTTTTGATGTTTTTTCATTAGACCAAAGGAGAAAAGATAAATGGAGAAAAGCTCTGAAAAGAGAAACACAGACACAGAGAAGCTACCTACAAATAATAGAAACATTGCCATGTTTGGAGTGGGCCAAGAACCGTGGTTGGGACAAGGACAAGTGGGAGGAAATCAAAAGAATGGGCTTTCTAGCCCTGAAAGGCAGCCCGGTGGAACAACTCAGCTCAGGAGGTATCAGCTTCAATTTTAGAGTCTCAAAAGTCACTTTGTTGTATCTAAAATTCAAGCATTAAAAGTAGGCTGCCTTAGACCTGGATTTTTCAAGTTAATTATCATGGATCAGGAGATTCCCTGATTAGCTCATGGGCCATGGGAGTAAAGGGAGGGAGAGAAGGCCCCTGCATCTGGGATCTGAGAACCAGGTGGGGTGGAGGGGAACTGCTGGAGCTGCAGACTGGCCTTGCCCAGCCTTGCTCCAGTGGTTGGAATATCATTTCAGAACATCTCCATGCTTTAGGTGGGCTTACTTTATTGAAGGCACTGATGACAATAGGTCATTTGTGATTTATGACTTTTAGAAGCATGAAGGTAAATTCATATAGAAGTGAGTGGCAGGTAAGTAAACAGAATCACCTGTCTGCCAAGTGCTGTGAAGGTAATGCTTGAGGGACTCTAAGAGGGAAAAGTGGAGATAGGAATGGAAGTTTTCTCTAAAACTCATCCCAGGAGCTGCCACTCAGCAATCTGAGAACTTTTAAAGAGAAAAAAGGAGGGAAGAGGCTAGATAGATGATAGACAGACAGACAGACAAAGAGATATGCAAACAAAGGCCGGAACAACACCTACAGGCATGATAGCAGGTAGTGTCTTTAAAATTTCTATTAGTTATTAAAGTTTACTCTGCATGAGATTAAATGGCAGTTTGAAAATTTCAGGAATTTAATTTACTCTAACAGAAATGGAAAATTTGTGAAAGGTTTAACACACACACATATGCACACTCAAAAAAATTAAAATAATTTTAAAAAATTTTCCCTTTGCATTTTGAAAAATTCCCAACAAAATTTGCAAAAATGGCACACTAATTTTCTTAATATTCTTATTCTAGATTAATGAATTAATCATATATTCTTTCCCTCCATATAGATAAAATGATTATCATTGTTATTACTACTATTACTGATTCTGAATCATCTGAATGTGAGCTTGAGTTGTCATGATTCTCCCCCCATAAGTATTTCAGTGTCTCCAGAGGAAAAGACCTTTCTCTTACACAAGTTCAATATACAGCCAAGCTTAATTTTAATTCTGATGCACTATCTAATACATAGAGCATAGTTGAATTTCCCAACAGTCTCTCTAAAGTTCTTTATAGCAAGTCCTATTTTCTAGTTTCAGGATCAATTCTGGTTACACTGTGTTTACCTCTAGTTCTCTGGCATCATTGTCTTTCTGGCCTGGAAGAGACTTCAGCCTTTTTGTTTAGTAACACTGACATTTAATGCAATGGCCCATTTCTTGATTGGGTTATTTGTTTTTTAATGTAAAATCTCTAAGTTCTTTTTATACTCTCGAAAGTAGTCCTATGTCAGAGAGAGGACTCGCAAAGATTTTCTTCTATTCTATAGGTTTTCTCCTTAGACTCTTGATGGTTTCCTTTGATGAGCAGAAAATTTTTGATTTAATACCATCCCACTTACTAATTCTTGTTTTAATTTCCTGAGCTTTTGGGGTCTTGTTGGAGAAGTATCTACCTGTGCCTGTGTTAGAGTGTTAGTCCTGTGCTCTCCTCTAGTAGCATCACAATCTCTGGTCTAAATTCCATGTCTTTGATCTGTCTCGAGTTGACTCCTGTGCAGAGTGACAGGTTAGGATTTAGTTCCATTTAAAAAAAAATTGATAATCAGTACTCTCAATACCATTTGTTGAAAAGGTTGTCTTTTCTCTAACCTATGTATCTGGTAACTTTGTCAAAAATTAATTTGGCTATAAATATATGGATTTGTTTTTATATCTTCTGTTCCATTGGTCTATTTTTGTGCCAATACCATGCTTTTTTATTACTATATCTCTGTAGTATAATTTGAAGTCAGATTAGCTAGTCACAGAAAGTGAAAGGTCATATATCTTCTCTAATATGTGCAAGCTAGGGAGTAATAGGGATACCAGTGACACTTCAAATAATGAAGGAGAAATTTCAGTAGAGCCAGAGAGGTGGACTAAGAGAAGGGGAGAGGGAAGACTGAGGTTCATTAATAGAAATACTATCATCAACCATGTGTACATATGTGAATATTCCAACAGCAATCTCAGTAGTTTTTATTGGGAAGGGAGGGAATGGGAAGGTGGGGAGACCAAGTGCTGTACGTAAGTATGTCACTGTCAATATGATTTGCATTATGACTTATAATGCACCAATAAGAGAATATTTAAAAATAACATTGATGTTTTGAAGAACAGAGGCTAGTTAAGGAACCAACTCAAAGCCCGTCAGTGTGGGATTGTCTAATGTAATATCACGGAAGTAATGCTCATCTACAGAAATAACCGGGAACTGTGTCCTTCTCATTGTATCATGTCAAGACATGTGATGTCCCTTTGTCCCATTAATTGGTGATGCTAACTCTGACTATTCATTTAAGGTGTACAAAGTTGTGAGGTGTGACATATCTTCCAGACTGCCATATTTCCCGAGAGATACTTTGAGAATTTGTAAATATCCTGATATTATTTGACTTTTACTCCACAGAATTTAATACTGTTGATGAGTCTTATCTGAGTCAATTATTATTTTATGGGATTTGATTCTTATAATTCTCTGTCTTCCAGACTGACACATCTTCTGAGAGATACTTTGAGAATTTGCAAATATCCTGATTTTATTTCATTTTTACTCCACAGAATTTAATACTGTTGATGAGTCTTAACTGAGTCAGTTTATTTTTATTTTTATGTGGAACATATTTAAAATAGCATACATTCAGACTATGCTTGGTACCCTCCCCCCAGCTTCCCCTCCCCCCCAACAATGAGTGCCCAGGTTAACCATGATATATTTACATTTTTAAACAATTTTGGATATAGCTCCTTCATTAATCAACCTCAGCCTTCTTCCTCTATTATCCTTCCATTCTAGCTTTGGTGAGGTTTCTCCTCCATTGTCTGGAGTCCCTCTGATATCCCTAATACTCCCTAGTTTGAGTATATTAGAGAAAACATACGTCCCTTCTCTTTCTGTGCTTGGTTGATGTCACTTAACAAAATGTTCTCCAGGTCTTTCCATTTTCTTGCAAATGACATGATTTTGTTCTTCTTTATAGTTGAGTAGAATTCCATTGTATGTATTTCCCATAATTTTGCAAGCACACAACTTTAATCCCAGTATTTTGGAGGCTGAGACAGGAGAATCATAGGTTCAAGAACAGCCTCAGCAAGTAGAGAGACTTTCATAAAGTTAGCAAAACCCTGTTTCAAAACAAAAATAAAATATGGCCAGGAGTGCAACTCAGAGATAGAATGCCCATGGGTTGAGTCCCAGGCAACACACACACACACACACACACACACACACACACACACACACACACATTTTTCTCAATAAGAACTCATGAATTATGGTTTTTGAATGGTTTATAATCTATGTATTAGTCAATTTAAAACACAAATAACCTCATATTTTGCCAGTGGGGGTTCCTACAAGCTGGCTATTTGTCCTTTTTAGCAAGTTTCCATCAGTTTTTCAGCATTTTCCTATTTTTTTGATGAATATGCCATGCACATATTGTTTACCCTGTCCCAACCTGGTTAGAGGAAATGTTTGGAAAGCAACATCTTGGTCAGGTACACCCTTGTAGTGGTATAAAATGTATGGGATACTGCAGGACAGAAGCTCATTGACCAGACACTTTGCAGTCATTTGGTTGAAAGATCATAATAGTTCGTTTTCAGGTGATTAAGAGACAGAGATAAGAGAGTACAGACACAAGCATATTCATGTACATATACACAGATGCATATATACATATTAGAATATATAGAGATATAGAAATTGCTGATAAACATTGGATACTGAAGGTGAGAAAAAAGTGGGTAATTGAAGCTAATCCCAGGTTAAAAGTAAGGGGTGTTTATGTATTATTCTTTTTTGTTGTCCTTTCCAGATGGACTTATTTATACTTGTATTCACTGACAGCTGGATGTTGGATGTTGTCTTTTTGTAGACTATAGTGGATGTGACCAAACTTGCATCTTCATTTGTGGGGTCATGCTCACACGTTGCCATGACAACCTCCCAGGATACAGCTGCATGATGGCTTCAGTGGTTTTCATGAATAGAAACCTCTGGAATCAATGGCTGGAAGGTATTTGGGGGTAATTTAGCTGGTGCCAAACAGTGTTGAGAACCTCATCGTTGCCTTTATAGAGAGAGATTCACAAAAGGAATATTTGCAGGGCTTTCTTCACACTGTAATGATGATAAAACGTTTGAAATATGGTGACAGAAAAATGCCTTTGTGATGGAATAGTAACTGTTTTTTTCCACTGTAAATGTGATTCAACATGCAAATACAGAGACCTAGGAGAACAAAGAGAAATTTCATAATTTATATTTTGGTATATGTTACAAGAAAGTTATGTCCCTTCTCATATACACAAATAAGATTTGATTGATATTTGTTAGATAATTTCAAATTATAAATATTTATTTTGTCTATCATGTTCTTTAACCTGCAGATATTAAATAGTAATCTTTAAAGTGATAATTAAAGTACCATAATATGCATAAATTTCTCTTCATAATTTATTTATAGATATTAGATATGTTAGTCTATGCTTACAAAAAATCAGTTATTCTATGGTTTATACATTCAGAGAACATTTCCTTGAGAGGAGAGATCATCCAATATGTTTGGGATGTGAAAAATGATTGACAGAAAGTGACCTGCTGGTTTTATAGACTATTGATGTTTTTTTGGATCCTGGCTTCTTTGTTTTGGGGACACTGAGTCCTTGTCTTTTTATCCCTGGATATTTGAGGGGTGATTTGTAGCTCAAAGAATATTTCTGCTTAATCTTCTGTCACTGAAATGCCCTGAAGGATGAGATACAATTTCTAACCTCTTGGCTCAGAGGTCTTTACTCTGGATTACTGACCCTTCTGTAAGTATGAACCGATTACCAAAGAGTCCTTATCTAGGAAATTAGAAACATGACAGTATTTAACTCATCATATTACTCTGAGATGTAACTGAACTATTCTGTAGAAGGACTTAACTTAGCTTCCAGTGCTTAGTAGAAACTGAGTCAATGGTAGTATTACTTTGATAATAATACAGTAGCAGTTTTGCATTGCTTATTAGGTTCAAGGTCTACATAAAGTGCTTTATTTATCTTCTCTCCGTAAATGTTCATAGCCATCTTGTAACATGGGTGCTACTAATAACCACTTTTTAAATATGAAGATACTGATACTACACAAGGTTTAGGAACTAGTCAAAAACAGTGCTAGTGGGATTGTGATTCCAGTCAGCTCTTCCTGATTCCAAGATCCATGATTTCATTCAGGACACCATGCATCTTCTGTCCTTAATGATGCCTAGTGTATTTCAAAATTGAGAACAGATATTTTATGTATGTTAATATAGCAGCTGCTCCCCATGGATCCTTGAAATGCTGAACATTACCAGCAACTAGTAGCCAGAGAGTGCTGGCAGTCTGCTAAACTACATTCTTTATTTGGACTCGCTCCTTTAGTCCCCTTAGCTACCACATGGATTAGGAATGAATTATTTCTACATAACTGATAAAAAGCATAGAGGGTCAAAGTTTCAAGAGCACTCTTCAATGTCCTATATTGAAGTCGAGGCAACCCTTGGAAACAGGTTTGCCTGACTATGGGCTCCTGCACATCTCATGGGAACTGTGAGAAAATACATTTTTATTTTTTAAGACATACTTTTGCAATCATGTGTTATAGTGGTCCTTGAAAATCCATACACATCGCCCACCCCTAGTCTTTTCTTGTTGCCTTGGCATTGAAGTAAGAAAAGAGGATTATCCTAGTAGACTTTAAATCTAATTTGGGGGGAAGAGGAGGGAAAAAGCTAATAACCTTTGCATTTTGTTATGCTGAAAGAGATCTAGAGTTAGGAATTCAAAGTCTTATTTTTTGTTATGTACTAGGCATAAGCACTTATTGAGTCCTTGGGAAAGGACACTAATCGCATACAAATGCCAAATAAAAAGCAAAGCTATTATTTCCAAGTGGGGATTGATATACAGAGTTAACACTGGGAAGATTCTTCAGTTCTAGGCAAGAGATGATGAATTCCTAAACTACAAAACAAAGGGGGTAGGGAAGGCAATGGGAGGCATAAATTTAAAATATTTCACAGTAAAGTTCATGACAAATGGTTCCTGATTAGATTTAGGAAGTGCTGTAGAAAAATAAATTAAAAAATACTCATTAGTTTCTAGTTTGAATCAAGTTGCAAATTTAGTGTTGGTCATTGTATTAATTTACTAGAGATGATGTAACATATTGCTAAAATCTGGGTGGTTTAGAACTATAGAAATTTAATCTTTCACATTTATTATTTGGAGGTCATCAGTCTGACCTTCAAGAGGGCCACAGGTTTTCTGAAGATCCTCGGGAAGGATCCTGCCTTTCCTCTTCCAGATTTTGGTGCTCAATCTATGGCAATGTAAATTTCATTACCTCTATTTCCACATGGCTTTCTTATCTCTTTGTTTTTATCGTCTTTTTAAAATTAATTTTGATACTGAGGATTGAGCCCATGAGCATTCTTCTTATGCTACGTGTTCAGCCCTTCCTTACCCTTTGTTTTGCTGAGTTTCTGAGAGTCTTGCTAAGTTGATGATGCTGCCCCAAACCTTGAATCCTCCTGTCTCAACTTCCAAGCACTCTGAGTAGAGATGTGCACCATTGCATCTGGCTGGTCTTATTTTTTCTTCTTCTTGTACAGTTACCAGTCATTGGGTTGGGGGCCTATGCTAAATCCAGAATGATTTCATCTTGACATCCTTAATTATGTTTATCTATTTATATTTGTTTCCAAATAATATCATGTCATGTTCTGGGGTTCTAAGTGGACATGAGTTTTCTGAAGAACATTATCAATCCAATACAGAAGACGTGTTGATGACTCACAATACACATTGGCCTTCCCTATCCAATTTTACAAATGGTAGATCTAGAAATATTTAAAGTAGAAAATGTGGATACAAGTGGAATTAATAAATGAGGTCTTCTGCCTAGAGAAAACCTTGGTCCTTGTTACACACCCAGAGAAGAGACTTTTATGGACCAAAAATCAAGAGGGGCCAAGATTATAAATTACCCAGTCCTCATAACATTGTTTTTCTTAAGAGATGCAATGAGTTTTCAGTGCCTATGGGAGTTGCCATTATTTATTTTTTATTTATTTATTTATTTTTTAATTTTTGGTGGTTCTGGGGTTCCTGGAAACACTTCTACCTCCAGGCTACACTCCCAGACCTATTTTTATTTGGAAACAGGGTCTCTTAAGCCAGTGTGGCTGGCTTCAAACCTGCACAATCCTCCTGTCTCTGCCTCCCAAGCGCGGGATTACAAGCGTGCGCCACCACGCCCGTCGCCATTATTTTTTTTATGTGATGTACATAATAAAAATTCCTGACAATGTGATACCAAGCACATGTTTGTTCTTCCCCAAACTTTAGATAATTTATGAACAAACAAAAGAAAACAACAAATGATAGTTGATAAAATGAAGAAAATGCTTCAAGTTTCTCAGCATGTAATGGTGGGTGATACATTCTCCAAATTCTTTTGTCCTTTACTGGATCAATTCAAGGGAATCTGAGAACTCACTGGGGGTTGAACCCCAAGATAGAGGAAGACTAGATTCTGGAATCACTCTCTGAAGTGCTTTTCACTACAAACAATATTAAATACTCTGTGAGTAAGAAACAAAATGTCCTGAATTAAGTAATGGAAATAGAGGGTTATTTGTTATAGCAGTAAACTTAACTAATACAGTGACAAAGGTCAAGCCACTATATTCACCTTGTTATATATTCTTGTCTTTAAAATGAAGCACAGGCACATCTACCTCCAGGAGATTTTATGGATGATTCAATTAGCTAATACATAAAGCTTCCTATGCTGCTGCCAGGAACACTGTAAATGTTCCATAAACATCAGCCCTTGCTATCAAAGGATAGTGCTGGCAGAATAGTCATGTATCAGTAGGACACACAAGGCACTTCCTTACTGGATGCCACCTTTCTATTCTGGGCTAATTGTGAACCTTATTCTGTACATTACCCAACATTTCCCTTATTTCTCTGTTGATTCCTGGTCCCCATAAACTCTTTAGCAGACATGTCTTGCTTTTTACACCATTGGGACTTAAGCTATCTTTCCACCTGTAATATTATTATTTCCATACCCATTTATACCCTTGGAAAAATCATACTTATACTCCAAGGTGGAGCTAAACTATCACATTTTTGTGGAAACTTCCTTAACACACTTATGCAGAAGTGATTGCTCCCTTTTCCTGCAAGCAGATAGCACATTGCACATCCATTTTTTATAGGACTAAGGAAGATGGTTAAAGTTACATCACTCAAGGGATAGAAGCTTATAATCTGTGCAATGGCAAGTACTGTAGTTATTATCCCAGAAAATATGTTCTTATATATTTGCATGAGTAAAGAAAAGATATAGAAAGTATTAAATGTTCTATTGGCTGTGAAATCTTTGGGAGCCATATTTTATGTCTTTGTTCCATGTCACAGAATTTTCTGTAATGAGTCTTTTTCTGCCCATCACCCCTATTACGTCAATCTTCCTTCGTACAACACTAAAATTGCTTGTGGTGAGGGAATCATTAACTTCCATTCGGCTGATGCAGTGGACAAGTCTCTTATTTGTTATTTTTCCATCACCACATCTCTTGGTTTCTGCCACACTCCTTCCTATCTCACTCATATCTTGTTCATTTTATTTATTTATTTATTTTTTTGCTATCATGTACTCCTCTACTCAAGCTCCCCATAGAGCTTTTACTGCTGTGGTTGTACAATGCATCCTTAACCACATTCCCCTTTACAGTGATCTCATCCACTTGTCTCTTGCTAAGACTGTAAATCTAAGCCCAGAATCTATTATACTCTATTTTCTCAAAGAGTAGTCAAATTTTCCATACTTGAAATGCAACTTTTGTCTTTTTCCTTAACAAAGAGTTGCTCTACCAGCCTTAGGAATCTCAGTAAATTACAATGCACCTTCTCTTGTTGTTCATAACAATATTTTAAGTTAGTAAAAGGAACACAATACAAAACTGAGTAAATTCTCAGAAAGTAGACATAATTAGGATAGTGGGTCAAAAATAAAATAGAATAGTATATAATAAGTGCAGAAGGTCAATAAGCCCACTAATGGGAGCTGTAAAACAGAATATAAAGGAAGAAGGGGAAGAAACTAGCTAAGATATGAATTAAGATAATTTCCCAAGAACTGAAATGAGACAAACCATACAAGCATATTTAAAACTTCTACTGAGAACTGGTATAATGTCTGCTCACATTCCGTTATCCAAAAGAACCCTCACATTAATGGAAAGGAGAAACTTACTCTTCCTGCAGTGAAGTATGGTATAGTGAAGGTGGGTAGGAAATAAATAGCTCGGAAGTAATTGTACATTCACAAACCTAGAGTATGAACAAGGGATCCAGAAAAAGACAGAAAATAAACATTTTGCAGCCATTATTATAGAGGAGAGAGAAAAGTTGATTTCCAATATTGTAGAGAAAAAAATTCCTAGGATGACAACTGCATACCTGATTTAGAGATAAAAATTGAGATTGATTAAGGGCTTTGGAAGGAAGAACACAGGAAAAGAAAGGGAGCCAATTGAAAAATTATATATATATATATATATATATATATATATATATATATTTTAATTGAAAGTAAATATTATACATTTAATCTGTATTTGGTGCCCTCTCCCCCCTCATTTTCCCTTCCCCTCTCCAGACACTTAATACCCAGGCTAACCTTGCTATATTTGTACTTTTACACCTATTTGGAAGTAGCCCCTCATCAATCAAGTTCAGCCTCCTTCCTCTCTTAGTTTTCCATTCAAACTTTGCTGAGATTTCCCTTCCATTATCAGGAGTCCCTCTGGTATCCCCAGTGGTCACTCGTTTGGGCATATTAGAGAAAAAATATGTCCCTTCTCTTTCTGTGTTTGGCTGATCTCACTTAACATAATGCTTTCCAGCCCTTTCCGTCTTCTTACAAAATGTTGTGATTTTGTTCTTTATAGCTGAATAGAATTCCATTGTGTGTATTTCCCATAACTTTGCAAACCATTCATCTGTTGATGGAGACCTGGGTTGGTTCCATATTTTGGATATTACAAATTGTGCTGCTATGAACATAGGTATGCATATGTTGCTGTAGTTCTCTGTTTTCAACCCCTTTGGAAAAATACCCAGGAGTGGTAAAGCTGGATCGAATGGTGGATCTATTCCCAGTTTTCTAAGGAATCTCCACACAGATCTCCATAGTGGCTGAACTAGTTTGAACAACCACCAACAATGTAAAAGAGTTCCTCTTTCCCCACATCCTCACCAGCATTTGTTGTTGTTTGATTTCTTTATGCTTGCCACTCTGATTGGGGTTAGATGGAATCTCAGTATAGTTTTGATTTGCATCTCCCTGATGGCCAGTGATGAAGAACATCTTTTCATGTATCTGTTGGCCATTTGTATCTCTTCTTTTGTAAACTGTCTATTCAATTCGATTGCCCATTTCTTGATTGGGTTGTTTGTTTTGCTAGTGTAGTCTTTTGAGCTCTTTGTATATTCTGGATATTAGCCCCCTATTGGAGGGGTGACTGGTAAAGATCTTCTCCCATTCTGTAGGCTTCCTCTTTAGGTTCTTGATGGTTTCCTTTGATGAGAAGAAGCTTTTTAGTTTGATGCTATCCCACTTGTTGATTTTTGCTTTAATTTCCTGAGCTTTGGAGGTTTTGTTGAGAAAGTTACTGCCTGTGCCTATATGTTGTAGTGATGAGCCTATGTTCTCCTCTAATAACTTCACAGTCTCTGGTCTGATTTCTAAGTCTTTGATCCATCTTGAGTTGATTCCTCTGCATGGTGAGATATAGGGGTTTAGTTCCATCTTTCTACAAATGGATAGCCAGTTCTCCCAGCACCATTTGTTGAAAAGGCTGTCTTTTCTCCAGCATATGAGTTTGGCCCCTTTGTCAAAGATTAATTGACTGTAGGTGTGTGGATTTGTTTCTGTATCTTAATTGAACTAAAAGCCCTTGAAATAGTATTTTTAAATGACAGTCATTTCCCTGGACGTGGAGGCACATGCTTGTAATCCCTGCACTTGGAAGGCTGAGGAAGGAGGATCGCACAGGTTCGAAACCAGCCTCAGCTACTTAGTGAGACCCTGTTTCCAAATAAAATATAAAATAGGTTTGGGAGTATAGCCCAGAGGTACAAGAGCCCCTGGGTTCTACCCCCAGACCACACACACACACAAAAACAAACATGATAGTCATTTCACTCCCTATTTAAAAATTGTTTTGATGTCTTTTCATTTCTCATAAAATAAAGTTAAAATTTTAGCAGGTCCTGTGCACTGATTTCATGTACAGCATAGACTCCAGGCTCATCTCATACTACGATCCCACTTGATTGCTGAGCTACAACCTTCAAGATGCTTTTCTTATCCTCACCAATACCATGTTGTTTTGTCTGAACGGTTTTATGCACTGTCAGTGGATTGTTCTTAGCCTATAATTTT
Source organism: Muscardinus avellanarius (assembly GCF_963383645.1). Taxonomy (NCBI): domain Eukaryota; kingdom Metazoa; phylum Chordata; class Mammalia; order Rodentia; family Gliridae; genus Muscardinus; species Muscardinus avellanarius. Next base: position 14,071,612 of record NC_137787.1, on the reverse strand, counting down.
AATGTGTGGGTGAACTTCATACTTCAAAATTCTTAGTTCAGATTTACTCTTAGATACACTTTCCATATAATATGATTTATATAACAATATATCATGTATGTTAATTCCTCATCTCCATGTTCATTAACATATTAATTAATATGTAACAATCATTAACATATTAACGTTATATTCACCTAACATTAGTTTCTTTTAATATTTATCTCAACTTAATAATATTACTCATCAATTTCTTGTTTGATGTCTCCTTCCACTTGGTTCAAAGTTCTATGGGGACCATAACCCTGTCTATTTGGCTCTCTGTTGTATCCTCTGCATTTAGGGCATAACCTGGTATGGAAAAAAGATTTTTGGTGAGTACTGAATAAGGTAATCAATACATAAATAAACAAGGCTCATGGTGAATAAAAAATAAGGTATAGGGTGACAGTAACATTCAAGGAAGCAGTAACTCAGGCTGCAATAGTGAGAAAAGACAATACTGAACCTAATGCCTTAAAGAGGCGGAGTTTATGGACATAGACAGTGTAGGTTGTGCAAAGACCAGAAACCTTGAGACGTTCAGTAGACTCTCGGGTGATGTCCAATTCTGCTGATACTGGAACCTAAGGGCAAGTGAAGGTCCTCAGAGGACCCATAAAAGCACTGTGAATAAGGCACTTAAATATTGTCCCCTATTTGAGTCTGTACTTAGACCTTTACTGTTTATAATGAAGATAGGACCTCTGTAGTATGTGACCGCTTTTATGATTATCAGCAGTTGGGTCTCAATGTTTTAACACTCTTACACACAATTTTCTCTTATCGAGTGGTATATTGAGTGAAACATCTTCAGTTAGAAATGTATTATTCTTAGGGTTTTTCAGCCCTTTCTGAATAATCATCTTTGTAGAATCCAAGTTCTGGCATCATATTTACAGATTTTTTTGGAGACTAGCCTGAAGAAAAACTTTAGGAGGTATATTGTGCTATCATTTAATACTTATCTTTTTATAATGTATTTTAATTAAAATATATTGAGGGTAACTGAAGAATTATTTTACATTAAAAAATTAAATATTTGGTTCCTGGACAGCCTCAGCTACTTAGCGAGACCTGTGCAAATCACTGAGTACCTGTTTCAAAATAAAGAATAAAATAGGGCTGGGGGTGTACCTCAGAGGTAGAATGCCCCTAAGTTCCATCCCCAGTACTGCAAAAAAAAAAAAAAAATTCTTAACTATGCCAATAAATGTAGCCCTTTTTAAAATGTCTTGTCCAATGAGCATGAATGTAATCTTATCAACTGGCTTCCTATTTCAGTCTGTGAACATAAATCAAGAAACCTCCTTGAGCAATCTTTTTCTTACATGCAAATGGGACCAAACATTCTAATGCCCTTCCCACGCAGCTAAGAGTGTGGATCAAATGAGTTAATATGTATCATGCATTCTAAATTTATGCTATCTTACAGCAGAAAAAGCATGGTATCTTATTACATATTTGATGAACATTGCTAATAATGTCCAAAACTGCCTGTATAGGTTACAGATTGACAAGCCCATTAGAAGATTTCATGGGGAAAAATGAATCCTGCTCTATCTCTTCATGTTGAGAGAAGTGAACCTATGTAATGGAACTTAGTCTCCTAAAATAGGAGTTGAATAAGTCACCATTCGCTTGATTTTAGCACAATTACTTCAATTATATATCATGCATGTTTTAGAAAAGAGTGTTCTAGTTTTTGAATCACAGTGAGACAGTGGAATACCCATAGCCGTTCACACACACACACACACACACACACACACACACACACACACAGTATTACCGAAATATGATATCTGGTATCATGAAATTAATCTAGTACTGAATAGATTACCAGGATACTTGTATAAATTCTCGAAGCTATTTTTTATTTTTTTCTATGGAAAGTACTCATGGACTTACTTCTTCCCTTTCTGGTTCTGTTGTTATACACTTCTAATGTCCAAACAGATTGAAGGGCCCATGGTACTGGAAGCCAGGTTGTCTGTCCTTTGAATTCCCCACACAATCTGAATTGATGCCTTTCACTGTGGTATGGATTTAGGATATTTATTCTTATCTCTAGTCAAACAGTTATTATACTTTTGTTAAATTTAGGTTTGCTTTGTCTCAGGGTTTCTCTCTGATAAGTTGGTAAAGAAAATACCTTGCATGTGAACTCGTCTTGGCCTGGCATGTGCTTTGGAGGTGAGCTAACGATGCTATCAGCAATACCTTTTCATTTTGGCTTATTAAAGTTATTCTTGGAATATCCGCAACTGCTGAGATATTAATCTTGCCAGCATGCGATAATAGAACTTTCTTCATCTCTGTCTTACCTGAGGGGAAATGAGTTGTAACAAAGAGCATATATTTATTTTCAAAATGAACTTCACAAGGAAAATTTTTAGCTTGGAAATACACTTAATTTAATACACAACATGCCACATAATGTGGAAAAATCCATTTTACGTATCATGTTAGAAAATCTAACTGGAGCAAGTGGAAGAGGAAGTGATTTGCTGACAGAAACTTGTTATAAAACTGCTGGTCATTTAGGGATATTCTTTTAGGGAAACTTCATTTCTTTCGAGGTTTAAGAAATAAAGCACACCACTGCTCACTTAAGTTTGTGCTGCTATAAGTTGTCATTTTGAAGCAGTAAAAGAGGTCATGTTAATTTAAATAAAATGTGGAAAAGTCTGGAAACATTAAAAAGAGTCCGCCTGTGGTTTGTTATCCATCCCCATTTTGCCATCTAGATTTTTATAAAATCGACATTTTGAGGTGTAGGCATTTTTATGGGGATATGTGTAAATCAAATCCGAACATGGTTCTATAACCAACTTCCTTTGTAAGATGTCATCAGGACACTTAACCACCGCACAGTGCTTCCTGTAAGCACAATCCTTTTATTGGTTCCTAGTCATCCTACCAGCATAACAGACCATGATCCACAGCTAGAACTCAGTTCTTTCACTGAGAAAACATAGTTAAAATTTGGCTGCTTGGAACCAGGCATTGGGACAAATCTCTATAATCCTAGTACTCTGGAGATTGAGACAGAAAGGTACTAGGTTTGCAGCCAGCGTTGGCAACTTGGCGAGACATTCCACAACTTAGTGAGGACCTGTTTCAAATATAAGATAAGGGAAGATAAAATAAAATAAAATGAATAAAATGAAATGGGATTGAGGATGTAGCGACCGAGTACAAGCTCCAGTACTATATAAAAATAATAGCTGTTTTAAAGCTTTTAAGTCTAGGAAAGAATGTGGGAAAATATTTAACAACTGTGGGTCCAACATAGGGCATTACGTTATTATTGTTGTTACCCTTGTTGTGTTAGGGGCGTGATTACTCAAAATTTTATCATTATTGTTTCATTAAGTCCCTAATAGTGAGCCCAAATTATTGCATGAGTAATCTATAATGCTGTATTTTCAAACTCTACCAAATTCCCAATAGATGTTTAGTAGACACTATGTTAGCACATTAAAGCTTACATCATTTTTTTCTTCAGTGAAATATTTCCTCTTTTTGTCCTGTTTTTGAGTATCACTTTTACCATGTACTTATTCTGCACTGTGATTGATGCAGGGATATGGGTAAGTCATAGACAACTGATGAGATGCCTCCTGTGCAGTGTTCGTTCTCTCTCTCTCTCGCTTTTGCTCTCGCTCTTTCTCTCTCTCTTTTATTCCTTTCCTTCCTTTCTTTCTTTCTTTCTTTCTTTCTTTCTTTCTTTCTTTCTTTTTTTCTTTCTTTCTTTCTTTTTTCTTTCCTTCTTTCTAATTGCATTCCAATCATTTTAAGCAAATGATTTGGGTTATTGAAACATTATACTTTTAAAATGGGGCATTGATTTTTATACTAGGCAATGGTTTCCTTATATTTCAGATGATTTCTTTTCAGGTGCTTGATGTGTCATACTGAGATATGACAAATAGGATTGTCACTTAATGTGCCGAGAGCACAGCAGCAATCCTCATTAATAAATGTACTTAGAAGAAACTTATAGCTGTGTTTGCGGTTTCTTGCCAATGTAATCCTGCATTATAGAAACAATCTATAGAAAAGTAGGCAGAATAGAGCCATCAAAGGGTTATCATTCAGAGGGACTAAATTTGATCACTTGGAAAATATGCTGCTAAGCTTATTGCCAGTATAAATACCAATTTTAGCCAATCGGCTGCTTTATAATGGAGTATTAGTGGCTGAATAGAATCCCAAAATGGAAATGCTGAGTTCCAGAAAAGAAGAACGTGAATGATGAGGATGATATAAATATAACCCATGCATCACGATGTAATCAAAGAGCAACAGTTTCATTCCATGTCATCATTATCCCCCCTGCTTATTAGATCGATCAGTTGTATAAATGCACATAAAATTGATATTTCCTACAAATGCCATCACTCTTTTGATACAATGTAAAAATCTGCAGTTTAGGGCAGATATTCCCACTGAGCAATCTTGAATAAGTTGATTTTTTTCATAACTGTAAACAGAAGCTACCAAAGATATTATACAAAACTCTCATATCCCAAAACTACCTTTTTTTTAAAAAAAATGTTATTACATTCTTTAGCCATAGATGTTTTGGCTGCCTCAACTACTACCAGCAACTGAAGCTTTAATATAATCCTCCATGCAGTCATTTTGTGAATAAAAATTAAATTTAATATGAATAAGGCTAGCAAATTGACTTGAATACCAGAAATCCTTTAGAAAACATGAACCAAGTTAATTATCCAGTTTGTAAATGGGTCATTATAGTTTGATGGCTTGGCCTTGGAAAGCATATATGGGATTTAAAAATAAAATAAGATAGTCAAACTATAACCCATAAAGGAAAAGACATAATTTTAATTAAAGGGAAATGAATAAAATGAGAAGCTAGAAAGAGTATGATTTTGATATATGAAATATTTTCAACTAGGAATGATTAATATTTACTGAGAATCTATTGTGTTGAGCACTATATTATATATTTACACAAAATTTCTCATTTATTGAATTTTCATATAGTCTCCTATCTCATGTTTAGAAAAAATGTTCTATTATTTATTAGTAGGGACATATATCAAGTGATATTGATTTTACCCTCAAAATATAAAATCAAAGAAACCATAAAAAATAAAACACTGCCTTGTTTAAGTTAATTCAATAAATGTATTAAGTGCATGCACTATGTTTGTCTCTCTTAGAGATTGTCTTTTAAAAAGTTACTTAGGACCCTGTGGTCTGGGCCTCTGGCCCCGACCCTGGGTGGGTGGGCAGGTGCTGGCGGGGCACCCCTAGGGGACCCCCTTTCCATCCAGAAGGACCCTGTGGTCTGAGCCTCTTGCCCCAACCCTGGGCGGATGGGCAGGCGCTGGTGGGGCACCCTTAGGCGATCCCCTGCCCACCAAAAGGGCCCTGTGGTCCAGGCACCTGGCCCCGACCCTGGGCGGGTGGGCAGGCACTGGCAGGGCACCCGTAGGCGACCCCCTTTCCACCCGGAAGGACCCTGTGGTCCAGGCCCATACCCTGGGCGGGATGGCAGGCGCTGACATGGCACCCTTCGGTGACCCCCTCTCCACCCGGAAGGACCCTGTGGTATGGGCCTCTGGCCCCAACCCTGAGCGGGTGGGTAGGTGCTGGTAGGGCACCCCTAGGTGGCCCCCTCCCCACCCAGAAGGAACCTGTGATCCGGGCCTCTGGCCCCAAACCTGGGCGGGTGGGCAGGCGCTGGTGGGGCACCCCTAGGCGACCCCCTTTCCACCCAGAAGGACCCTGTGAAAAGGAAAAGAAAAAAAAAAAGGAAAGAAAAAAGGAAAATATCGGAGAGGGGTCAAGGAGGCTGTTGCAGATGCCAGGATACTGGAGATGCAGACAAAACTTATCCAAATGAACTGGAATTATTGGAAAAATTTCCCGCTAAGGAGGACTGCTTCTTCTCTACATTGTTAAGAATCTTGGACATCACCTGTAAGGAGAGAGAGTTTAGCGGAGACCAAGGAGAAAGACAGTGCTGAAAGTGGTCTCCGCATTGGCCGTGGAGACTTGTATTCAGGAGAAGCAGAAATTGGAGCCTACCAACCTTATTTTTTGGGGGGAGAAATTACACCAAAGGTCGAATGCTACCGTCGCGCATGCTTAGGAACACTGTACAACATTCAGAATGGAAAAAGAGCTTGGAAAAGATTTGAAATGGTGGAGGCAGTGGCAATGGCAGTGGCCAGTACACAGGGGAGGCAGAGATCTGATGCATTACACCTGGAACCTTTGAAGTAATGATCCCAGAGACAGAATGCTACCACCATGCACCCTCGAGAATGTGGGACAAATGGTTGGGTGAAGAGGGTGCTCGGATTAGAGCCTGCCGAGGAGTGAGGCAGGCGACGGACATAGCAAAGCTGGGATTGGAGCCTGCTGTGAGGCAAGGCTGGTGCTGGAGCCTCTGAGGCTGGGATCAGAGTCTGCCGAGGGGTTAGGCCGGTGCTGGGGCCAGTGAAGCCGGGATCGGATCAAGCCATGAGGCAAGGCTGGTGCTGGGGCCTTCGAGGCCGGGATCAGAGCCTGCCAAGGGGTCAGGCCAGTGCTGGGGTCAACGAGGCCAGGATTGGAGCCTGTCGTGAGGCAAGGCTGGTACTGGGGCCTCCGAGGCTGGGATCGAAGCCTTCTGAGGGGTTAGGCCGGTGCCGGGGCCAATGGCCGGCATCGGAGCCAGCTGTGAGGCAAGGCCGCTACTCGGGCCTCCGAGGCCAGGATCAGAGCCTGCCAAGGGGTTAGGCCAGTGCCGGGGCCAACGACTGGCATTGGAGCCAGCTGTGAGGCAAGACCGGTGCTGGGGCCTCCAAAGCCGGGATTGGAGCCTGCCAAAGGGTTAGGCCGGTGTTGGGGCCAATGACCGGCCTCAGTTCCTTCCGTGAGACAAGGCCGCTATTGAGGCCTCCAAGGCCAGGATCAGAGCCTGCCGAGGGGTTAGGCCGGTGCTGGGGCCAGCATGGCCGGGAACGGAGCCTGCTGTGAGGCAAGGCCAGTGCTGGGGCCTCCGAGGCCGGGATCAGAGCCTGCCGAAGGGTCAGGCCTGTGCCACACCAGCGAGGCTGGGATTGGAGCCTGCCGTGAGGTAAGGCCGGTGCTGGGGCCTCCGAGGCCGGGATCGGAGACTGCTGAGGGATTAGGCTGATGCCAGGACCAGCGGCCAGCTTTGGAGCCTGCCGTGAGGCAAGGCTGGTGCCAGGGTCTTGGAGGGCGGGATTGGAGCCTGCCAAGGGGTTAGGCCAGTGCCACGGCCAGTGCCAGGCATCAGAGCCTTCCGTGAAGCAAGGCCGCTACTGAGGCCTCCGAGGCCTGGATCGGAACCTGCCGAGGGGTTAGGCTGATGCCGGGGCCATCGGCCAGCATTGGAGCCTGCTGTGAGGAAGGCCGGTGCTGGGGCCTCCGAGGCAGGAATCAGAGCCAGCTGAGGGGTTAGGCCAGTGTCGGGGCCAGCAAGACCAGAATCGGGGCCTCCCATGAGGCAAGGCTGCTGCTTGAGCCAGCGACGTCTGGATCAGTCCACCCGGTAGCCAGGCCACAACTGGGGCCGTCAAGAGTGGGATCGGTATTTGCAATGCAGCATGCACAGAGAAATATCGCAGAAAATTAAAACCAGATGCTTCCCCTAATCAGCAATAACTAGGAGGAAAAGGGCAACAGGAAGTGGTCGAACTATAGAAAGGGACCTATAGTGAAGCAATTAAGGTGACCAATCAGAGGGTATAGAATAGGGGAGGATGGACCCTCTTTAAAAAGCAGGAAGTACATAAACAAATGTATCAAAGTTAATCACCAAACAAGCATGGAATCAAGGGAGGGGGAGGGAATGGGATGGGGACTGGATGAAGGCTAATTGGATGATGTGTGCTTGTATATCCTCTCAAATCTTATATTCCAATGTGATGTATGATTTCAATGCACCAATAAAAATAAATAAAAAAATAAAAAAATAAAAAAATAAAAAGTTACTTAATAATAGATCACTCAGACCACATGAAACTTAATTTTGCACTTGTTTTAGAAAAAATATTTATTTGTGTTTATCTCTATGTAACTTTTCTGTTTGTTTTAATTGCAATATACTATGTTGTTATAGTTAGATACAAAATGTCTCCCAAAGAGTTCATTTATTAATGTTTGGAGCTCATGTAATTGAGTCATGAGGGATGTAATCCCAGCAGTGGGTAAATTCATTATAATGGATTTATCTGGGTGGTGATCCAGGCCAGTTGTAGCTGGATGTGGGTCCCTGGGTGTGCATCCTGGGGATTCTATGAATGGTTCCTCCTCCTCCTGCTATGTCTCTTGCTCCTGCCTCTATGAATTGAGCAGCACAGTCCATGTGCTCTCCCTTATCTACTGTGCCCTGAGATCTACAGTCCCAGGCTCACATGGACTGAACCTAAAGCTGTAAGGAAATAAATCTTCTTCCCTTTAAGGTACTTTGTCAGTCATTTAGATTATAGTTGCAAGAATGTTGACTGGAACATCTTTTTGCATATCTGCAATATATTAACTGAGGAATCTCAGAAGGAGTGTGGGAGGAAGAACACTAATTTGATCCCTGAGATAATAGAATGTTTGGGATAGGCTGCTAATTCCCAGACTATGAACAGGCTGGATTCATGCCTGTGAGTGGATTAACTGAAGGGCCCAGAGTAACTTTTGAAAAGAGAGATTAGCTGGGCCCTTAAAAATCACATGACTTAGTCACATAAGCCCTTGAAATATGGATCTAGAAGTCAGAAGTAGAGGGGGTAAATTATGGTTTGGGTCTTTTTTGTTGGTTCATCTTTTTTATTTATTGATGCATTGTAGTCATACACTTTAATGGAGCACAGGGTGGTAGAGGCATTCATACACACATCACTCATTATCCCTTATTTATTTCCACTTATCATTTATTAGCCTTATTTATATAGCCCTTATTTAATTCCAACCCGAATCCCTCCCCCTCCCTCCTTCTCATGTTTGGCATAGTGATTGACTTTGATGTGCTTGTGAATGTATATCATGTAAATGAAGAAATTTCCCTTTTCCCCTTCTGGGTTATAGGAGGTTTGGTTGATTTTTAAAAAAATTAAGTTAAATATTTTAGCATATCATTTAGTCATGTATATTTAATGTGCTTTTATTGGTGCATCATAGTCTAGTAGCTTTCCTTCAGAGTCATGTGTTGAGGGCTTCAGGGACAGCCTGTGGGGCTATGGGAGATTGTGAAGCCTTTAGAAGGTGGGACCCGGTAGAGAGAAGTGTGCTTTGAAAATGTTGGAAATCTTGGAAACTTGGCTCCTGCTCTCCTCTCTTTCTGCTCCTGGCTGCCATGATGTGAGAGCAGCTTTCTGCCTCAGGTGCTCCTGTGCTGCGGTTCTGCTTCTCCACAACCCCAAGTGGCAAGGCAAGGCCATCAGGGATAGAGACCTCTGAAACTGAGTCCTACTCAATCTTTCCTCCTTTTAAATTGATTTTCCTGTTTTTTTTAATATAGAGAGATACGAAAAGCTGACTATGAAAGTAAGAAATACAAAATAGAAGACAGAATCAGTGCATTCTCTCTAACTTGAAGAAGGAGGGGTCCATGGCAGGAAGGTCAGGCAGTTGTAGGAGCTGAGTGTGGCCCTCAGCTGGCAGCCAGCAAAGAAGCAGAGACCTCAGTCTGTGCCCACAAGTAACTGAAATCATCCAACAGTGCAAACCAGCTTCAAACTGTGACATTTATCCCCAGATCCTCCAGACAAGGATGGAGCCCACACCTCTATTTCTTGGGATTTTGTGATCATTAAAAAGCTCTGTGTGTGTGTGTGTGTGTGTGTGTGTGTGTGTGTGTGTGTGTGTGACAGACAGACAGACAGACACAGACGGGATTGGGATTGAACCCAGGGTATTCTACCTCTGAGCTGTATCACTAGCCCCTTTTTTGTTTCTTTGTTTTGAAACAGGGTCTTGCTAGATTGCTGAAAGTCTCACCATGCTGCTAAGACTGGACTCGAACCTGTGTCCTCCTGTCTCATCCCCCCATGTACTGAGATTACAAGCTTGAGCTACCATGCTCGGCTCATAGAAATTTGAGATAATAAATTTCTGTTGCTTGAAGGTCTGTTGTTATATAACAATGAAAATGAATAGAAGCAGCAATGGCAAAATGTTAAAATTTGATAAATTGGGAAATTGAACAAACTTTTCTGTACTTTTTCTATATTTGAAAATAACTTATGATTTCAAAGAAGTCCGGGTTATAACAATGATAGGAAATGCCTATGAACAGAGGACTTAAGAGGGGCCTGAGGTTTTGGTGAAGTGACTGTGCATATGAAGGGAAAAAAACACTGGATTTCCCTGGCATTCCAACCTCACTCCCTCTACCTCCATGTCGGAGTAGTATCTTATCTCCCTAGGATTGTTTTACCTGATAATCTTCCTAAGTCAAAATCTTGGTTTCTTGTTTCGTTTTCCTTGAGGTAATAGGGATGAAACCATTTTATTTAACTCATTGAATTCAACCATTGAATTCATCCTAGCTCTGAGCTACACCTCCAGAATTTGTAGTTTTTGTTTTGAAACAGCATCTTATTATATATAAATATATATATCTGAGAGTCTCACTAGGTTGCTGAGCCTATCCTTGAACCTTCAATCTTCCTATCTCTGCTTGCCAAATACTGGGATTCTAGGCATGTACCACCACATCTGGCTCCAGATTTCAAATTAGATTTTCTTCTGTAATATTTCAAGAATCTGGTACATACCAAAGTAAACAAACAAACAACAACAAACCCTGTTGGTGTCTCATTGCAAAAGCTACAGTAAGGCAATAGGTAATTAGACTCAGATATTAATATGTGGCAAATGCCTCACTAGGGAAGGAATCAGGAAGTCTGAGCTCAAATGCTGAAGCTCCCAGGAAGGAGAGTGAACTGGGAAATGATGGGCACAATGGTAATGACAAAAGCTGACTGTGAAAGGAATAAGACCACTGGGAAATAACCAGCCATCTTGAAGCAATGCGGGAGGTCTGCAAATAAAGAAGACTGAAAGGGTAAAAATGTAGCCCCAAACAAGGACTGTAAAAGTTAACAGTGTGGAAATGGTCATGAACACACTGTGAGAGTGATTTCAGAGGAAAAGCCAGGTCAACAAGAGGCTATCTTTCTTGGATTTATCCTAAATTTAATTTTAAAGCAAGTAGTATGATCTTTTTCGGCATGCACTATAAACTCAATTAAAGTTAATGAGAGTTATGGGCAGCATGTTGAAATAACAACCACTTTGAGGCTAATTATTTTGAGCAAAATTGTTAAACAGCAACCTTTTCTGGTTTGGTAATAAGCAAAATAACACCCTTGCTCACATTAGACTAGATTTCAGAAAACATTTACCAAGGTATTTCTTCTTTAACAGATTCTTGCAACTGGTCTAAATTGAAAAAAGATGTGAATTCCCCTCTATGCATAACAAATATTTTCATTATTGTATAATGGGTGGCAAATCTCTTAAAGGTTTAAAAGGCCTATTCTGGGAATCCTGCCTTTAACAAGTAATTACCATCTGTAAAGTAAATGAGGAGCCAAGTACTTATTTCATAAAAGTGTGTAGTTTTTTTTTTTTTGTTTTTTTTTTTTTTTGCAGTACAGGGAATTGAATCCAGGGGTATTATGCCTCTGACCTGCACCATTAGCCCTATTTTATTTTTTATTTTGAAACAGAGTCTCACTAAGTTGCGGAGGGCCTCATGTAGTAGCTGAAGCTGGCTGCGAACCTTTGATCCTCCTGTCTCAGCCTCCAAAGATGACTTTTTAATTCTATTTACCACTTGGGTTTTTGAGAGCTGTGTAAAGCATAGAACAAAATAGGCGCATTCTTTCATTAGATATTTATTGGCGTGCTGGTGTTTCTGACATCTAGGCCAATGCCATGCTGGAGAAGAAAAGTAAGCATTCGCTGAATGAATGGACACCTTAAAGTGCTGAGCACAGTCAGGCATGGTGGCACATACCTATAATCCCAGTACTTGGGATGCTGATAAAGGTAGATCACAGGTTCATAGCTGGCCTCAGAAACTTATTTAGACCCACTGAGACTTAATGAGAATCTGTTTCAGAATAAAAAATAATGTAGGGCTGGGGGTGTAGCTCAGAAATAGAATGCCCCTCAGCTCAACACACACACACACACACACACACACACACACACACACACACACGTGCTATGCACTTGTCAACTGGCTCTGAGAATATCATAGCTATTTGATGTAATACTATATGATGTATTACACACACACACACACACACACACACACACACATGAACTGCCTATTCATGGAATCTTGACAGGTGTCAACAAAGAATGACATGTAGATTATCTTTGTTGGGGGTGTTTTCTTACATAGACTTCGGCAGCGTGGAATGGAAAGCTTGCCTGAGCATTCAGGGAGTTTCTCTAGCCTTGTTTTTTCTGTCTAGACCATGCAGCCTCTTAAGGTATACAACAAAGCTTAACCGTTTTTGTTTTTTTTTTTCAGTAAACTTTAGAATAAGAACCCAGCTCTAGAGGTCTACCTATTCTTGGGTCTCTTAATTATATTTTTCAAGGGAGAAGGCCTAGTTAGATTGCTTCATATGACTGTATAAAAAAGTTGTCAAGCATATTTTGAGCCAAGCGACTTCATAGGAATTTTGTTCTTCACATGAATTCAGGATGTATCAAGATCTGTAGTACCCCATTCAGTTCTTACATAATCCAGTACTAATGCTTTCAATTGAAAATGTCCTAATTCTGCTGGGACAGGATAGCACCCATGGCACTTTTCAACTACTGCTATAGGAGGAGACATCGCACAAGTATCCTGGGTCAGTCTTTCCTCACAATCTGTGCTCTGCAGTGTTTGAAATAAACAGTATCTGCATGTAAACCTGCTAAACATTGATCAAGAACCACAAGAAGAAAAACTTAAGCTGACAACTGGATCACTTACGAATGCAAAATGAGAAGAAAAAAAGAAAAGACATGGAAAAATGTCTCCAAATAAGTGATACCTAATTGAATTTTTATATAGGTTATAAAGGTAGAAATTCATACACATGCATACAAATAAATATATGCATGCATAAACACACACACACACACACACACACATATATATATATGTATAAATACACATATGTACAAATACATATAAGTGTACATATGTAACTATGGACAGATGTAAAATAAGTATGAGGATTACAGCTTGTTTGAATAGAAAAGTGGGTGTCTCAGTAAAAGACATTTAAATTAAAATTATAAGTGAAACTAAACACCATGTAGGCCATGTTTTGCTTGATTCCATCTGCATGTGGTACCGAATGTCCCACAGAAAACCAGAAAAGAAGGCTAAAACACAGGGGAAGTCTATGCCATCATTTTTCCAAGTGACTGTGAGCCCAGAGATTTTCTTTGCAATTTATTTTCTTCCTTATTTGTTCCCTACTTTTCTTGCTCTGGTCATGTTTCTAAACTCAAGGATTACCTAGCTACCCTTTCATATCTAAGAAGATCTGTTCATTGCATGGTGGAGGGGAAGTACTGCTTTTTTTGGAATATTGTGGTTTTCTGTTACTGTTCTCCATTGGACACAAAATGTGCTGTGAAGAGTCCCTTAGGGGTCTGGTTAAGACAGAATTCCTGCACCCAGGATGGAAGGCTCTTGCTCACCCAATATTGCTCTACTTTTCTACTTGGTTCCTCAAAATATTGGCTGGTAGTTTTAGCTTTCAGATTAGCAAAACTGTTATCATACCTCCTAGTGAAACATCATTCTGTGTCTATTACATTTTCTAAGACATTTGGAGTCATAGAGCATTTAAAAAATTAAAGCGAGTCAAGAGAAGGTGTTAAAGGCCCTACCCAACTGCTTCCTTTGGCATCTGGTTTTGTTTCAAGATATTCAGGCAACGGACATACCACAGCCTGCAAATCAGGACTTTAGGTTTCCTAGAAAAGTATTCACAGATGGTCCCATTGCTGTGTGTGTTTTCACATTTTTGCTCAAAAAGTTATCACAAAAGTTTCAAATATATTGATAGCAAAATGGAAAAAACAACTGCAGAGTGAACATTTATAGATCTTTCTCCTAGATTCTACATTTCAGCATACTGTTTTGTCATGTATCTATTCATCTGTCCAGCCATCCATCAATCCAGCCTATTTTTGATGCACTTCACAAAACACAGACATCAGTATACTTTACCCGAAGTACTTCAGTGTATGAAACTACAGCTCAAGAATTATTTACAGATTTTTTTTAAACTTCCATGGTAACGATGCAATAAAGTACATACATCTTAAGTATCTATTTGCTGCATTTTGACAAACACACACATCTGTGTAATTTATACACTATCATCACCTCAGACACTTCCCGCACACCTTGTTTCTGTCAATCTACAACATTCTTCATCCTGCTTGCAAGAAAAACAACAGAAAACAAAAGAAAACAAAAGAAAACAAAAATGCCATTCTGACTGCTTTTCACCACACTTGACATCTAGCCCATCATGTGATAGTATATATGGGTTTTTGGTAAGCATTTCTTCACTTACCATGATATTTCCGGGATTCATCTCTAATGTTAATGTATTAGTGGTTCGTTTCTTCTTTTTATTGACTTAGTTGTATTCCATTGCATGAACAAGTTATATGGTATTCATTCTTTCCTGACAAATCCTGGGTAGTTTCTAGTTTTAGAGAAGGCTGACTGGTGATGATTCTACCACTTATGTTTTGCTTTCAACAAGGTATGATTAGGCTAGTTGCTTCACATTCTCCCAGCATTGGATGTCATCAGTAAATTTGGAAAAGTTTAGCCGAGGTGTGCGTGGTGGTGCATACTTGTAATACCAGCATTCAGGAGGCTGAGACCAGAGGATCACGGTTCATGGACAACCTCAGCTATGTAGTGAGGCCCTTTGCAACTCAATGAGACCCTGTTTCAAAAATAAAAAGACTAGCCGGGCATGGTGGTGCACGCTTGTAATCCCCGCGCTTGGTAGGCGAGACGGGAGGATTGCGCAGGTTCAAAGCCAGCCGCGCTGGCTTAAGAGACCCTGTTTCCAAATAAAAATATATAAAATAGGTCTGGGAGTGTAGCCCAGAGGTAGAAGGGCTTCCAGGAACCCCAGTACCACGAAAATAAATAAATAAATAAATAAATAAATAAATAAATAAATATAAAAAGACTAAAAAATAGGTCTGGGGGTATATATCGGAGGTACAATGCCTCTTAGTTCCATCCCTAGTACCACAATAAGTAAATAAATAAATGAATAGAATAAAAGTTTAGCCATTTTAGATGCTGCATTGTGTTATTTTGTGTGTTTTGTGTTTTTCACGACAAGTGAAATCCAATATTACTTGTGTGTTCCTTTTTCAATATGTCTGTCTTCATTGGTGAAGATTCTGTTTAAATCTTTTGTGCATTTTTCAAAGAGTATCTTCTTACTGCAAAGATTCCTAGAAGTCTCCTCCTCCTCCTCCTCCTCCTCCTCCTCCTCCTCCTCCTCCTCCTCCTTCTTCTTCCTTTTTTTGGTACTGGGATGGAACCCAGAGGCCTTCTACCTCTGGGCTATACTCCCCAGACCTATTTTATATTTTATTTGGAAACAGGGTCTCTCTAAGTAGCTGAGACTGGCTTTGAACCTGCGTGATCCTCCTGTCTCAGCCTCCCAAGCACGGGGATTACAAGCATGCACCACCATGCCTGGCTTCTTCTTTCTTTCTTTTTTTTTTTTTTTTTTATCCTGGTCATTGTTTTTGTTTTTGTTTTTAGTCTGTCAGACAGGTGTTTTCAGCTGAATTGTCTTGATGGGTCATTCCATCACACCATTAAGGTCAGCCATTTATGAATTTGTAGACCATTGCTAGGACAAATAAATGCCTTGAATTTAGCCCAGTGTTATAGTTAGATATAAAATACCCACTAAGAAGCGGATACAGCTGAAGCATGAGAATTTTAATTCCATTGCAATGGATTTATTTGAGTGATGATCCAGACTGCTAGGTCTGGCTGGAGGTGGGTTCCTGGGGGTGTGGGCCTTGAGAATTATACAGGGTTCCTCCTCCTCTCTCTCTCTCTCTCTCTCTCTCTCTCTCTCTCTCTCTCTCTCTCTCTCTCTCTTCCACCTTCATGATGTGAGGAGCACAGCCATGCATTCTCCCTTTCTCTGTCGCCCGCTGCCATACCTTGAGATCTTTGGTGCCTGGCTTTGCAAGGACTGAACCCGAAACAGTAAGAAAATAAAGCTTCCCTCCTCTGAGTTACATGGTCAGGCCTTTAGGTTATGGCTCTAAAAACCCTGGCCTGAACACCCACCATCTCACTTATTTTGCTGGATATTTAATTCCTTTGTCCTCAGGAGCACAGACATAAAGCTTTGGAAATTCCATATATTTTGTCCGTGTGTGTGTGTGTGTGTGTGGTGCTGGAGATTAAACCCAGGGGCATTCTGCTTCCAAGCTACACCACTTGTCATTTTATTTTTTATTTTGAAATAAGGTCATTCTAGGCTAGGTTTTTCAGGGTCTTCCTATGTTGCTGAGACTTTCCTGAAACCTTTAATCCCCCTGACTCAGCCTACCAAGTACTGGAATTACAAAAGGTGTGTTCCACCATGCCTGGATATAGATTTCTTTTTAAAGTAGAAAATAAATGAAAGCTAAGTCAGGCATGGTGGCACATGCTTGTAATCCTAGTATTTGGGAGGCTGAGAAAGGAGATTCTGAGTTTGAGACCAGTCTCAGCTACTTAGGCTAAAAAATAGGGCTGAGGGTGTACCACAAAAGTGGAATGCCCTTGGGTTTCATTCCCAGTACCACAAAAAAGTATGAGTTAAAAATAATTTGATAAATAACAGTCAACCTTTGTATTACTACTTATTTTGGTGATGGACTTATGGGTATATGCATATGTCCAAACATACCCATAAAATCCATACTCTAAAGATATGCAGGTATGTGTACACCAATGCTATACAATAAGGCTATTAAAAACTAAAATAAAGCCGGGCGTGGTGGCACACGCTTGTAATCCCCGCGCTTGGGAGGCAGAGACAGGAGGATCGCACAGGTTCAAAGCCAGCCGCACGTGCTGGCTTAGGAGACCCTGTTTCCAAACGAAAATGTAAAAGTAGGTCTGGGAGTGTAGCCCGGAGGTAGAAGGGCTTCCAGGAACCCCAGTACCACCAAAAAAAAAAAAAAAAAAAAAAAAAAAACTAAAATAAAATGAGTTAAAAAGTCATATTAAAAACTAACCTCATGTTTTATAATTTACAATAATTTACAAGTTTTTTCAAGCAGATTGCAGATTATTTCATTAGATAGTTGTTGAAGGCCTTTCAAGTGACAGTATTACCCCCACTATGCAGGTGCATAAAATGCTTTTTAGTCCCTTGTGTTAGATTAGGTGGGAAAAAAAGAATTAAATTCAATATCACTGATCCTGGACCTTACTTTATCAGACACCAGAGTTCAAATGTGCCCTGGTAGTGTCAAAATTAGGGCAGAAGGGCTAGCATCTTACCATTTTCCCGGTTGATGGAGAAACTAAAACAACCCTGTTAGGAAGTCATTAATCCTGCACTGCCAGCTCCTGCTAAATGTGTCTGCCTTGTGCCCATTTCAATGACTACAAGGCCTGTTTTGAAAAAGAAATTGTGAAATTAATGACAACTTGTGAAAGGAAATTGTCAAAAGTAAACCTACTCCAGTCAAATCCACCTTTTGGTCATTGTATATTTCTACATGTTATAAAAGGGTAATTTAGGTCAGTTCCTTAAGGCTTATGATCAAAAAAGGTTTGCATATATGCAGGAGACATTTGCTAAGATTAAATATTTTGCACGGCATGAATTAGCTTACTGCTATTCCTCTCCTTTAAGATAATGTGTTATTTACCTTTGTTGCATTTATCTTAACATGAAACCATTTTCCAAAGCAGATGTCAGTATGAAAAATGACCCTCTCCATGTGTTTGGTAATGGAAGGGAAGTTCACACATGCACCATCAGCAAATAGCCAAGGGTTTCTCTCATTAAGCGTTCCCCTTGCATCAGAACAGGTGAGAAGGATTAGACAACTTAATTCTTCTTCTAATTCCATTTCCCTCTGAGCTTTAAATATTTACTACTGCTTAGGAATCTTGCAGTTTGGTAATCTTTGTTGAGTCAGTTATAAATTTTGAATAGCCACACGAGTGTCTTATAGAACAGCTTTATCTTTGGCATTTTTCAAATCCTGTCTAGTCCACACCAGCCTTCTCTGAAAGTAGGTTAGTTAAACTAGATCAAATGTAAGTCTAAATAATTGAAACTGGGCTCTCTCTGGAGCAGCTCCAACCTTATTTTAAAGCCAGCAATATTCCTGGGTAAAAAAAAAAAATCTTCTGTATTTTAATTTTTATTTTTTTTAAGTATTTTCTTTCTCTTTACCACTTTCCTTAACAAATACCCTGGGCATGGTACTCAGAAACCATCTACTGATTTAAATCTGATTTTTAATTTGAGCAGCATAACAACATTTTCTTTTGTTCACAACGTCTTTAAATATTTAGAATATTGAGTTACTATTTTATACTGGAATTCTAAACTGGGGTCATTGGATAAAATTGAAGAGGTCTCTGGTTTGGGGGGGTGACAGAAGTATTTTTCTTTTGGTACTAGGAATGGAACCCAGGAGTAGTCTACCTCTGAGATATACCCCCAGTCCTATTTTTTATTCTTTATTTTGAAACAAGGACTCACTGAGTTGCAAAGGGCCTCACTAAGTAGCTGAGGCTGTCCTTGAACCATGATCCTCCTGTCTCAGCTTCCCACATGCTTCAAGCCAAATGTGTGCCACCACACCTGGCTCCGATGTATATTATTTTTATGAGTAATCTTTAAATAGAAGATAGCACTTTCTTTTTTGAATGTAGCTTCCCCAAATATCGGAAATATTGTACTGGTGACTGAATCTAAAGGTATTCTATCTCCAAGCTACAACTTCATCCCTATTTTTTTTCTGTTGTATTATTTTTGTTTGGAAACAGAGTCTCATTAAGTTACTGAGATTCTTGTTAAGTTGCTTAGGCTGGCTTTGGACCTGTGTCCTCCCATTTCAGCCTCCTAAGTACTGGGATAACAGCATGTGGTGCCACATACATTGCAAATAGTATTCTTAAACATTATCCACCAATAGAAATCACAAATATTTTCAACTCATATTAACATTTTGCAGATAGTCTAAAATATCACTCATATCCATCAATCTTTCAAAATCATTGGACTTAAATCAATATTTTATTTAATACCTTCTTAAGAAAGCACATATATTACACTTGATTTTTATTGCCTTAATCATGTTTTAATAGATGTTGCTTTCATCGTAACTTCCTGTGTCTTGTTTTGCGGATTTGCACAAGGCTGAGGCCAGGGTCCTACACTTGTGTAGAGTGGCGGACATTTATTCCTAGAGAGTTTGGTGGCAGAGGACCGAACAGAGCAGAGTGCAAGTGTACTCTGTGCACTCTCAGCTCTGTGCTAGTGAAAAACTTGTAGAGGCAAGCAAGCACTTCCACTGATCCAAGAGTTATTCCTTTAATTTTGTACTCTCAGTGCCTGTTTGCCTCACTCTGGTCCAGCTCCTCTCTTTGAAAATATTATCCCCAGAGGAATTCCTCACTCAGTTGTGGCTTTCCAATATGCCGTCCACTCTGTAGTCTGGTATACTAATGAACACTTATATGGTACTTGGGAAAAAAGAGGCACATGGACCCTATAGCAGTGTGGTCTTGCTCAACCACAGACACAGAGCCACTATCCACATAGGTACTGTGTCCAAGGGTTCTGGGACAAGGCCGGTTTCAAAGTGGGAGGAAGTCATCCTGGTACTGAGATCAGCAGAGGTTGTAGAATGCACCAATGACATACATTTTGAAAAGGGCTGCTCAGGAGGGATGCAAACTGAACTCCACATTTTCTGAATTTCCATGAGCTCTGTCCTGTCTGAATGCTGGGAGTCTGTTGCTATAACTCTGGGAGATTATTTAGATGGATTTCATCCTTAAGAACTGTGGGCACCATTAAAAATAGGCAACATTCTCTGGCTGGAAGCTGAAGAGGTAGTCAGAGAGGTTTAATGCACGAGGAGGGTTTATGCACTGTCTCTAACTTGAAGAGGAAGGTAGACAAGGAATCTGGGTGATCTCTGGCTGGGAGAGACCCTGGTTGACAGCCAGCAAGGACACGTGTGCCTCAATTCTACAACTGAAGGAAATAAAATCTGACACTAAACTAAATAGGCTTGGAAGAAGATTTCTCTGTAGAATATCCACATAAGATTTAAACTCTGGCGGCTTGATATCAACTTTTGACACTCTTAAGTAGAGAAGTCAATCATACCATGTCAGACTTCTGGCCCATAGAACTGTGCACTAAAAGATGTGTACTGTTTGAAGCCAGTAAACTTTTTTTTTTTTTTTTTTTTTTTTTGCAGGTCTGGGGATGGAACCCAGGGGCATTTGACCTCCGGGCCACATCCCCTGCCCTATTTTTATTCTTTATTTTGAAACCAGGTCTCACTAAGATGTGGAGGGCCTCACTAAGTAGCTGAGGCTGTCCACGAACCACAATCCTCTGGTTTCATTCTCCCGAATGCTGGGATTACAAGCGTGTGCCACCATGCCTGACTTTAAAGCCAGTAAACTTTTGATAACTCATTATATAGCAAGAGAAAACTATCAGAGGAGATGACCAGGGAAATGGGATGTATTTGGTTACTCAAAAGTGTGATGAAGTAAAAGCTTTAAGGTAGCCTAAAGTGTTGTGTAGTAGACTCCCTAAAATCCTGTATCTATCTCTGTCCTTTTTCAAACAGTTTCTTAGACAGTTCCTATTAAATGTCTTAAATAGTTCCTATGAAATATCTGTGAGATGATTAGCATGTTAATGGAAAGGGTGACCTTGGAAGCTAGCAGCCTTTCAGTAGGAAGTAGTGTTTCCAGATTTTAAGCACCAGAAAAATTAGAAATTGATTTTTTTCTCATTTTAATATACTTTCCTTTATTGCATCTACAACTTTTCAAGACAAATTGAGATGCACTGAGGAATTGTAAAGGCTATAAATCACATATTTATCTTTAAATTTTCAAAACTCATTCTAATGTTTGGACACAGCAGGCAATCAAACCTACTGAATTGTATTTGGAACAGTATAGAAATCTGAGAATTGAGTGATCAATTGCATCTTTGACAAGATTACCTAGCATCTAAAAGTCATGGTCTCATGGAATTAAAGATATTCTTTACACATATTCAAGAGATTCCACATATCAGTGTGAGAATAGCAGAGCAAAGAAATCTATATTAAGTCATTGCTAGGGTGTGGATCTGAAGTGTCCCCCAAAGGCTCATGTGTTGAAGGGTTGGCCCCCAATGCAGAAGGCAAGATGACACTGTTGCGGTGACCTTGCCTGGCAGGCGGGCAGGCCTCTTTTTGTTCTCTGATGGGTCTTCTAACCTTCGTTTCCTGTTGTCCTTTTTCCTCTTAAAGTTGTGGTGTTTTCTGGCTTTGTAGAACACTATTTTTAAGACAATGGGGATCAGGTGTCAGTAGGACTGGTGTGCACTGCTTCCCTTGGTTGCCATCTGCCCAGAACTATGATTTTTTTAAAAATTAAATTGAATTGGCATAGAAAACATAAAAAATTTACATATTATTGGAGGTGGCATATTTTGATACATGTATACATTATATAATGTTAACCCAGATTAAACATGACAACTTAAATATTTATTAATTCTTTATGGAGAAAACATTAAAAATACTTCCATTTGGGGTGTATATTTGGAGGGGGAATACTGGTGATTGAACTCAGGGATGCTCCAACTCTGGGTTGTACCTCCAACCCTTTTTATTTTTTTATTTTAAAACAGGGTCTAAGTTAGTGTGAGCTGGATTCAAATTTATTATCTTCTTGCTTAAGCCTCCAAAGTACTAGAATTATATACATGTTCTGACCACACCTCAAGTTTTTTTTTTTTAATTGGCATTTTGTAATGTACAGAATGTTATTATCATCTGTTATCACCCTACAGTCTGATAGCACACCAGCGCTTCTTGCTCCTGACTTTTAGTTATCAATTTTCCCATCCCTCATGGTAATTTTTAGTATAAATTAACCAAACTTGAGTCTTCTTCTCCACCCCTTCCCTTAGACCACCTGACTTACTCTGTTGAAGTCCCTCTTTCATTATCTGAAGCCCCTCTAGCATCTCCACTGCTCTCTAACTTTTGTATATGACAGAAAACATATGACCCTTCACTTTCTGTGACTGGCCAATCTCAATTAACAATGTTCTAAATCTCCATCCATTTTCCAGAAAATGACATAATTTTGTTCTTCTCCATTGCTGAGTAGAATTTCATTTGTGCATATTCCATATTTTTATAATATATTCATCTGTTGATGGACATCTAGGTTGGTTCTATAATTTCATTTCCATTTTCATTATGTACTTATGTTAGAATGTCAACGTCAGTCTCAATATTCTCTATGGGAAACGGGAGAGTGGGGAGGGAACTGGGGTAAAGTCCACCAAGTGCTGTGTATGTATGTCACTATCACCACGAACTACATTAAAAGGTGAGACTATAATGCACCAGTAAAAGTATAAAAACCAAAAAATTACAAAAAGTATAAAAAACAAATAAATTACAAAAATTGAGCATATTAAATTAGAAACTAATAGTTTCCAGGTATGATGAAATTGAATATAAGGAAAATGTTATTAGCATTAATGCTTTCTCATTGATGGTATTCCATTTTCTTTGCTAAGCAAAATACACTAATTTTTTTAAAAAAGATCTTAAGTAGCTATAATATTCATGTTCCATGCAATATGCTGACTTAATGATTTCAGGTCTATGATGCAGTCTTCTTTTACTTATCTCCATTGTTGCTTTTCAACTTTGATTTGTGCCATCAATGTTGTAAGAGCTATGTTATTTTCGTTGATGAGCCTGGTTTACTTTACAGAAATAATTTTTAAATTAACAAAGCTTATGTTATTCTTATTTCACTGGAACTTAGTCTCTTGGAAAATGTAATAGGCAGGTAAATATATATATATATATATATATATATATATATATATATATATATTATAATCATCTTTAGAACAATGAAATAATGAGCCAAACTTGCCATTGATGACATTTATTGAACTTCTGCACCCATCAGCAATATTAGTGAAATAGTAATGTGATTAGTTGTGATAATGAGAATTCTGACACTAACATTGTACAGTAAACCTTAGAGGCATTCTTCTGCAACTTTATTACTTGAGTGTATCTGGAAAAGTCAGCAAATGTAAATGAAGGACTTGTAAAGTACAAACATTTGCACTGACACTCTAATATATAAAATGCACTAAATTTACTTTGGCCTGTATGTTATTACTACTCTGAACTGCATTATGCTGTTTGACTAACAATGCAGTAATAAAAGTATAAAAAAAAATGCACTGAACTTAAACAAATTCTCAAAAACCAGATGGATAGAACTTTGATTATAACGGTTCAAAATTCAGTCCATCATTTAATGCTTTGTTGATTATAATTTTGCCTCTTAATTTTTAAGAAACAATTTGGAAAAAGTCATAGAACTCCTTGTAGTACAAAAACACATCCCAAGGACAAGTGTGTGAATACTTAATTGCCTTATATCACCAGTCTTCAATTAGAGAATAGTTATTTTCTCTCATATCTCAAAGAAAATAGAAACTCAATTATAAGCACACACATTTTCAGAATCAGTATTTGAATTAATAGAGAAAATGCATTAGTATTCAAAAATCTTTGTTGTCTAGAAGGAAGTGACACATTCAAATAATTCAAATAATAAAAATAATGAAAATGAAATTAGGGGCCTGGTGTGTCATTTTACCAGTACTTCCAAAACTCTGAAAAGAGATAGCTTAATCTCTTTTAAGCAAAATATAATCAGTTTAAATGAATTTCTCTATAATTTCCTAAAACTCATGAATATAAAATGAATATTTCTGTTCTTATTTACCAAAACATATTTATATAGTAGGGTCCTTACAAGAAAAAGTACTTTGGAGTTGGACACAGACAATAGGCAATGTATAGAATCAATATCTTCTTATAGAAAACTAAGAACTATTATACTTAACACCAAGTAACATGTTTTTCTTTTATTACCATTAATAATTTATAGGGTCTGTGGTTATAAATATCTTTCTAAAGATTTTTCTTTCCTTCTAAAAATGATAAGGGCTAAGTGAGTGATATGTGCATGTTTGCCTCTGCCATTTTGTAATCTATTAGGATGTATAGCTATAATGCACCAATAAAATTTTAAAAAATAAAAATAAAAATGGATATAGTATCATCTTAACAAAAATGTACATACATTTAGTACAATCAGTACTATATGTTGTTGGGTAAAATAAATATACATATACTTCTTTAAACAATGAGGGTAAATTATGGGATGATGCCATTGAAAAAATGTAATAGCAACAATCGGGATAGGACTCTGGTCATTCAATTGCAGGATTTCTGGTATCTTATCTGTATGTTGGCTTGTGTCTCAGGTTGTGAATATATATATATATATATATCTATATATCTATATATATATATTTTTTTTAAACTGGAAAAGTATATGATATATAATCATATATAATATATATCTTCTGTATGTATCTGTGAAATGTGTGCAGGCAGCAAGAATCACTGTGGATCCTCATTCTCACCTCAGGAAGAGAACTTTGCTTTACCAAAATATCAAATTAATGCCTGTACTTCCCCTTCACTGAGCTATTTCTAACAGGTTCTTTGAGCATGGAAAATGCATATGTCGATTGGCAAAGGCTCATTATCTGATCCAGTAACCATGGCATTACTGTTGGGATCACCCAGTTTGAGTTCAGCCATTACTAATCATGGCATGGGATAGAAAGTTCTTTTAAAAAAAGTTCTCCAAATAAAATTTCATTGCTATTAGGAAAAGAGAATAGGGGATAATACAGATCTATGCAACTGGTGAATGCCAAATATATTATTATATATTTAAAAATAATCAATGTTACAGCAACGATATCATATACCTCACCTATTCTGTGTTTTATCATAGAATTTTTTGATCAATAAATATAAAAGATTAAAGCAATTTAAAATATTGTGAAATATTTATTATGTATCTTAATTAAAAATGCTTTAAATATAAAAACCATGAACAGAATATAAATGAAAATATTTATACAACATTTTAAACTCATACACGAAAAAATCTATAAAAATAACAGACTAGAAATGGAACTACCATATGACCCAGCATACCACTCCTCAGTATCTTTCCAGAAGAATTAATGTCAGAACACTATGGTATATCCATCAGCATTCTTGCAACTATAATCTAAAGATTGACAACCTAACTTAGAGGAAAGAGGATTTATATTCCTGTGGTCTCAGGTTCATCCCATGTGAGGCTGGGGACCTCAGATTTCAGAGCATGGTGGCAGATTTGGAGGAAAAGTACATTAGCCGTGCTCTTTACATCTCAGAGGCTGGAAACAAGAGAGAGAGAGGAGTGGAAGGAGAAACCATTTCTACAATCCCCAAGCCACATCCCCAGGGACCACCTCATCCAGCCACATCTGGGCTTCCCAGGTATAGCCGGGGTAAATCCATTACAATGAATTTCTCAGCTTCTGGGATTACAGCTCTCATGACTCAATTATATCAGCTCCAATCAGTAATGGATGAGCTCTTTAGGGGCCATTTTTTATCTAACTATAACATAGAGTGAGTGATAAATGCATATCCATATTTATAGCTGAAGGTTTTACAAGAGCCAACTTATAGAACATACCTAGGTGTCTGTCAACAGAAGAACGGATGACTTAGATGTGGTCTATAGTCACAGTGGAATTTTGCTTCGCCATGAATAACAAGATTATGTCATTTGCGGGAAGATGGGTGGAATTAGGGAATATTATATTGAAATCATCCAGTCTTAGAAAGTCAGAGGTTGACTGTTTTCTCTCATATGTAGAAACTAGAGAGAAAATAGGGAACAAAAAGGACTTCAGATAATTGAGGAGAGTAACCAGGAGAAGAGTGGAAGGTGATAGGTGGAGGGAAGTGGAGATGGAAAAGAAAGAGCTAATGAAATATATAGTTCACTTTATGCCTTGTCAATGTATGTGTACCAACCTCACTATTCTGTAAGGGGAGGGGTGGGGTGGGAGCTGAAGGGAAATACATTAAGACCTGTGTATGTGCACGTGTCACTTTGACCCTCACTATGATCTATACTTATGAAGCACCAATAAAAGTATAGAACTAAAATAAATCAGTAATAACCATTGTGAGAAAAACAAAAGATTTAATATCCTTCTAAACCAAAGATTTCTGAATAAAAATAATAAAAACCATGATACAACTTGTAGTAGACACAGCTGATGACTCATCACATTCTTCTTGGCTAATACTATTGGAGTGAAGCCAGTACCTGCTTCTCTTTGCTGGAGCATACCTCTGGTCACCTGCAGTACATGTAAGTGCCAGAGTTACTGCCCTGATCCTCAAACATCCCCCAAGTGCAGACTGACAGAGTCACTGTGGAAGTATCTCAGCTCCTGAGTCCTCGGGAGGGATGATTTTGAATGAGAACTTACTCAGCTTACTTGCTTCTCTTTTCCATGATCAGGGTTTTTCACGAGCATCACCAAATCTACCTCTTTCACTCTATCATTGTCAGGGAAAATTCCTGTAGAAGAGTGGGAACCTTCAATTTGTAGCAAAATGGATAAAAGTGGAATATATTATGTTAAGTGAAATAAGACAGATGCAGAAAGACAAGTGCTGCATGTTCTTTCTCATATGTAGAAGATGAGAAAGAAAAAGGAAAGAAAGGAAAGAAAAGTCGAGTTGAATGTAGGATAGTGACTATTAGATGTCAGAGATGAAAGGATAAAGAGAGACTGGATTGGATCAGAGCATATGGTATGCATCAGAGTTTCAGACTGAACCCCATTAATGTTCACAATTAATTAATGCTAATAAAAATTTAAAAATGAAAAATAATTAATGTCGGGAATCCTGCCCGACAGCTGACGGGGCTTGGCGAGATGATGAGTACCGGACGACTCGAACACAAACCCACGAGCCGGGAGTCAAGTCAAGCGAGATCTCATTTATTTCTCTCCAAGCAGTTCTTTATATAGCACCAAGCCATGAGGGGAATTTAGCCTAGCCTATCCGGGATAAAGATCACTAGCACGTAGTTTACAGCCAATCCCAGGCCAGTACATGAGCCATTCATGTGTGCGGGAAGCTCCTTTTAAGGTAGAAAGGGAAAAACCGCTCAGTTTCCCCACCCATAGTGAATGGGGAAACTACGCCTTCCTAGCTTCCTCCAGGCGCCATCTTGACCGTTTTTTACTGAATCACTTTACTTAAAGTTTTGCCTTAGGCCGTAGGCCGCTCAGGCCGAATCTTCTTAGGCGCTGTATAGACACACCCCATCAAATTAAAATACCAATAAATCTTTTAATTTAAAAATGTCTAAAAGAGTATATTTTAAATGTTTCCATCACAAAATACTTATATAAAGTGAGGTGGTGCATTTACTAGCTTGATTTAATCATTCCACATTATAAACATGTATCAAAATAACACCTTAAACTCCTTAAATATATTCAATATTTGTCAAGTAAATATAATGTAAAATGAATAAATAAAAAAGAAAAATAAATATGAATATTTTATTTTTCAGTTGTTAAAAATGAACACGTGAAGATTTAATCAACACTTCATATTTTATCAAAATTAAGAAACAATATTTGGTTTTGTAAAGGGTATATTTATATTGTGCTGATGATAATACAACTCAAGGCAGCCATTAAAAAGGATATTTGCCATATATATATATATATATATATATATATATATATATACACATTTACTTTCAAAATTTTTATGGTGTTCATCTTAGTATTTGTACTTTTATTAATTATTTACTGGTCTATTAAAATGCCTTGATTTATTGTTCTTATTTAGCTAATAAAATCATAAAATCAGAGTTGAGGGCCATCTACATTCAGGCGTTAGTTATAACATTCAGATGTTAGTTATAACAAGAGAACCTAGGGCTGGGCGTGGCGGCACACATTTGTAATCCCAGCATTCGGAAGGCTGAGACCAGAGGATGGCAGTTCATAAACATCATCGGTTGCTTAGCGAGGCTCTTCACAACTCAGTGAGACCCTGTTTCAAAAAAAAAAAAAAAAAGGCTAAAAAATGGGGCAAGAGGTGTAGCTCAGAGATAGAATGCCCCTGGGTTCCATCCTAGTACTGCAAAAAAAAAAAAAAATAAAAAGAACCTGATGAGAAGGTTTTCTGTCTCTCCTACCTTTCTCCACCCATCCCTCTTGGCTGCGATGCTGCTAGAACATCAAGGCACCGGCTCTGCTGCTCACGGTTCCCTTCGTATTGGCATCTCCTTCTCTTGGCTTGTGTTTAGATCTTGACTTGCCCTGAACTATGTACTGCTTTTCTGCCATTAGCGTGGCACCGGCTTACCTATTCTGTCTGCTGTGCTTGACTTGGATGTCACCCAGTTTTCAATTAAATGGTGACACATTCTATCTGTGACACATTAACTCCCAGCCTATCACACCATTTGCCAGGCTGTGCTACTGTGCTCCATGTCTAAATTGATGCCATAAATGATGGTGGAGAGGTCTGTGCAGAGAAGACAGTAAATTGAAAGTACTTTCTGCATGTATTTTCCAGAATCTATAAAGTAGATTTTTCTCAATCACTGGATACTGCTTTCACATTTCTTTAGAAATATATTCCAATTTAAACCATGAAAATCAGTCATAAATGGTACACTTTCTTATTAACTACACCAAACCTCTCTATACCCTTTCCTGCATAAACTACTGTTTGGTTGTTATCAGGATTCAGTGACATCATGCATGCAAAGGTATTCTGCATATTTTGAATCAGTCTACAAAGGGATGTTTTGTTATCATGTTTTATATATTATAGATCCAGAATGGTGATTCTATATACCCAGTGGGAGCCTGAGAATTATTTCATGATGCTGCACATTGGCTAGTGATTTCACTTAATTTTCTTTAAATAATTATTAATGCCCTTGATATTATTCTTTATATTTTGCATAAAATAGGCTAATAACATTTAGCAAATGTTTTTGTTCCACCTGGCATATTAAAATTAAAATTCACAAAGAACCACTGTTTTTCATTATAAGACATAGGAAATCATTAGAAATCTCCAATGCTATGTATAGTTAATTGAATTGCTGGCCTAAAACAATATTACTGACAAACAACTCAATGGCACATGGTAAAAATGAACTCATTATGTGCAGACTATAATTATAAAGCATGATAAATCACACACAGAGGTTATCTCTACTGTTAAGCAAATGAGGGTCTCAGAGCTGATTTACTAAAATACTGTCTGGAAAGCCAATAAATATTCATTACTCATATTAAACACAAAATTCTGCTAGTGGAAAATTATCTATTTCAAGGTCACCTATACTAGAGAGAGCAAAAAGGTGGCATATTATATACCTTTTTAGGATTATGTTTTTGATCTTTAGCAAATTCCTGACTGTGCTGTCTGCCATTTGGACAGCAGAATTTTGGATTCATTAACTCCTCTTGCTTCATCAGCATACTGTAAGCATAAAGTGCAAATAGTTCAGTCAAAACACTTGGAAAATATGAAATCCACCTAAATGTAAAGCTTTTGTAGCTCATCATTTCTAGTAGTTTTAAAATCATTTTATCTGATATATAGTATTATATATTTCTTAAAGCATTTTCAATCTAACAAACCATTCCAATGAAACAGTCCTATCAGAAGTTAATGGAAAATAGCTGAACATATATGCATTGAACTTTATATGCTAGGATATCATAGACTAGACTATATATATATATATATATATATATATATATATATATATATTCAAATGGAGTTATTGGGCATACTGAGAGATTTAAACACTCATGATGCACTTTAAGATTAGACATTTCCTAAAGTTTAATCTCACAAATCTGTCACTAATCCAAAGGAATCAGAAAAATACATTTGTATCAGGAAGATCAATACATTTTGTTTCATGGCTTACATAATATTAAATGTGATAGATTACATAAAATAAAAAGCAGGGTGTGTGGCACAAGTCTTTAATTCCAGTGCTTTGGAAACTGAGACAGGATAATCACAGGTTCAAGGATGGTAATTTAGCAAGAATATGTTTCCAAATAAAAAATGAAGAGGTCTGGGGCTCAAAGGTAGATCACCT
The DNA here is from genome assembly GCF_963383645.1 of Muscardinus avellanarius. Classification (NCBI taxonomy): domain Eukaryota; kingdom Metazoa; phylum Chordata; class Mammalia; order Rodentia; family Gliridae; genus Muscardinus; species Muscardinus avellanarius. The sequence goes on along the minus strand of NC_137787.1, from coordinate 14,041,188 downwards.
CTGGGTTCAATTTTTTAGTATTTCACACACACACATATACAAAAAGGAAAAATAAATTTAATTTTAAGTATCCAGCAATAAGTTAAAATACCTGCTTAATTTTGTAATGCATCCATTTCCTCTTTTACCTACCTACAATTAGGTAGCCCTTCAAGCTAATATATAGATTTTTGTTCACCAAGATACAAGTCCAAGCTTGGGACCCAACTCTCTGGCAGTCCTGGGAATGAAATGTCAGCAGCACTTTTGATCACCAGCTGCAAGGACATCTTGAAATTGTGGTTGGGTGACATTTTTGCACCTTTCTCTAGGTGCCAGGATACCTTGGCAGGTGGCCAGGTGATCAAGCAGTAGTGAATCCCTGGGGTGTGTGGTTGCCACAAGTGAACCTATCAATTCTGAAATTTGGAATGGGACAGAATTTCATTTTCCTATGTTAAGAGCCCAGGGAGGTTTTGATGTCTGTTAAAATGTTCCCATAATTGGTGTCCTGAGAATGATACAAACTTCAGAATTTTATTTTTAGGGATCATTTTTGTGTGAAAAAATCAAAATGAGAATGGTGCCATTAGTAAAAAAAAAAAAGTGCTGAGTTAAACACACATAAACAGACACACATGCATACTTTATGGATTTCTACCATATACTGATGATTATTATGGTTTAGAATAATTATTTTTGTGGTACAAGGAATTGAACTCAGGAACATTCTATCTCTCATCCTCATCTCCATCCTATTTTACTTTTTGTAAATAAGAATCTTGCTAAGTTGCTGAGAACCTCCCTAAAGTTGCTGAGGCTGGCTTTGAGCCTGCAATCCCTTTGACTCAGCCTAATAAGTACTGGGATTGCAGGTGTGCACAACCACGCCCAACAAGAATAAATTATTACAGAAAAGTGTAAAAGTCAAAGTCAAACTCAGTGTTCGAGGAAAGACAATTTTTAGTCTCTGGAACATATATGTGCAAACATGTCCTTTTTCTCTCTTCAGTAGCCATTGAGGCCGCATGAATTGTGATGCAGAGCAGTCAACATGTGATTTTTAGTTATGGAACATGATTTTAGTCATGTGTTCTAGGAAATAAGGCAAAAGCTTGGTGAAAATGTGTCACAAAATAGACTGGGTGGCCACTGGGCTGTGAATGGAGTGACATTGAAAACTGGGTGCTATCCAAGTCCTCCCGGGGAGGGAATAGGTATGCCAAAGCTAGAGATAGATACAGTGTCATCGCTCAGGAAGAGTCAAGACTGGGAGACAGGAAAGAGAGGGAGGTGCCAAGACCGAAGCAATGGTGCATTGTTGCGCCCACCTCGACCAGCAAGGAAGACACAACACTCGAACTCTAATTCATGCAGTTTATTCAGGAACCTTGAAAACAATCTTCTCCCCCGGGGAAAGCCAGCCCTCAGTTTAAGAGGTCTCAATCCAGCCAACCCTGACATGCAACGTGGCAAACGCCCATAGGTCCACACAAGCGGAAGCAGGCCTGATGATCAGCCTTAGCCAAATATGGAGTTGTTTACCAAAGAGAGTGCTTGCTAGAAGGCGGAAACCGGCGCCATCTTTGGGGCACGGCACCACGCGGCTCTCCACAGTGCATGTCAGAGCCACAGCCCTGGGGCAGTCCTCGCCAGGGCCAAGAAGAACAGGAAGGAGGAAGGCAGGAGAAACCAGGGAATCCATTAGTTTATAGCCCCACTTCCTCCACTCGCCCCAGTTTCCTCTAACCCTACCCAAGCCTAAGAGCTTCTACCTAGCTTGCCCTAGTCTGACTGTAGACTTAGCATCAAATATGCCATGAATCTAGCTACAATTTCATTAATTAATTCCATTTGGGGAATAAATGAGTAAGGAAGAAAGAAAAGTAGACCTACTGAGCAAAGGGACACACGCTTTAGAACTGTATCTTTGGCCAAATTCCTTTCTTTTTTTCTTTGTTTCTTTTTTAAAAATTTTTAACATGGTCTCAGATGGGCGTGGTGATGCACGCTTGTAGTTTATAATCCCAATACTTGGGAGGATGAGGCAGGAGGATCGCAGGTTTATGGCCAGCCTCAGCTACTTAGGCCCTCTGCAATTTAGTGAAACCTCGTTTCAAAATAAAAAATAAAAAGTAGGGCTGGGGTGCTCTGAGGTAGAGTACCCCTGGGTTCAGTCTCCAGAACTGCAAAAAATAATAATAATAATTATGGTTTCATCAATTTGTACTTTCATCAGCAGAGTATGAGAGAAATCCCCTGAATATAGCTTTTATAATGCCAAGGATAAGTTTTTAATATTGAGCTATCTAATAAATAAGAAATATTCTAGTGCTTTCTTTAGTATTCATTTATTTACTATTTGTGGGTACCCTCACAAATTTCATGTTGATGAGGTTGATTTTTTATGATTTTTCTCTTTATAACCCTCTCCTTTTTTTGTTCTGCTTGTTGTTGTTGATGCATCTTAACTTGGTTCCCTAGGACCTGGTACTGGACCAGAATATGAGACTAAGAAATTAGTTTTGTTGCTGATCCTTGGAAATATTGGTAGGAGAAGAGGGAAGTGAAATAAGGAGAGAAGAAATGCCCTGGAATGTGCATTTTTGAGGAGGTTTTCAAATGGTTTTGTGGACTTTGAGCCCATTATGAAACTGAGAACTTTAGAGTCAGGCCCTCCAGAATACCGGAGAGGTGGGACAATGACATTTCTTGTTATCCCTGGGATGGGAGCTGTTGAGGGGAGGTGACTTGCCTTCCCTGGGACTTCCAGGCCACTGGGAGGAAGGTAGACCAGAGAAAGCCCTTGATATTGGCTTTGGATATTGTTTAGATTTCACTGAAATTCTGTGGGCTTGAGAAGATAGGGTGAAGCATTAGAGGCATCTATTAGATAGTTTATTGAAATCAGGCAGGGTGGTGAACGACTATAAGTCCAGTACTTGGAAAGATGATACAGGAAGAGATCTCCACGTTGAAGCCAAATTAGGGAGGCCCTCAGTAACTTACTAAAATCCTGCTTCCAAATATAAAATAGAATACAGCTGAGGGTGTAGCTCAGAGGTAAAATGGCCTTATTCTCAATTCCCAGTACACTAAAAATAAATATTTTTAAAAAATAATCCACATTTTTCTTTTTCTTTCCTTTCTCTTTCTTCTACTTTTTTTCTTTTTTTTTTTTTCTTTTGGTATTGGGGATTGAATCCAGGGACATTCTACCTCTAATCTACATCCTAAGCCCTTCCTAAACAGTGGAATATGTACACAACGGAATTTTACTCAGCCATCAAAAAAAACTCAATTATATCATTTACAGGGAAATGGGTGGAACTGGAGGACATTATGCTAAGTGAGATTAGTCAGTCACAGAAATAAGAAAGCAGACGCTTTCCCTAATATGTGAGAGTTAGGGAGAAATGGGTCATACGAGGAACTCTAGATGAAAAAGAAAATCCTATGGAGGAGCAAACAAGACAACCTAAAGGAGGAGAAAGGAGGGGGGAAGAGGAAAATCTCTAAAACATGTACTTAAACATATCAAAGTCAACCACTAAGCCGAGCAAGGGAGGGAGGGAAGGGGAGGGAATGGGGTGGGAATTGGGTGGGGGTTAAATCAGTGATGTGTGCATGTCTGTACACACAAGTTTTTTACCCCAATATGATGTATGAATATAATGCACCGATAAAAATTTTAAAAAAATTCTATTTTGAAACAGGATCCCACTACATTGCTAAGGATATAAGTTGCTGAGGCTGGCTACAATCTGTGGGCCTCCTGTCTCAACTTCCTATGTACTGAGATTATAGGCATGGGCCATCAGGCTTGGCTTAGTTGACTATTTTTATTACCTATAAGTGAAATCATTTGAGCTTCAGTTCATAAATTTTCATTATATTTTCTGTAAATAATCTTTTAGTTGGTACTTGATCTTATATTTTTTATAAATTGAAGTATAAAATTTTAAAATAATGCATTATTTTTTTCTAATTATTTGTCTTTTGCTTTCTCCCTCAACATTTTCCTTCTAGAAATACACAAAATATTTGGTTTAAATAAGCTTTTTAAAATGTTTAGTTTTATAAATTAATTAGAATTGATATGGTGAAATTAAGGTTACCTTTGTTTATATTTTCAAATATGGGCATAACTAAACTAAAATGTTTTATAAGATATTTATTCTAAGCAGGGTGTGGTGGCACATGCTTGTTATTCCAGCATTTGGGAGGCTGAGACAGGAGGATTGCTTTCTAGGACAGCCTCAGCTACTACTTAGTGAGGCCCTTTGCAACTCAGTGAGGCTCTGTTTCCAAATAAAAATTAAAATATAAGCCAGGAGTGGTGGCACAGCTTGTAATTCCCATGCTTGGGTGGCGGAGACAGGAGGATTGCGCAGGTTTGAAGTCAGCCTCTCTGGTTTAAGAGACCCTGTTTCCAAATAAAAATATAAAATAGGTCTGGGAGTGTAGCCCAGAGGTAGAAGGATTTCTAGGAACCCCAGTACCACCAAAATAAAATAAAATAAAATAAAATAAAATAAAATAAAATATAGGTCTAGGGGTATAGCTCAGATATGGAATGTCCCTAGGTTCTATCCCTAGTACTGCAATCTCTCTCTCTCTCTCTCTCTCTCTCTCTCTCTCTCTCTCTCTCTCTATATATATATATATATATATATATATATACATATATATATATATATCCTGTGTTGTTCTGAGATAATTTAGGATCATTTATGGCTTATACATTTAAAAATTATATGTATGATAGAATAACTCTTTTCTCATCATAATTTTTAATTTTTATATGATAAAATTGCCTAAAATAACATCATTGCCCACCTCAATATTACACTTACAAAATAATTTAACAGAAATAGTTTTGTCAGTACTTCTCATCTCCTTAGGATCATGTCTATTTTATGACAGTCAGTGAAGCTGTCTTTTATATCTTAATCTTTTTATTCCTGAAACTTTCCATGGCATAGGTTTATAATTTTCATGAATTGGCTCTTCTGGTGCTGGAGGATGAAATGTTTTGTAAGGAACCTTGGAAAAAGATAAGGCGGTTGAGTAAAATTTAGATACCACATTCTCCCTCTCCATCATGAAAAGGAATGGATCTAGAGTATAGTCTCCTCAGTGAGATCAGCCAGTCTCAGAAAGTCAAGAGTTCTGTCTTTACTCTCCTATGTGGAAACTAGAGAGAGAAAAAAAAAAGAAATTGAGATATAAAAAGAGAGACCCAGTAGACTAGTGGAAGGGGACTGGGAGAGAGAGGTGGGGATGGGAAAAAAGAGGATCAGAAGGAAACAGTTCAACTCATGCTATGTCCATGTATGAAGTATCACTACCAATTTCACAAACATTTATGTGAAGGGGTGGAGTGGGGTGGAGTCCAGAAAGAATCACACCGAGTGCCATTTGCATGTATGCTCGTATCACATTGAACCTTACTTATTATGATGTATACTTACAATGCACCAATAAAGAATATATTTTAAAAAGATGGAGGAGGGAGAGAGTATGATGTTTCTTTTGCAGTGATGGTCCTTGGTGTTATAAAGTGAAGAGATGAAAACAGAAATGGAAGGAACAGTTTCAATGGGTCATTTTGAGACAAGGTGCCACAGCAAGGAACACTTTGGTTCTTGGTGAGAGTGTGCCATGGAAGATGAGTAGAGGGGGCATGTGCAATCCCAAGTGTGGCTGACCCTGTGCAGTGAGGTCACAGGCAAATTAACATCTACAAGGTCTATTGTGTTGAGAGATTGAATTCACGGTGTGGAATCAACATTAATACAAAACACCAAAAGCCATAGCACTGTGGAGTAGAGGCTTCCAGTGGCTTCAGGAGGTGTGGCATGAACTCAGGTAAAGAAGCAGAATTCCTGCAGGTAGGGGTAACTAAGGAAAAAAGAGTTTTTCATGTGGCAGAGCACAATATTGTTTATGGAGAGCTGGATTTATTAAATCTTCATAGCAATGAACTCTCCAAAGCAGCTTAAGGAGCTCTGGTCTAAGGGCAGGTCTTTGGCTGGATATAAAAAATAACGGCCTTAAAGTTTTCTGTGTGCACCGATAGAATATATCTCTCTTCTTCCCTGTTCAGATGTTCTTGTTCTTCTACCCACAGAAAAGAATTGAGAGAAGAATAATCACAACCAAGTTAGCTGTATCACAAAGCAAAGTCAAAGCTGATTGGAGAGGTGTGCTGGTACTCCCAGTAGTCCCAGTATTTGGGAGGCTGAAACAGGAGGATTGTAGGTTTGAAGCAGGTCTCAGAAATTTAGCAAGAGGCTCAGTAACAGTGAGATCTTGTTTCAAATTTTTAAATAATAATAATAATATTAATATTAATAATTAATAATTAATATTAATTAATAATAATTTGTATACAAAAGTATACAAATTTTAAATAATAAAAAAATTTAAATAATAAAAGAAGAAGAAGAAGAAGAAGAAGAAGAAGAAGAAGAAGAAGAAGAAGAAGAAGAAGAAGAACTCAGCAATAGTATGTCTCTGGGTTCAATCTTCAGAAACACACACACAATTAAAGCTGGATAATTCAAATTAATAAAGGAGAATTAATAAAAATCTTCCAATGAGAAGGAAGTTCAGTGAGATTCAACTCAATGAAACAAATGTTTATTGGACACCCACTCAGGTAGAAGCACTCAGCCAGGAATGCTCTGTGATCTTTTACCCTCTTTGAAAAAGAAATAAGTATTTTTCCTTTTATCATGGATCATCACAGGTAATGCAAAACTTAAATTTCTCTGTTCAATATCTCCTAGCAACTCCCTAGCAACCTTCAAATGAACAAGCTTTTGCCAATGAGATTCGTAGGACAAAATTTTAAGAGAAAGCTTTTCTTTTTTTGCTACTGAACCTTTAATTTTAAATATGTTACAAAAAGAAGAAAAGTAATATTTCATACAAAAGCTTAAATTATTAAGTATTCCTTCCCATCTCAACAGCTAGCATAATATTATGAACAATAAATGCCTGTGGAATTGAAATTCATTAAACATAGTTAAAGCTGGAGGAATCTGGGAAAAGCAAAATTTCTCTCCTTGTTCATGGCGTCATTTTCTCTTATATTCTTCATAGATGATATTTAGCCAAACTCTAATTTTTTGGTCTATTTAATTGAAGATCTGAGTACCTGAATAAACTCTTGGTTCTCTTCCTGCACAAAATTTACATTCCTGCTTATAAACCATCTGCAACAACAGCCTTAAATTGCATTTGTGTGGTTTTCTCTCTCTTTCTCAACCTCAAACAAGATAGTCAACTAACAAAGATTCTAACCAACAAACTAAATAAAGGAAAATGTACTGAAAACTTTCATCACTTTGTATTCCACAAATACTTCACAAACACGTCACACCCTAACTATGGCCTTTTATCCTTCTAAAATTGCAGGTACCTAGGGGATCATCTGAAGGCTTGTGTTCTCTGCCCTCCAAATCCATATGTGGAAATCCTAATTCCCCTGTGTGATGATATGAGGAGATGCAGGCATTTAAGTGATGTCTCAAAGGGACTCCAGAGAGCTTGCATCCTCCTTCCACCACATGAGGATACAGGGGGGGAAAAAGAATGACAGTGCAGAAGAGGGCTCTCCCCAGAATTGACCACACTAGTTTCCTGATCTTTCTGGAGACTGCTTATCAGCCTCCCTGTGTGTGGTACATTGTTATGGCAGCCCAAACTTAGACAATACACATTCCAGTGTTTTAATCTCTGTATGAACTGGTGAGCTGGTCTCTAGAAAAATAAGATTCCAGCTTAGAGTGATGGATTACAGGAATGCCTGTAATTGCAGTACTTGGGAGACTGAGGCAGGAGGATCACAGGTTCAAGACTAACCTCAGCAACTTAAAAGACTCTAACCAATTTAGCAAACCCTGTTTTAAAATAGAAAAAGAATTGGGCTTAATAGATCAGAGGTAGAACTCCTCTGAGTTCGATCCTCAGTATATAAATAAAATAAAGTAAAATCTCAGTTTGCAGTGGTTGCTAATTTCAGTGGCATAAATTCTCCCAGCAAAGTTTTTTTTTTTTAAATATATCAATATGAGATCATTGAAACAGAGTTTGAGCCTGGTGGGGTGGTGCACACTTGTAACCCAAGTCCTTGGGAGGCTGAAACAGGAGGATTGCAGGTGTGAAGCCAGTCTCAGCAGTTTAGCAAGATTTTCAGCAATTTAGTAAAACTCTCTTTTAAAATTAAAAAAAATACAATAAATTAGTACTGGGATGTAGCTCAGCAGTAGAATGACCCTATGGTTCATTCACACACACACACACACACACGCACACACACACACACACACACACACACGAAAACAATCTTGCTAGCCTCCCAAACTCAACTCCACTCTGCCTCTTTAGTATTAATCCCTTAATTTCCCCTTAAATTTTTCAAATACCTATTCTATTTGTGTAGAGCTCTGGTGTGGTGAGATGAATTTCTTCCCTAGAATCTCTACCAACAGCCTTGTGCTTTTATCCATCCAATAACACCTTAGTCCTGAAATCAGCACAGCATTCCACCCTGTGTTCCAACTGAGAGTCTGCGCTGTGTGATCAAGAGCTCGCTGGGGATGGTAAATGGCTATGCTCTACTTACTGGTTGGTTCACATCACCACTGATCAATGCTGGCTTTAGCTCTGCTGACTTTTCATTCAATGGCTGTTGAAAACCACAGCTTTTTCTCAAGTTCACTGTTCTACCATCGCCAGCTCAAGTGCTGGAGACATTAGCGTTTGTATTGGCAAGAGGCTGGAGACCTTTGGGGAGGGCATTAGTCCATTTTATGATCTGATCCTCCCAGGATGTCTCCTTTATAGCTCTTTGTTTTGCTTACTGATGGATGTCTAGATGAAGGAGGATGTGTTTTACATCCTATTCAAATCTATTTCTTTCACTTTATTTCTTCTCCCCATACTCACAGGTTTCTAGAAACTTCTTCATCCATGGACGTCTCTCCAGACCCAGAACTGTTTTGCCCAGATTGTGTCTCTCCCTTCATCCCTCAAACACATTCTCATTTTGCTTTCAACTAAAAATTAAAATCTTTTAAAGGTGATAGATCTTCTTACTGCTGTCATATCTTTTCCTGCATTTAAGATTCTAGAGAGAATGGTTTACACACAGCAGGGTTTTATCCTATCATATGCAATAAAATACATTTTTATTTGCTCTGGGTTTACCCATAACCCCAGTCTACCATTCCACCTGTCCATCACACACGCTCAGTCCGATTTCTCCCACTCAACCACTGATGATGAGTGTCCCAGGTTCAACTTCTTAGTACTTACATAATCTGTATTTCTTTGTTAAGTATAATCTTCATTGCCTCCTTCTTGAAAAGCTTATCCTATTTGATTCATATCAAATGGTACTTATATAACTTCACCCTATTTCTCTCTTTCTGTGGTCATTTTCTTCTATTGATTTATTTATTTTGTAAAAGTGATCATAGCAACAAATATGTGCATCATCATTGTATTATGTCTTTGGGCAATACCTTTCACCCTTTAGCTGTTCATTTTTAATATTAATGAACCTTAAGTATCTATATCTATATCTATATATGTATATATATACTGACCTATCACCACACCTTATTATTTCCACTTTTTGCCTGAATACTATATGAGAATATCTACTCTAAAAATAAATCTGAGTGTGTGTGTGTGTGTGTGTGTGTGTGTGCATGCATATGTGTGTGTTTTACCAGTGACTAAAACCAGGAACATTCAACCTCTAAGCTCCATCTTTAGCTATATTTTGTTTTTTATTTTAATACAGGATCTTGCCAAATTACCACATGCTGTCCTCAAATTTTTAGTCCCCTTGTCTCAGCTTTCCAAGTAATAGGAATAGAAATGTGTGTCCTGCACGAACTCATTTATTTCTCCCCAGACTTCATCCTTTTCCTGTTTCACCTATTGCACTTGGTGGAACCAAGATTTACACAGCCCAGTTAAGATCCTTGAACTTAGTTGCCTTGGAGATCTCTCATCTCCATTATTATTTGCATATATGCATGCCCAATTAATTACCAAGCCCCAAATGTTTCTGGAATCTACATCCCTCCATTTGAGCCTCCATTCTTTTTACTAGAATGATGACAAAGCTTCTTCACTTGTCTCTCCATTCCCCCACCCAAACTCTGCCCCCACCCGGGTATTAGTGTTTTAGCTAAGTCTGCATGGCCTACATAGTAGAGTCTCAAGCATCAATTATACCAAAAGAATCATCCTGACTTTGTGCCTGGTGACCTTCCTTTCCCCTCTGCCTGGAATACCTTACCCTCAATTCATTCTCCTTCAGTTAGCTCCTTAACATCAAAATTTTAACAGAAAGCTTTTCCAGAAAGCCTGACTGGACCTGCTTCTATGCTGGGAACAGGTCTCTATTTATTTCTCTATTTTTAAATTTCTGTACTAGGAGCAGTTCCCTATATTATTTTGTGGTACCCAGGGGTGTTCTGCCTCTGAGCTACATCCCCATGTGTATTTTTTTTTTATTTTGAAACAGGGTCTTGCTAAGTTGTAGAGGGCTTCACTACCTTGTGGAAGCTGGCCTTGAACCTGCAATCATCCTGTCTCAGCCTCCTAAGTATTGAGATTACAAGCATGCACCACCACGCCCGGCCAAGCAGATCTTTATTTTGACACTCATTCCACTCTTTTGAAATTCTTTATTTACCTATTGTCTAATAGAACTGAGCTCTTTCACAGCAAGGAAAGTATTATATTGTTAATAGAGTGTGTTTGACACAGAGCTTGGCACCTGGTTTCCATCCACTAAATACTAATCCTACTTGACATAATGCAATTGAAATTTAATAAATACCATGGAACTTTCTGTCCAGGACCAGCAGAAAACTCTCTATTAATTTTGCATAGTTAATACATGTTCAGTGAATGAGAGCATTTTTTCTGTAGCTTGATATATATCAAGAAAGAAGTCAGGAAGGAAAGAAAGAAGGAAAGAAAGAAAAAAGGAAGGAAAATAAGAATGAAAAAAGGAAAAAAGAAAAAGATAAAAGAAAGGAAGGAGCAGCAGTGAGCTTTCTCATTGCTTTTCCCCACCCCTTACATTAGGAATAAATGTGGAGTGAGGTTCATGATCAGGGGAAGGTGAGGAGGAGAGTAAAGTACTGAGGACTAACTCTGACATCATTTCTCCAATGCTGGTCTTGAACTTGACCCTGAGGTACCAAATATACTAAGCCCTGAAGTGCTGCTGTTAATCACAATGAGGCCTGGATCAGGAACCAATGCTGTTTCTTCCATTGACCAGCAGAGGATGCGACAGAGCCAAAAGAAGGTGATGGCTAGCAACTCCACACATTTAGGAAACAGGGCTTCTCTTTTCCACTGCTTCCTGTCTTTTCAAGGTGCCCCTGGGGGAGCTTCTGACTTAATGCTATTTTTTATCTTATTATCACTTATCCACTGCAACCCATGATAATATTGTTGCTTTGTTTTTAAATAGGCAAAAAAGAAACCTATGGTAAGTTTTCAATGATAAGACTCAAGACCTATGCTTCATTGTTTCTTAAGCTCATTATAAAATCAAGGATAAGTAAAATGCACAAAAGTTTATTTTAAACCCCCTTTGCCTTAGCTTTGCAGGGCAATGGAAATATGCAGCTATCCTAAGCTTTCTTTCAGTTTCCCCAGCCATCCATTGACTCTGCCATTCCTAGTGAGTGAATCAACCAGCCTCTTAAATCACCGTATGCTTTCAGTGTCATATCCAGTCTGCAGCACTGCAAACATCTCAGTTGTCAGAGGAGACATATCTGGGCATAATATCACTTGCAAATGATTTATTCCATAAAGCCCATAAAATGCATGTTGAGCTCCTAAGCTTATTATTCCCATAGTAAACAATGATGTAAGGGAAACTATCTTAATCTGCTCACAGTATGAGGAGTGTCAAGGGAAAGACATATTGCATTTAACATCTTTTGCATTATCAGTTGACTAATAGGGTCAATGGGGAAAAAAAAAACACACTTGAGTTAAGTGACTAGAAATAATCTTACTGTGAAGCCATGGTGCTGAAAATGGGTAGACCAAATCCAGAAGATTCTGATCTCTCTCCCTCTCTTTTTTTTCCCATCAATGCTTTTTTATTTTCCTTGCTTCAGGCACTATCTCTGATTGCCTAAATGCAGCTGAATGCATGCTTTTAAAAAGGTATTTCATACAGAAAAGATGAGGAGCGAATCATCCAAGAAAAATGAACAAAGGTTTCATGCCAGTGGTCTTTCAATGAGGTTGTGCTGGCATTTGGAGTAAGACCATTTTCAGCTGGGAAGGGCTGTGTCTCACATTCTGGGCAGTTAGTGTCCTTGGTTTCTTTCTGTAAAACCCTGGGAGCATGCTGCAACTATCATGAGAATCAAGTGTGCATATTTGAAAGCACTCCTTTGAGTGGATGAGAAGGCATTCATCCAAGAAACACCCATTGGAAATGTCTTGTACAATGTGACTTTATCACAAATGTTTGTTCTGAAGGGATGTGTTGCTTACTACCACTGAGGAACATGGGGCTGTCAGATTGCAGAGGTGCAAAGACTTGAAATAACAAATCAGAAGAAGCCACGTCACCTGAATTGAAACCCAGGACTCTGAAACACGAGAGCACTGGGTTAAAATTCCTGTTTCTTCCAGCTATGGTGGTACACTCCTGAAATCTCACAACTTGGGAAAGTGGATCAGGAGGATGAACTTTATTTATAGGCCAGTCTCAGAAACTTAGCAAGGCCCTCAGCAACTTAATAAGAACCTGTTTCAGAAAAAATAGTGATGAGGGTATAGCTCAGAGATAGAATACCCCTGGGTTTCATCCATAGGAGCACAACAAACAAACAAACAAACAAACAATCCTACCAAGTAATTGTACAAAAGCAGAGTTTTTAGCCTTCACCACTATCTACTGGTGTCCAGGAATCGTGTCCTTTTTATTGAACTCAGTGCATTCTCAGGTTCCTCTTAATAACAGTGATGAAAAATTTCTACAGTCGTGAGGATACTTGTAACTTGTTGGACAATTTTTCTCCATGCCACCTTCCATTCCCAAGATAACAACCATAATGGTAGAAATAACCCAGACATAGTCAATGTTCTTCAGGTACAACAACATTTTCATTCCTCACTACCAACCAGGAAAGTAGATCACTCTATATTTTACCATACGTTTTGAATTTGTTAAGCATATTTCTAATTATTTCAGGAAGGAATAAAAGAGGTCAAATGCTTGGTTTTTAAATCTGGTAGCAATGAAAAAACTCTAAAAAATTAATGCTTAGTTGAAAAGTATGTCAATAGCTCTAAAATGGCCAACTCAAGCAGAAGATAAAATTATCTTTTTATAGTGATGATATAAGAAAGAAAAAAGACATGGAAAAAGACAAGGACAAAGAAGGAAAAAGACTTAAAAATGACAGGCCTGTCTCACAAATTGTCATGTTTTCTTGGTGGAGACAACTTCATCTGTTCTACGTATTAAATTAAATATAGAAAAAATATATTTGAATCTTCATCATTGTGTAATATCATCCTATGTCTAATACATGTAACATAATCTTTTAATCTTATATCTCATGTTTTATGATATTTATATAATCTTATATTTATATTCAATATCACCATGCACATGTATTTATTAAAGATTATATACTCATAAGTGTATCTGGATCTAGCGTTAAACATTGTAGTGGAAAGTGAGTAGTACATAGTTAGATATTTGTTGTTTTCTTTATACTATTTCAATGTTTAAAATGTTTTAGTGATTTTGAATAAAGAAAAAGCCAAAATATATTGGAATTAACTTTCATTATAATTTAATAAAAACATGTTAAATTTAAGTAGATGAATCCATACTTGAGTTCAAGAGATATAAAAAATTTCAGGGACTAGAAGTGGAAGTGTCTTTGAAGGAAATGAAAGAGCTGGGTGGATTTAGGTAGAAGGACCCTCAAATCTCAACCAAAAGACTACTAGAGCTGATTAACAAATTTAGCAAAGGAGCAGAATATTAAATCAATGGAAAAAATCAGTAGATTTTCCCTATGACAACCATTAATCCATTGAGAAAGAAATCCCCAAAACAATTCTATTCTCAATAACCTCAAAGCCAATAAAATGCCTAAGAATAAACATAACCAAGGAGGTAAAAGACCTCTAAAATGAAAATTATAAAACACTAAAGAAAGAAATTGAATATCTTGGAAGATGGACAGATTATTTTTGCTCTGGGATAGGAAGAATAAATATTATCAAAATTGCCATTTTACCAAAAGTGATCTACAAAGTCAACAATCCTTATCAAAATACCACTGTCATTATTCACACACCTAGAAAAATCAGTCATAAGCCGGGTGTGGTGGTGCATGCTTGTAATCCCCACGCTTGGGAGACAGAGACAGGAGGATTAGGCAGGTTCGAAGCCAGCCCTGCTGGTTAATAGACCCTGTTTCCAAATAAAAATATAAAAAATAGTTCTGGTAGTGTAGCCCAGAAGTAGAAGGTTTCCAAAAACCCCAGTACCACCAAAAAAGGAAAAAAGAAAAATTAGTCGTAAATTTGATATGGAGTAACAACAACAACAACAACAACAAAAACAGAATAGCCAAAGCAATTCTAAGCAATAAGAACCATGCAGGAGACATCACAATTCCTGACTTTGAATTATACTACAGAGATAGAGTAATATTAACAGCATTATTTTGGCACAAAAACAGGCACAAAGACCAGTTGAACAGAATATAAGATACAGAAACAAATCCACACACTTCTAGCCAATTGATTTTTGACATAGGTACCAAAGACATACACAGGAGAAAAGACAGCCTTTTTAACAAATGATACTGGAAAAACTGATTATCCATTTGTAGAAAAATAGAACTAGATTCTTACCTCTCATCCTGCACAGGAGTCAGCTGAAATTGAATCAAAGACCTAGAAGTTAGGTCAGAGAAGCTACTAGTGGTTGGCATAGGTCCAACACCCCAACAATAACAGGTGGAAATGTACTCAACAAGACTTCTAAAGCTCAGGAAATTAAAACAAGAACTAATAAGTAGGACATTAAACTAAAAAGTTTCTGCACATCAAAGGAAACCAGCAAGAGTCTAAAAAGAAAGCCCATGGAATGGGAGAAGATCTTTACCATCTATCCCTATGACAGAGGACTAATATCTAGAATATGCAAAGAACTTAAAAGACTTTACAGTAGAAAAATAAACCAAACAAGAAATGGGCAACTAAATTGAATAGACACTTCACAAAAGAAGAAATACAAATGGTCAATAAATACATAAAAAATGTTCAACATCATTAACAATCAGGTAGATGCAAACCAAAACTACACTGAAATTATATCTAACCCCAATCAGAATGGCAATCTTCAAGAAGTCAACTAACAATAAATGTTGGAAAGGATGTGGGGAAATAGGAACTCTTTTACACTGTTGGTAGGAATGTAAACTAGTTTAGCCAGTATGGAGATCAGTGTGGAGATTTCTTAGAAAACTGGGAATGGATCCACCATATGATCTGGTTATACTACTCCTTGGCATCTTTCCAAAGAGGTTGAAACCAGGGAACTATAGTAATATATGATACCTATGTTCATAGCAGCATAATTAATAGCCAAATTATGGAACCAACCTAGGTGTTCATCAAAAGATGTATGTATTAAAAAATATGGGAAATACCCAAAATAGAATTTTACTCAGCAATAAAGAAGAACAAAATTTCTTGTTATTTTCAAAAAAATGGAAGGACCTGGAGAACATCATCACCTTAAATGAGACTGGCCCATCACAGAAAGTGAAGGGTCATAGCTTTCCTCTAATAGTCACAAGCTAAGGAGTCATTGGGATACAAGAGAAACTCCAGATAATGGAGGAGTAACCTCAGAGGATCCAGGGAGGTGGTCTAGGAAAAGGGAAGAGGAAGATTGAAGTTCATTAATGGAAATACTACCATCGAGTGTGAATATATGTGAATAGACCAACATCAATCTTAGTACTCTGTGTTGGGAAGGGGGGATGGGGAGGTTCAGGGGGGCACCAAGTACTGTGTGCATATATGTCACTATCAACACGATTCACATTATGTGATTCACATTATGTCACATGAAAAAGGAAGAAGTTGGGTGGGCATCTTGCCATCCAAATGGGTATTAGTACCAGATACAATGTGGTAGAGGGGAATATGGCTCTGATGCCCAATTTCTGAGAACAGGATGCATGTTCAAATGATAAAAGAAATGGACTCTGAAGCTGACCTTAAACCTTGCATTTCTGCTCCATGTATCCAAGGAGTACTAGCAGAATGCAGCTGCCAGCTCAGGGAGGGTGAGAGGAAGCTCCCTCTCTCTGGAGCCTTGAATATTCAGTTTACTATCCTGCAACATCTGGATCACATTATTTGTGCATCATCAGTTGAGGAAAGTAAGTAACCCAAGGCAGGATCACAGGAACCTGTAGCATTTCAAGAAAATACAAAGTCTTGTTGGATACCTTTATATAGAATACACAGAACAGAGTCTTGGTCTGTGTTACTCCAGAAGTGAAGCCTGAGATTTAGGTTTAGATTATCTGCTGAGTGGATTGAGAAGCAACAATAAGGGACTGATAAATAGGGACAAGAAAACCAACAAAGGCTGTGTTATTAAAGCAGTCACCATCAAGCTTGGGAACCTGGAGCACAAGTTCGCAGAGGAACTCTGAGACATTGTATGAAGCACACTTCAGAGTTAGTAGGTGAAGAGATGGAGGTTTTACATACCTGGTCCTTGTTGGCCATTGCTTACAGTTTACTTCTAAGAGCTTCACTGACACATCTGATTTTCTTGTCTAGGAGTGAATAGTCCTTCAGTCAGGGGAGGAAAAATTGTCTTCGGGCAAAAAGTCTACAGTAGTTACAGTAAATGGTTTTCTGGCAAATGTGATAGGATGGGAATAGGTCATGACCAGCTTCAACTTCAGTGACCATGCTTAGGGATCAGGTACGAAAACTCTGTGCCTGCCCATTTAAAACATTATATTGATTTTAAAATTATGTGAGAATTATGCTAGTCAATGTGGTTATACTCAAAAGTCTTCAAAACACCAAAAAAAAAATCACATTATACTCAATAATGGTGACTCCATACTTTCCACAGTATTTTTTAATATTCACTGTAAAAAACAAACCCTGTGTGCTAGTCATTCTTTATTTTATGAAGTACTAGAAATTAAATCTAGGGACATTTGGAGAGGTACCCCCAGCCCCCTCCTTTTTTGGTGGTAGTACTGGGGTTTCTGGAAGCCCTTCGGACTACACTCCCAGACCTATTTTATACTTTTGTTATTTGGAAACAGGGTCTCTGAAGCCAGAATGGCTGGCTTCAAACCTGTGTGATTCTCCTGTCTCTGCCTCCCAAGTGTGGGGATTACAAGCGTGAGCCACCATGCCCAGTCCCCCAGCCCCTTTTGTTTTACTATTTTGAGGTAGGTTCTTACTAAGTTGTTCAGGGCCTTGCTAAGTTGTAAGGCTGACCTTGAAGCTGTGATCCTCCCAAACACTGGGATTATAGATGTATCTCACCATACTAGCTCTATGTGTATACTTTTAAATAGGTTAGTCAACAGCAATTTTGCCTGGTTACAGGAATCCAGGAATTAGTGCGGTCGGGCACATGCGCTAATTGTTTTGTGTTTGTATGTTTTAAAGTGTTTCCTAAGTAAAAAGGCAGAGTAAACTAGCATGTCTGGCCACTTTCTCTCTCACCAGGCTAGGACTGGCAATATCTTTCAACCTTCATGTATTTCTTCCTTCAGGCTTTTTGCCTGTTTTCAGAGTCTAAGAACCTCTACTTCTGACAGTTGTTTGGAAGCAGAGGTATCATGAAACCAACTGAGTTAATCTCATGATTAATCATGCTCCATCAACTAATTGTGGTGGCAACTGAAAAAGAGCTTCTGGACCAGATATCACGAAGATGTGGAGACAAGGAAAGAGCTGCCTATGATTCTGAACATCTCGTAAATGACTTGCCTAAGGCCCTTCTCCCAGCCTAGAACTGAGTCTCATAAAGCTTGACTTGCAGTTACTACGATTGGCCACCAGAAAAGAAAAATTATTCATCTTCAGTTTCTTTCTCTAGATGAGAAGGTTAAAACTGTTGATTTAGCATGCTTCTATTCATGTTGGCTAAATGTTCTTCTACTGTTAGTTTACAAAACAGTCTTTCACCTAAGGCATGAATGTTTTTAACACATAAGAAAATATCTTAATATTACCTTTTTTATTTCTATGATATTCTCTCTTTGAGCATTCACTGATGAGAAGGGACTCATCAGTGTTTGATGTTTTTGCTGAAACTTTTGCCAGGGAGAAAGGTGAGCATTAGTTGGTAAGTGAAGGCCTCAATGGTGCTGGCCTCCACCTGCTCACAGGGTTAAATACACCCAGAAAAAAGGATAGCAAGGCCTTCCCAGTCTGGACCTGTTTTTTCAACTCCTTGTCTTCCACAAACCCCTGTCTCTCCTTCTGTTGTCTTCTTAATTGGATGAAGTAATTTTCTGGCAGTTCTATGACTTCCAAGCCTCCCTGTGTCTGACCTTGTTGATCCTTCTGTCTGAAGTTCCATCCCCTCATTTTCCCTTTGGAAGATATATTCCCCCTCAATGCCAAGACCAAACATCACTTCCTCTGACAAATCTGAGATCTTTCATCTTTCATCATGCCTGCCTAAACCCATTAGAACCTCTTCCTAACTTACTCTTTTAGCAATTTGTCAAACTGATAGCTTCTTCCACTAAATTATAATTGCCTCTACCAATAGAATTTTGTGTCTTAATGATTTTTCAAACAACAAGCATGAGCCAATCCTTAGTAGATAGTCAAATATTTGTAAATGATATAAGAAACTGAAAGAGCATGCAAAAAAGCTTTATTCTAACCATATGGGGCAACAACAACAACAGACACTAGAGGTTTAAGGCCTAGTGTTTATTAATTTATTGGCTTGTGGCTCACATTGAATTTGGTTCTTCACATAGGAAGTATAACAGCGTCTGGAACATATCAACCCTCTCCATTACTTTTTAGTATTTCTTATACTTGACAGATTTCTTGTTGAGTCATTGGCATTCAGGAGACTTAGAATCATTACAAAAGAAAAGAAAAGGGGGAGAAACTATATTTGATTTAAAAATATTAAAATAGAAGCAGGCATGGAGACACACACCTGTAATCCTAGAACCTGGGAGGCTAGGGCAGGAGGACTGTAGATTCAAAGTCAGCCTCAGCCTGGGTTCAATTCCCAACAGCACAATAAATAAGTAAAAAAATAAATAAGTAAATGAATAAATAAGCTAACTCTTAGGTCTTCAAACAGGAATAGCATCCTGAGTGCCAAGATTTACTTTGGAAATAAAAATGATTATTTATCTATTTATAGGGCACAAAAGGCTTTATGATATCCCCAAAGATGTTGAGCATTGAGTTTGTGCAATAATATGTTTGGGAGAGAATAGAAGGGGCCGTCATCTAGCTCATGGTCAGAAAGAACAAAAACGGTGCTGATTTAACTGACCTGAGCAAGGGAGAGTGGGGGATAATGGAGTGGAAATGGTTCTTGGGGATAAGTCCAGGAGCAGAACCCGTAGGGTCCCACACAGCAAAGTTCAGGGGAGCTTTGGCCCCTCCTGAGTTCCATGGGGCCCCTTTGAGCTCCCTGCTGACCCCAGCAGGACCACATGACTCTGTTTCAGATGGAACATCCCATTAGGGCTCCAGTTAGCGTCTCAGGATGCCTATGCCCTTGGTGTGAAGATTTCCAATCAGTTGCCTTTTAGATTTCTGCTATAGATTTTCTAGAAAAAATGTTTCCCAGTTGTGACCAGGGCTTTTCTGTATTTCACATCCAAATGTTTTAGTAAGAACACATTTACTTTTAAAGCCTTTGAATTAATGAAAGTATCATTAATGGATTACAAAATTATGGAACATACATACAATAGAATGCTACTTGGCAATAAAGAGGAACACAATTACATCATTTGCAGGAAAAATGAATGGATCTGCAGAGCATTATGTTGAGTGACATTAGTCAGTCGCATAAAGTGAAGGATTACATGTTTTCTTTCATATGCTGAAGCTAGGGAGTAGGAGTACAAAAAGGACTTCAGATAATGTAGGAGAAACCTCAGTAGAGTGAGGGAGGTGGTCTAAAGGAAGTGAGAGAAGAGAAGGAGAATTAATAAAGGAAACACTTTCATTGACATTATGCACATATGTGAGGGTAACAATGCCAATTTCAATATCATATATGGGGAGAAGAGAGCTCCACCAAGGGCTGTGTGCATGCATGTCATTATCCCTATGAATTACCTTATGATCTTTAACAATAATGCACCAATAAAAGTATAAAAATAAGGAGTATATTCTCCTGGAAATATTTCCAGTCTTTACCTGGACCTAAACTTAAAATAATAGCAGCAGCAGCAGCAATAATAATAATAAAAATTAAAAAAATAATAATAATGTCTTTGTTATGGCCTCAAAGCTGACAGAGGAACCTTTAAAATCCAGAGGCTCATGTCCATGTAGTCATAAAAGTTGTGAGCACATGTGCTTAGATGGAACTGGACATAGGTAAACCTGACACCTTTTGCATTTGAATAATTTGATTTATCCTTTGTGATAATTTATGTAGGAGTCATGATCTGGCTTTTACACCTAAGTAAACAGAGACCCAAAGTACTTAAATAATTTATCCAAGATCATTTCACTTGAAATTTCAGGGTAAGTTGGCAACCTAAACAGACATTGTCTGTGATGCTGTCTTTCTTTGTGTTTATTCACTGAACGGGGGAGGACTGAGGGAAAGAGACTGTGTTTGTGTTTATGTATACGTTTGTGATGTTTATGGTTCATGGTTTCTGTGGGCATCACTAGATTTATTCATAACTTCTTTATCCACCCTGAACACATATACAAAAATAGCATGGGTCCATAACTGATCCCTTTTATTTTCTTTCCTTTTCTCCTTTCCTGTTGTCTGCATTTATCTTCTCTCTCCTCACTTTCTAGGGTCACAGTTCACTGAGAAGCCAAGGAGAAGAGTGTATTTAGAGCAACACTAATGATTCTGGCCACTAACTGGGAATCTGATCTTCTGGGCTCTTCTCCCAGCTCTCCCACTGTGTGATTTTAAACTTGATTGAGCTCCTGTTTATCCAACTGTAAAATACAGACAATATATTCCTACCTCGTGAGGACTGAGAAAGAATACTGTTTTGTACAGTGCTTTATGACCCACAGACAAAAGATATAATCGGTGACAACTTCATTATTTTGAAAGTGTTTTCTAAATCACCTTGTCCTGTTCTTACTCTTGACATCAGTGCTATCCTAGAGGTAAAGGTGCATGATTCTTCCTTCCCTGGACATGCACAGAATTTCAAGAGTTTTCTAATCCTCATATAGGATAGTCAAAGGCAAAATTTTTCTCCATCACAAAGAAAGCATATAGTTGAACAAAATTTTGTTGAACACAAGTTTCAAAATCTGAGCACTTAACTTTGAGAATACAGAGATTATTTTTTGTCAATTAGTTATAGTCACAGAAGATACACATCTCACATTTTAATCCTAACCAGTAAAATTTTCAATCTTTAAGAAATTATGGGCAATGCCACTTATTTTTCAAAATCAAATAGTATGTCGATCAAATAAATGTCGCTATTGATTTTAGGTATACTTGAACTACTTACATGGTTGGAGTAATAAACTGGAAAGACATGAATCAAGAGAAATAAGTAGGTACAAAAGTGAAACACTGTACTTTTCTAGAAGCAAAATGAATGGATGATGGCTTTGCCAAGGCAGTGACTTCTGTCATTTTTATGTTCAGTGACAAGCGCCATATGAAGGATTTCATTCTGATGATTCTCTGTTGAGAGAACCAACATGAACAGATTGTCAAAGTCCAATTCCACTGGCACGCCTCTGCTGCTCACCAGTGTCAGCAGTTACTGAGGGGCCGTGTGCTTGTTTATTCTCAAAAGCATGCTGGCTTGCCAGAAAGTTCATTTCAGCAGTTTTATAGCATGCAAATTTGGACCTTGATATGTATCATTGTTTTGTCTTTTATCTTGAGCAAAGAAGGTTTCAGGCAAGGAATATGTTTTTGTTTTCTAATTTTGGTTAAAAATTTTAAAAATCATTACAGGGGAACTTTTCATTAATGAAAAAAGTCAGAAGATAAGTATGACTACTCAGCTACTATCTAAACTGTTTATGATTCCAAATTAACTCATCGTGAGACTCACATGAGTGTTGGTGGCAGAGGCTTGAAATCTGGTAGCTATTAGTAAAGTAATTCCCTCATTACGCAGAAATATCAGCATTTGTGTCTCATAAATTCTACACATACTTTGTTGGAGTACTAGAAATTGAACTCAGAATCATTCTATCTCTGAGATGTATCCTTAGCCCCTTTCATTTTTTATTTTGAAAAAGGGTCTTATGAAGTTGTTGAGGACTTTGTTAAGTTGCTGAGGCTGATTGACTCAGCCTTCCAAGAAGTGAGATTGCAGACATATACCACGACTCCAGGATTAAATTTTACATTTGTAACATTAGTCAAATCCATCCCTTCCTTTCTATATTCTCTGCACTGTCACAAACTCTACTCTTATATAGCCTTTTATTTTGTCTCCACATCTTCTTCCTTCTCCTTATTTAAGCATTTTATCCATATTACTAGATTAATCTTTGTAAAAATTTATCTCAGCCATAAGAGTCAAGAATTACAAATACTCTACCAGATAATGACTAATATCCCTAATGTGGAACTGAAAGCCTTCCTTAATCTGATATCAACAAACTTCCAAGTTTGTCTTGTGTTCATATTATACTGCCACAGCACTAAATTAATTTAACTCTCGCATGCTTTAGTAGTCTCCCACCGTTCAGTCTTTTCCCTACTCTTGAGATGCTGATTTCCTCCTCTCTATGTTTAGATTCTGCATTTGTCCCTAAGACCCCAGGCCGTATGGTATCTCCATTTGACATTGATTTATTGAGCATCTTCTGTGTTCCATGTTCTATTCCAACTGTTCCAAGATGATGCTGCATTCCTCCCAATTGACATGATCTCTTTGGTTCTTAAATTCCCATCTTACATGATCTGGAATTTTCCTCAATTTGTGATGTAGTCATAGAAACAAGGGTTACATTGTTCTTCATTCCCTGAAAGAGTCTGAGTTTGTATAAATAAAGTGTGAGGAGCATCAGATATATAATATGTGCTTCATGAAGCTCTCCAAATTAGAATGACATATGGCAAATCTAGAACAAATATGTGATGCCTCATGTTACAAAAAAGAGTTGGGTGGTTTTACATATTATATTAGTACACATCAATGTAGACTACAGTATTGTTGATTTTTATACAAACATATATGTTGGCAGTGGAGCAAGTTTATTCACTGAACTTAACATGACTGTGTGTGAATAAACATATCTTAGTGTATATCAAAATATAAATAAAGCTGTTATTCTGAGACATTAAATGCATATTTGTGATTGTGTAGATATACATAGATTTGTACTCAGTTTTATCCACCTAATCCTTTATATAAAGCATGTTTAATTTTCAGGGAAATAGTTAATCACTGGCATAATTGGATTAATTAACTATTAATACACATATACAAATATACAAATAATACAAATACAAATATTTTGGATTTGGATTTAACAAATTCAGTATATACGGAAAACTGAAGATTTACTTTGGATGATGAGATCTCTCTTAGTATTAGTGGTTGAAACCAGGGGAAAGCTACACCCTCAGCCCTTTAAATTTTTTCTTTTGAAACGAGATCTTGCTAAGTTTCTTATGGTCTCACTAAGTCACCAGTGTCTACAGAGGGTGGCTTCAAACTTTCAATCCTCCTAACTGAGCCTCTTAAGTTCTGGGTTACAAGAATGTACCCCTAAACCTGTTTGGGGACTTTATTTTTAAACCCGTGGTGAGGTTTTTTAACTTGAGGAATAGTCTTTGGAAATCTAATGTTGCCAACTAGACAATCATATGCCTGGACCCCGCCCCAACAGAAGAAATCCAACCCTTTGTGAATAGAGCCCAGAGATCCAAGTTTTTTTTTTAATTACAGATTATTCTGATGCTAAAATTTGGGAATCAGGTTCTAAGGAGTTAAAATCAACATAACCATACATCAGTGAAATTCATCAAGTAAATTAAAGAAGGAATTTAAGGTACCATGAACCAGGTGCTATAAGAGATTTAGAAGTAGAACACAGAGCATTATTTTATATAAACAAGATTTCAATTACAATGTACATGTTGTTTAGGATAATCTCAAAATGTCAACTGATATTATTTTGCTAGAAAAAAAAAGGAAGCTGTACAGAGCAGGCATTTTAAAGAGGTATTGTATTTCTTTTGCTTCTGAAGACTGGAAATTTTGCCTTTCTCCATAGCATTCTGTTGCTCACTCTACACATATGTAAACCAAATGAAGTGAAGTTAAAAGCACCTGATTCTGAGCCACTCTATAACTGTATAAAAATGATTTTAAAAAGGGCTTTAACTCCAAGGCTAACTTGCTTTTCTAACCCCTAGAGCCACCCGGTTGCTGTTTTCCTCCTTGTCTGCTTCTCATATGAGTTTTCTTCTGTCACTCTCTTGAAGATATGGTGAGGCAATCTTACTGCTGATAATAATTTAGACTGATTTTGTATATATTCTGGAGGCTGGTTGCACAAAAGGTATAAAAATCTTTCATGCAGAAATGTTTCCACACATGAAAGCAGACCCTGTTGGACTTGAGATGTGGTGGGAAAAGTAAAAAGAAAAACTCTCTCTGCTCCTGTTCCTTTCAATATTTCTTAATATACTGCTCAGAAATTTGAATAATGGAAGAAAGGAGTTTAGTGCTAAGTTCTAGCACAAAATAGAAGGCAACATAGACAATGAATCTACAAAATGTAATGAAATGAAAAATCAGGAAACCAAAGCAATAAAAAGAATGATTACAATTAATAAATCTACATTGTTTTATAGAACATGCATTTGTATCCATACACACATATCTAAAATGAAATAAAGTTAGAATTCCCTTCCTTCCTTCCTTCCTTCCTTCCTTCCTTCCTTCCTTCCTTCCTTCCTTCTTCTCTCTCTTCCTTTCTATTTCCCTTCCTCCCTCATTTCCTTCCTTATATCTTTTTTTCTTTCTTTCTTTCTGGAAAGAACATATATATATACACACACACATACATACATACACACATACACAAACACACACACACATACTTGGAAAGGTCTTAGGATGGAATGAGAAAGCAATTTGGGCATAAATGAAGAAAAACTTCAATAAATTAATATTTCTGACTTGTCTAGATTTGGGATTTTATATTATAGTTTATAAAGATCAATGTTTTATCACCATTCTTTAAAAAAGTCATTATTGCTAGAAGAGCCAAGTGATTGTTGTTAGGAAAGGTAATTATTGTAAAAGTACCTATGTAATTATGTATGAATTAGGTATGAATCTATTAATATTTGAGTTCAGTTTTCATCTAGATTTTGAATCCTTATATTATGTTGGTCAGTTGTGTTTTATTGCTGTATTTATTTCATAATTTTAGATGAGTGTAGATTCTGGTCACAGGCGGCATTTGCTTTGGAATATAAAACAGGGGAACTCAGAGGCTCAGAGGCTTAGTGTCCTAAACCCAGCAAAACCCAGAGGATCAGGATAATGAGCATATTTCTGTAATTCTCAGAACATCAACAAAAATATCCACTAACACTACACTGAAACTTTTATAATAAATCAGTAGCAGGGTGAGTTGCATGATATCCCATCAATCACTTGAAACTTTTATATTCTTCCAATCACCAGGTATAATGGAAGAGTGGTTTGGAGCTCTGTGGATGAAACTTAACTTGCAATTCCAGGAGAGACAGTGGATATCATAATCATTTGCATTTTTACAGAAATGTATACACTGCCTCTGCTGTCCAAATACCATAAAATTGGTTCTAATGACACAAAGCGACTTTGTTCTCTCCTTTGTACAACTTTTCATAATAGTGTTTTGCAAAGAGATTTTTGTTGTTCTTGTTGTTGCTTGTGACAATAAATAAATAAATAGATAAATAAATAAATAAACAAAAGAAAGTGTGAAAAATAGTTTTCAAAAAATCAACACTTTACTTTCATCTTAAAACAAGAGACCAAGGAGGATAAAGCTTAAGCATGAGGGCAAAAATCTTATTGCATGTGACAATTATGAAGCTTTTCTATAATATCTCTATAGGATTATATTAGGTAAGATTCATCACATATGGCATTTCAGTGAATTGGCTGATAGTGTTGAATTGCTTTCATTTGAATATATTCACGCATCATGTTCCCTAAATTAGGAAATCAGAAGGGGATGTTATTGCGAGCGACCCTGTTTCAAAATAAAGAATAAAAAATAAGGCTGGGGATGTAGCTTGGAGTTAGAATGCCCCTGGGTTCTATCCTCAGTATAGAAAAAAAAAAATCTTGCACATGAAGCAAGATACTTAGCTTCTGAGAAAGGGGCACAAACTTGCATCTCATGAAGTGACATAAGCATGACTCACCTCCTAAGAACAAGGTCATGAGTCGCTGTCAGCTCCATGACCTTACACTAATACAAAACCAACCAATATCTGGTGTGCTAGTGGAAGGGACCAGAGAGTTTCCTACCTAAGACGCTCACGGTTACAAGGCAGAAATGTGCTCACATGGGATGGTAAGTGCAGGAGAACTAAGAAAGTCTCACCTTCAGAGTTAAGATAAAACTAAGGAGGAAAAGGGAAGTCAGTATCCTTTACCCCTAATCCCAATTCATTCTATCACCCCATGAGCCTTGGCTGGAGCAAGAGAAACAAATCAAATGAAATGGTACAGAAGAAATAGGATAGAGATCACCCCCTCCAACTCATACATTTTATACAAATGAGCAAGAACTGCTATACCCTGAGCACAAATCAAGAACACCGAGAAAACCTCCTGATTCCCAGGCTTGATAGTAAACGCAAGGTAACGGTGGTCCACAGCTAGAGGGTGTTGGAATCTCTGATACTTCACGGCTCTGTTGTTGAACTCATTGAGTCGGCTCCCTTTGAATGCCTGACAGAACGGGTATATCCATTTATGGAAAAGGATACAGATTATCTCAGTCTCTACAAACCATCTCTAATGAGTCACTGCATATCTCTACAAATAATAGGCAATGACCTGAACAGATGTGACCAAAATAATGTGAGTTGCAAATAAGCCAATAGAAAATATTTAACATCAGGTATAACAAAGCCGCATTTGAAGCCAAGCATGATGGTGCATACCTATAATCCCAGTACATGGGAGGCCAAGACAGAAAAGACAGAAGATCACAGATTTGAGGCCAGCCTCGACAACTTAGTGAGACCCTTAGCAGTTTAGGGAAATTCTGTTTCAAAATTAAAAAATAAATAAAAAGGGCTGGGGGTATAACTCAGAGGTAGAATTGCCCTTAGTTCAACCTCTAGCACGTAAAGAAAAGAAAACAAAACAAAAGAAAAGAAAAAATAATTAAAAAAAACACATTTAGCTGGACGTGGTGGCATACCCTTGTAATCCCAGTACTTGGGAGGCTGAGCCAGGAGAATCACCGGTTGGCAGACAGCCTCAGCTACTTAAACCCTTTGAAACTTAGTGAGACTCTGTTTCAAAATAAACAATAAAAACTAGGGTGGGTGGGTGTAGCTTGGAGGTAGAATTCCCCTGGGTTCAATCTCCTGTACCCAAAACAAACAAACAAAACCCAGCACATTTGATGCTCCTTTGCAGCTAGTTTAATGACTATAATGAAGACAGCAAGTAAATAAGAACTGGAAAGAAGGCAGAACTACTGGAATCCTCATACAGTGCTCATAGGAATGCAAAACAGCACAGAGACTTTGTGAACTCATTAGGCTATTTCCTATAAAGTTGGAAAAATACTTCCCATGCAAATGAGCAATCCCACTCCTAAATTTTTACCTAAGCAAAATGAAAGAGCCTTTATATTCTAAGATCCCAAATCAAACAATCTTATAAAGTTTACTTATATTTGCCCCACACTAGATACAAATGTCCAACATGTGGTGAGTGGATAATGCAAAATTACACACTGGTAAAGAGGAATTGTACTATGGCTCCATGTACAATATGAATAAATCCTCGAGAGCATGAGATGAGGTGAAAGCAGCCAGGCACACAGGGTTCATCCTGCAGTGTTTTATTTATATGATGCTCTAGACAAAAACAATGGGGAGAGAAATTGAATGACTAGTTGAGTGCTTAGGGGGGCCATTAAGGGACATGGGAAAATTCTTTGAGATAATGGAAATATTTTGCATATGGATTACAGTAGCAGTAGTTATATGCCTGTATGTATTTATTAAAAATATTTGTCACTTTAAGCTGGGCATGGTGGCACACCCTTGTAACCCCAGCATTTGGGAGGCTGAGGCAGGAGGATCATGGTTCGTGGCCAGCCTCAGCTACTTAGTGAAGCCCTTTGCAACTCAGTGAGACCCTGTTTCAAACTAAAGAATAAGAAATAGGGCTGGGGGTATAGCTCAGAGGTAGAATGTCCCTGGGTTCCATCACCAATACCGAAAAAAAAATTGTCACTTTAAAAAGGGTAAACTTTATTGCATGTCAATTTTTACCCCAGTAAACTCAAGTTTAAAAAAGAATTACATAAAACATGGTTTTGTGACTTTGGAGTTTAGTAAGGAAAAGTAGCACAAAAGAATTTTTTTCCCCCAAGATTTATTTACCTTTGAGTTGCATTATTTATAGCTTCTTCCCTTGTGGTCTGTGGTTTGTATTTTTTCACAATTAGTAAAATATTGACTTTGATCACAGCACATTTTTGTTTGGTTTTCTTGAATGTTTTCCCCATTTAGGGAGCCTAATTAATGCCACTGAATTCCATGTAAGAAGCTGTATGTTAATCAGAAGTGTTTGCCCTTCTCCACTTCCCCAGAGGAAACCCACACACATGTTTTATATCTCCACGTCTGCAGTTTTGTGAGTCGGCTCCTGTTCTGCAGGTATTGGGGAAGTGGGGCCGTGTGAACGGGAACGATATATTGAATCCTGTTGTAAGTGGAGTATCAATTCTGTAGTTTACAGCGTTGACTCTGACTTGTTTGTTTGGGACATTTTATTTCCTGAGAGATGGGTAGATCTGCATATGCTTATGATTCGTCAATGTATCCAGCAGTCAAATTGAAAGGCTCTTTAAAGCCACGTGGTTACTGGCCTTTTTAGTAGAACTAACTGTCCTATTTCACATAATGGAAATTCCAGACAAACAGCTTTGGGCTTCTGTCTTTTTCCAAAATTCAATCAGGCCTCTAAAATTCCAATTATTCCTTTCCTCCTTAGTTCTGTAGCCCTCTGATTCTTGAAATTTAGACTGGGGTCATGATCATTTCTTTCATTTGCAATCTTTGATTGGGAAACCTTCTGTGTAGGGCTAGCCTTGACCCACTACCTTGTTCCTGGATCCTTTTGCACGTTTGATCCTGTAATCTTTCAAACCTGGTGTAGTGATGTTCTTCCCTCCCTCTTGGCAAACTTCAGATTCATGGAAAGGCTTTTCTGGACCCTTTTAGTACCCCTGTGGAGCAAAATTTCTTGGCATGTGGTTTGTGGATTGATCAGTTTCGAGGGATCTGAAATATTTCCATAACAGCAATGTATGATTTTTCTTTTATTTACTGTGTTACTATTTGCAGAGAGAGAATAAAAGCAATGTTGGGCAAAGCTTCTGTTATTGTTCCAGACAATGTGCTTGATTATTTTCAAGTAGCAGTCATACTTGTATTCTTCACTACTCACACTAGAAAAAAACAAAGAAAGGGGCAATATAACTGCATTTCTTTTAGTATTGTCCTTACCAAACAGTCCTAAGTTATTGATTTTATTAAATGATTACCTTGAATTCATTTTAATTTCCTAATTTATGTGATGAGATAGGAGGCACATAAAGTACTTATCCAGCCTACTGAAGTTTGATGTTGTCTTAAGGAAAGAGATTTGTTGAGAGTTAAACTAGCCTTAATTCTCTCCACTCCCCAATTGTACTTGGAAAAATGACTGAGAGGTAAACTGTGGCAATCAGATGTGGATATTTGGTAAATATGTTCTCAAAAATAAATTAACTGATGCTATCAAACCACAGAAAATGACCAATAGTGCTTGCGGTCAGTACAAAATTATAACTACCTAGCAATAATTAGAATTTTTGAAAACTTCCATCTGCTATTATAAACTTAATTATTTTTCAATACTCAAAAATGTGCTCACATTGGTGGTATTGTTAACAACTGCAATGGTTTTACTATTGTGTATTAAAAGATGTCAACATTTGGAAGATCCATATAACTCAGTGAACCTATATTTTCCAAGTGACCTATACATGTTAACAAAATCATGTATGGATAAAAGATATATTCAAAGTACAAGTTACACCAAAGGGATTGCAATACAAAAAAAAATTCTTTATGTATCCTCAGACTTTAAAAAAGCTTTCTGCTAAGTTTTATGGTAGTAAAAAATAACGATTATCCATAGTTATATGAAAAGGTATTGAAATATTCTTCTTTTCCTCTTACTACAGATTTAATGCAAAACAGACATAAAAATCCAGATGTATTCTATTAAGCAAGACATCAAATAGATTTGCAGAAATGTACAACAATGTTCAGCATTTTTTGTCTAAGAAATGTTTTTGCTAAAAGTGTATTTCCTATGTAGGCAAGAAATGCATTTACTACTATTTTAAATTAGATAAAATACATATTTTATAGCTTTTCAATTTTATCCTCAGTGTCACTGTCAACATGATTTACATTATGATGGGAGGCTATATTGCACCAAAAAAAGAATATAAAAAACATTGAGAAATATACTCCATATTCTTAAACATTTTTCGTGATACTGGAGATTGAACCTAAGAGCTTCACCCCCAGTTCTAAGTTGCTGAGGGTCTCAATAAGTTGTGGAGGCTGGCATCAAACTAGCCATTCTCTTGTGTCAGCCTCCCAAGTACTGGGATTACAGGTGTATGCCACCATACCTTGTTTAATCCACATTTAAAAACAGGGTTCTTTGGGGGCTCCCATTAGTATATAAGAATAGAAAAGTTTGCTTCTACTAACATGTTTAAGAATGCTGCCCTAGAGAGCTGTATACAGAAAGGCTCCATGCATGATTGAGTTGGTCTCAGTGGATTCATTGGTTCTAAACTATAAATTACATGAGATTATGAAACAAAAACTTGAAATAACATCATCTTGATCATGGAGGTGTAGGTCCAATACCAGGAGTGTGGGCTTGTGCTGTGCTCAAGCCTAAGGTACTAGTTTCCATCGAACTCTTGGGAGTCTCACTAAGTTGGTTCTACCAAACTGCACAGCTTACTGGTAGAGTCCAGTTGACGCATACTCCCTATGGTTTCTGAGTTAAAATGGAACCAATTGTAACATAATAATACCTCCCTTTGTGAAGTAGGACTGATCAGTAAGTGTATTGCCTGTTCAACTGGAGAACCAGATGTTCACGGTTTGCCTTAAGGATCGTGTTATTACTCCTATTCACCATAGGGCTGTATGTTTATATAAAGAAACCAATATTTTGACATAGTCTAAATCATGGTTTATTTATATAAATAAGCTATCAGTAGGGTGTAATTTATACCTGAGTATATTTGCATATTAATTTAAACTACATTGTAGCCCCCTCAAAAAAAGACTAGACAAACTATCAGGTAAACTGCCCAAAGGGAAAAAAATCTAGACGATCTTTGGATTCATTGAGACTATCTACCAACGTTATTCCCTTTCCACAAATGTGTATCTTAGACTAAGTTCTGTAGAAAGTCTGGGATGAGGAAAAGGCTTATGTGTCAATACTTACTTGAAAAGAACAGTCTCAGGAGAGCAGAAACAAAGGACCAGGGAATCAGGGCAGGAAAGTTAAGCATAAATACAAAGTAGTGCTTTACCCAGCCACACACTGCTTGGTCTCAGCCACAACTAGTTATTTGATTCCGTAAGACCAGTTTTATTTTATCTTCTGAGACAGGGTTTCACTAAGTGCTAAGACTGGCCTCAAACTTGCAATCCTCCTATCTCAGCCTCCTGAGTAGCTGGGTTTATAGGCATGCACCACAGCATTTGGCTAAACCTTCTGTAGAGGGGCCATATGGATGCCTGTGTCTCAGGAAAGTCTGTCCACAAATAGGAAGGAGGAATATATCTACTGGCCTTTCTTCTCTGGTATATAGTCACCCTGAAGTGTGTGAAATCCCCCTGAACAGGTGACACATATCTGCTGCCTCAGCTGCCCCAAGAAAGCCTCAGAAAACAAAGGATCCAAGGAACAGGTAAAATCATAGATTTTCTTTGGTGTTACTATGGAAATATGGCTTCTGTAGGGCTGTGAGGCATATAAATAATCAAGGCTTTAGTGACAGGTGGATCTGGGAAGATCTTTCGTATTGCACTGGACTTGGAAGATACACAGACATCAACAGAGCTGGCCAAATACTGTGAAGAATTATTGTACCTGTGCTGTGTTGTGGGTGGTGTGTTTCTTTATACCTTTCCTTTATCCTATATTCATGTATCAATTCCAGAGCTCACTGAAAAATCAAGCATTTCAAAGAAAATTGCTGTCTCTCATAGGTAGGAAAAGACCTGCTTGTAGATGTCAGGTGTTTCAGGTGCTGTAACCAACCAGGATGGCTTCTATAAACCATTCAGAAAGCTTAAAGATGAGTTGGTTCCCCAAATTCTCCTATTTTGTTGTTTTTATGCTCACTGAATTTATTTCCTTCAAACAAGGACATCACATTAAACCCCAGTCCTTTCTAAATAAGATTCATATTTTTTCCTTCGACAAAAGAAAATTCTATTTTTCAATAAATTGAGTGCAGAGAGTGAATCACTTCTAGCTGCGCTGGCCTGAGGTCCCCTCGAAGCAAAGCACACACTGATAACTAATCTGCTCTCCCCATCTGGTCTCTGCCTCTCTAACAGCATCTTTTTCTTTCCAAGCTCTTCACACTGGCTGTGTATCCTTCCAGAGAAACCTAAAAAAAAAAATCAGATGTGATCCAATATGGTGAGTTACCTGAGAACAAGAAATAATAGAGGAAGGGAACATGTGAATGCTTCCCAGCATAGACTTACTAAGCATGGCAAGTTTGAGCTATTATTTTGACCCATGATTATGGGGATAATTATATCTTATTCCAAAGGATCAATTATCTTTGCCTCCTCGAGTCTGGCTCATTCATACCTGGAATGTTGTGTTTAATTTAAGACAATTAAGTTAAATTAATGGCGTAGCCGGGCAGGAAAACAAAGATAAAAAAGGAGCCCAGTGAATAGAATAGCAGAATTTATTTTTGAGGGAAGTTGGAAGTATTATATCTGTCTCTGACCCAGAAAAGAGGTTTATGGCAGAGATGCAAAGAATTCAAACATATGAATTTTCTCAAATTTTTCTGCCAAACACTAAATATCTTATTTAATTGACAGTTCTTATTTACTTAAAGATTTTAAGAATGCAGTTGGAGTCTTGTAGGATAACTCTCTACTAATCGAGCACTGTCTTCAACTTCCAGTATCTTGTCCTATTTCCAGACTATTACGAATTAGAAGAAACTTTTAAAATAATTTTATTAGACCTTGGAGATGTAAGTTAGTGGCACTGCACAAACTTAACATAAGCAAGGCCCTGGGTTAGATCTCCATCAGCAAAGCGCTATTACTATTACTACTGCTGATGATAATAATAATTGTTTCTTTACCCTTCATATCTATAGTGCTTTGTAGCTGTCAATTTAACATAAGAACCTAGAGCTGGGTGGGGTGGCACATACTTGTAATCCCAGTACTTGGGAGGCTGAGACAGGAGGATCACAGGATTGTGGTCAGTCTCAGCTACTTAGTAAAGCCCTCCACAACTTAATGAAACCTTGTTTCAAAATAAAGGATTAAAGAATAGGGCTCGAAATGTAACTTGAAGGTAGAATGCTTCTGGATTCTATCCCTGGTGCCACAATTAACTAATGAATTAATTAATAAGTAACAAGAAGCCAGAACTCCTTCTTTTCTACCAGTTTTCTCTCTAACTGTTCCTTTGTGGTCGACAGAATAATAACTGGTTCATGTGAAAGTAATATCATAGAACCTGAAGAGAGTGAAATAATTTAGTGTGGAAGAATAAGAAAATAATAACTTAACATCAAAGTTATATTTGATATTTCAGAATTCCAATGCTCTTTTATGCAACACAAATTAAACTGCCCTCTTAATATTGGTGATGAGGATAAATGGTGGCTTTGAGTAATACACTTCCAGCATTTTAATTTTGTCTTTTCTCATAAGCTTCATAAGAGATGTAAGTGCCTGGAGGCTGTGGATATATAAAATAGACATGTTGTTGAAGTGGTCTTAATTTATGTACGTGGGTCAACTCAGCAACTCTTCCTTGCTGTCTTGTTCTGATGTAAACAAATGCTCTTGATAATGATGCTAAAACGTTGCTTATACAGATAGCTAAAAAAAAGACCCTTTAATTAATCAGCCATGCCAATCCATGCCAAAGCTGGGGGTGCAGGGCAGGTCTGTATGCTGGAGTAAATTAGGCTTGGAGATGGGCCCAGAAACCGGTGTAAAGACAGAATTTAGCGCTAGACAATTAGTCCTGTATGTGGGTACAAAAATCAGGTTCACAATGAAAGGGATGTCCAGGTGTTTAGATAAGACTTGAGTGTAAATCAGGTTTGTAACAAGTATGATATGTTATCATATGTTACATGATATGTTATCATGTAAATAACACACAAATATAATTATACCTTTACATCTATATATCTATACCTATATTTATCTATCTATATACATGCACATATAAATTCAGAATTTATTGGAAACTCCCCAAAATAATTTTAAACATTTCCCTTGGTCATAACCATCTTCTATAACCAAAAGCATTATACTATAAATTTATTTTTCTACCAAAGGATACTTTGCTCAAAGCATATTTATAAAATGTTTTCTATATTTTTAAAATAAATGAATGCACTGAAATAGTGAGATGGTTTGCTTTATAAAGTTAGACTAGTGTGGTTAGTTGAATGTCTATGTTTTAATGCTTGGAATCGTGAGTGTTGACTTGAAGGGCAAGAGGGATGCTTCAGGGGTGAGAAAGGCGAAGATCTTGAGATAGGAAGGTTACTCTGGATTACCCACAGGGTTTCTAAATGTAATCACAAGTGTTCTTAAAAGAAGGAGAAAGAGGAAGACGGTGACAGAAGAGGAAGTGGGGGGGTAGGAGACGAGAGGGTGGGAGAGGTTAGAGTGCCTAGAAGAAGGAATGCAGGTGGCCCCAGTATATAGAAAAGGCCCCGAATGATGCATTATCCCATGTCCTATAGACATAATGACTTTAACTCGGTGAAGCTGATTTTGAATTTATTTAGTGGCACCTTCTTTTCAAACTTATGAAAAAACAAGTTCTGTACATATGTTAAGCAATTCCATCCAAATAGTTAAAGCATCTAAAAGTTTCTCAGTTTTGTAATTGGTTTCTAAGAACACGGGTCCTCATCTGCTGAAGCAACTTAGACTCTCTTTTCATCTTTTGCCTAAAGAGGCAGAGATTATTTGAGTTTTATAAGAGAAAGTAATTTTAAAAAGTGACAATTTAATATTTTTGTAATAGGATGGCTTTAAGAAAACTTAAAACACTTTCTGGACTGGGTCAGATATTAAAGGAATATATTGATATTGAAAAAAGAGTTTAAAAAGGCTTATATAGGATGTTAGAAACATGTCAAAATTAATTATGTGCATCAAGACTGGAATTAGTTCTACACATAGAATATGACGCTAAAATGTAGTATAACTAGTGTAGGACTTCTAACTTTATTTTTGTTTTTGAAATGGGGATTACACTATATTGCCCAGGCTGGCCTCAAACTGGTGATCCTTCTTCCCCAGCCTTCTGACTAGCTAGGACTGTAGGCGTGTGCCAAAGCACAGGTTAGGAGTTTCAATTTTGGAAATACAACGTCTGCACATTGTTTCTAGCGCTGAATGCATATTCTTAATATAAATCAAACATGTGTGGAGGCAGAGGAAAGAAAAATAATGACAAGCTTTTGCCTTCTTATGCAATCATAGTAGAGCTCCATTATTCTCATTTATATTGCAAACCTTTTTGGCTTACTCACTTTGTACTCTTCTCGGTCCTACTGCTTCAGACCAGCCTTATTTCATCTGTGGTCTTTAGTCTTTCAATCAGTAAGTAATACCCTTGAGTTAGATGTTGTGGTGGGTCTGAATATTACAATCCCATTCTGAATAATATAAAAACTCAGTCCTACACATGAGTTAGGAACACTTAATAGAAAAAGATAAAGAGAAATTGGGGAAGGGAAGGAGGTGTGGGATGGAGGTAGTTTATGTTGTGGCTGGAGAACTCAGAGAAGGCTTTATGAAAGACACGCTTTTACTGAAATGAGTTCAAGATCTGCTGAAGGAGAGGAAAAATATTGCTTATGAGAAAATCAGAAATAACAAGATAATAATAATAATAAATATTATGTTAAATTATTATTATTATTATTATTATTATTATGAAGAATAAGAAGGAGAAGGAGCAGAAGAAACAATAAGTCAATCAACATCACAAGATTGGTGGAATGAGGAACAGAGGAAAGGACATTCAAGGAAATGACTTTGCCTAGTCTGCTGGGACTTTTTACTACTGAGTAGTTTTGACCTCATTTTTCAGGCAAGAAGCATGCTAAGCAGGATTGCATAAAAATGTCTCAAACCAGATGTAGTGGCACATACCCACAATCCTAGTACTTGGTAGGTTAAAATAGAAGGATTAGAGGTTCAAGACCAAAACCAACAACAGCAAACAAAAACAAAACAAGAAACCAGAAAGACTCAAATAAAATCAATCATGCAGTGTGGACTGAAAAGAAGAGAGGTGTTCTGGATTTTTTGTTCCAAGTTTATTTAAGGACTGTTTTTTTCTATTCTGTGAGGAATGACCTTGGTAATTTAATGGGTAATGCATTTAATCTGTAAATCACTTTTGGAAGTATGGCCATTTCTATGATTTATTCTGCCTATCTATGAACGTGGAAGATCTTTCCATCTTCTAAGGTCTTCTCTGATTTCTTTTTTCAATATTTATAATTTTCTTTGTAGAGGTCTTTTACCTCCTTGGTTAAGTTTATTCCTTTGTATTCTATTTTTTTGTTTGTATATCCTGAGTGGAAGTGTTTTCCATATTTTTTTCAGTGGATTTATGGTTGGTATATAGAAAAGCCTCTGATTTTTTAAGATTGATTTCATATCATTTTATATCCAAACACTTTGCTGAATTTGTTGATAAGTTCTATAAGACTTTTGGCTGAGTTTATGGGTATTCTAAGTATAGTATCATGTCATCTGCAAATAGTGAAAGTTTTAGTTCTTCTTTTTCTATTTGTACTTCTTTGGTTTCCTTTTCTTGCCTTATTGTTCTGGTTAGAGTCTCAATTACTATATAGAAAAGAAGTGGTGATAATGAACATTCTTGTCTTGCTCCTGTTTTTAGTGGGAATTCTCACAGTTTCCCCCCATTTAATATGATTTTGGCTGTGGGCCTATTGTAGATTGCCTTCAGGATGCTGAGGTATTCCTTATATTCTGATTCTATGCAGTGCTTTTCACATAAATGGATGTTGGATTTTGTCAAATACTTTTTCAGCATCTTTTGAAATGATTATTTGATTTTTGTCTTTGGTTCTGTTTATGTAATGAACTACATGGATTGATTTTTGTATGTTAAAACAGTCTTGCATCCCTGGATGAACCCTACTTGGTCATGGTGTATGATTTTCTTAATATGGCTTTTGAATGCTTGTTGTTAAGATTTTGTTTAGCAGTTTTGCATCCAAGTTCATCAATGGTATTGGCCTGTAGTTTTCTTTCTTTAAGCTGCCTTTATTTGGCTTTGGTATCAATGTGATGTTGGCTTAAGCAATACCACTTTTGGGTATCTACCCAAAAGAATGAAAACCAAACTATTAATGCATGCATATCTATGCTCATAGCTGCACAATTCACCATTGCCAAAATATGGAACCAACCAAAATGTCTTTCAACAGATGAATGGATTACAAGATTATGGAATTTTAATAAAATATTTAATAATTTTAATTTAATAATACATTTTTTTTTCTTTTTCTTTTTGGTGGTACTGGGGTTCCTGGAAGCCCTCCTTCCTCCGGGCTACACTCCCAGACCTATTTTATATTTTTGAAACAGGGTCTCTTACGCCAGCACGGCTGGCTTCGAACCTGCGTGATCCTCCTGTCTCCGCCTCCCAAGCGCGGGGATTACAAGCGTGTGCCACCACGCCCGGCAATAATACATTTTAATAACACTTATTTAATAATTATTTAAATTTTTTTGAAACGATTACATCAAAGTAGGTAAGAATAAGAAATTCTGGACTCCAATGTTGTCTGAAAAATGAAAAAGAAGAGGAATATAAAAATGTTATTCCTATTATAATGATATAAAGTTACTAAAATGAAACTAATGCTGTCTTATTTGAGGTGAGAAGACTTAAAGGTAAACTTTATCATTCACAATTTAAAAACAAGTATGCTATTTTAAATTAGTGTTACTTGTAGCAAGGCATGGTGATGCATGCTTGTAATCCCAGCATTTGGGAGGCTAAGACAGGAGGATCATGGTTTGAGGACAGTCTTAGCTACTACTTAATGAGGCCCTTTGTAACTCAGTGAGATCCTGTTTCAAAATAAAAATAAAATATAGGGCTGGGAGTATAGCTCAGAGATAGAGTGCCCCAGGGTTCCAGCCCCAGTATTGCAAAAAAATAAAAAAAATGTTATTTGTAATAACAATAACTTAATTTTGGCATTTTCTGACAACTTTCTTAGCATGTAATAATCACTTTCTAATTAAAATATCATAGTAAACCTAGGGTTATTCCCATTTTATTGTTGAGGAAACAGAAGAACAGAAAATGTAAGCAATTTACCCAGTGCCATACAGCTGATGATGAAACCAGGATTTGACTTCAGATAGTTGACAACATGGCTCTGATTCTTAATTTTCATTCTCTGCTACTTTTATTTTATTATAAATTGTCTAATTGAAGTTATCCATTCAAAGACATTCACTTGGTGCTGTGACACATGCATATAATCTCAGCACTTGGGAGGCTGAGAAAGGAGGATCATAGATTCAAGTGCAGTTTCAGGAACCTAGGGAGACTTTCTTTCCAAATAAAAAATAAAATGAGCCTGAGGGTTTAGCTCCTAGGTAGGACATCCCTGGATTTCATCTTCAATACCACATACATACACATACACACAAAATGAGACATGTATTTAGTAAGATTGAATTTTGTATGTGAGCCAGGTTTTTAGAAACTAGTCTTACAGACATAACCGCATCACAATTTTCAGATGTAAACTTAAACATTTACTCATTTTCCATGTGATTTTATCTGAATATTTGGCACTATATGAATAGAATCCAAATTGCTTAATTCAAATTATTGCAATTACTGATCAGTTTTACTTAAGAAAATAAAAAAGTAAAGTAAAATTGAGAAAACTGAGTATACCAGGGTTTTCAGACAAATGGAATTTATCATTTCTGGAGACAGATAAATTCTATCTGTGAGATGTTACAGGTAAGCCAGCATTTGTGTGCAAAAATAACATATACATATAGAGTTGTCCTAAAAATTTATAAGGAAGTACTGGTGACTTGCTCTTAAATATTAAGACAAACTATAAAATAGTTAATTTCGTATGCTATATTATTGATGCAAGAACAGATGAATAAACTAATAGTATAGAATAGAGAACTAGAACCACATTTTTTTCATGAATGAGTTTAACAAATTACATACCTGAATGACAGACTGTTGACTCAAGGACTTTATTTTTTGCTACATCCCCTGCCCTATTTTTTTTTATTCTTTATTTTGAAACAGGGTCTCACTAAGTTGCAGAAGGCCTCACTAAGTAGCTGAGGCTGTCCACAAACCACGATCCTCTGGTCTCAGTCTCCCAAATGCAGGGAAGGACTTAAGCAAATGGTTTGGAAAAAGCCATTGTACTACAGGAGAAAAAAACAAATACTGGATTCTTACCTAATAGCATACATACAAATCTTGCCTTCAAAAGTATTTACAAAAACTAAATGTGAACAGTTACAAGTAGAAAATATTGCGATGTGAATGTATTTTTTAAGCAAAATGAAATTCCATAAGCACAAATTATAAGGTGACTCTCTGAAAGACTGATTATATTGAAATATATTAATTCTGTCCAGCAAAGAAATTCGTAGACAAATTTCACAGATATAGCATCATGGAGTAATAAATTTGCTATGCTTAATACCAGAAAGAAACTGCTACCTAAGAAAAATATCAAGAAACTTCTGTAGATTGGCAAAAGTGAGGAAGAAACTTCAAACATAGGCAAAGGCTAAGGACAGGAGATTTGCAAAATAGGAAGCGTATAAGCCCAAATAACAATGAAGACCTATTTAACTTGGTAAAAGTGCTGTTAGGATGGGACTGTGAGGATTTATCAAGGCTTGGCTAGTGGAACATTCTGGAAAGCAGTCTCAAAATATTAGATTGAATTAAGCAAGTGTATATACAGTGGGACCCAGCAATAGGAGAGATGCATGTTATACACAAAATAAAACACAACATATTTCTATAAAGCAACATAATATAGAGTGCATAAGGTCAATACCCAATGTAAACGTCATGTTTTCCTGGTGCCTAGAGCAGGCAGCACAGCTGTCCTCTAGAGAGAGGAAGACATAAGTGAAACCATGATGGATGAAAACTGTGGGATGGGATGCCATTCGAGGTAGGCAGAATAATCATCCCTTAAAGAGACTGTCTTAGTTATCATTCTCATTGCTATAATCCAAAGAACTGACCACATAGTCTAGAGGAAGGAAGGTTTATTTGCTCACGGTTTCTCTGGGTGTTTGGGGTTCAGTCCAGGTAAAGCTGGGAGCCTGGAACCACAGGGCATGGTGGAGGTGGGAACATGGAGCAAAGAAGGGGAGAGCAGAAGGCTTTGCCCCTGGTCAGAAAGGCTGGAAGGAAAAGAGAGCAGGCAGAAGAGGAACCAATATGGAATTCCCAAGGCCACATCCCCAGGAACCTCTCCATAGCAATGAAGCCCTGCTTCCAGTGTTGCTACCATGTTTCTGTGGTGCTAGAGTGACATCCTAAAGCCAAACTATTACACACATCCACCTCCTGCTCCCTTGAACTTGTCAGCATATTACACTTTCTAGCAAGACTGAAAAAAGTTAAGGTTGTTAATTGATTGACCTTAAAATAATATTATCATTCTGGATTATACAGGGGACTCAATATAACTACAAGGGTCCTTAAATGGCAAACAGGGAGACAGAAGAGAATTAAGCAGCCTTTCCTGGAGTTGAGGATGGAAAGGGGGCCATAGGTCAGAGAATGTGGGCAAGCAAACAGAGTCCTCTCCACAGCATGAAGAAATGTAACGCTGCCAACATCCTAATTCTGGTCCAGTGGGAATCTCTGTGGACTTCTGACCTCCCAAACTCTAAGAGAATAAATTTGTGCTGTGCTAAGCCACTGTATTTGTGATAAGTTTTTTTAAATACATTTAATAATGCATTTTTTGAAGATTTAAAGAAGTTTATTAAAAGGTAGACATACAGAAAATAGAAATACAGCTCCATGCCAAACTGGCATGAGGGGGTGACTCAAAATGAATACACCCTTAATAATGCATTTTAATTATACATTATGGTAAGGTTCAAGGTGATACAAACATACATGCACACGATGCTTGGTGTGTTTCTCTCCCCATCTCAGTCTCTTCCCAC
The DNA here is from genome assembly GCF_963383645.1 of Muscardinus avellanarius. Classification (NCBI taxonomy): domain Eukaryota; kingdom Metazoa; phylum Chordata; class Mammalia; order Rodentia; family Gliridae; genus Muscardinus; species Muscardinus avellanarius. The sequence goes on along the minus strand of NC_137787.1, from coordinate 13,999,121 downwards.
TGCTCCCTCCCTAAGCCTGTTAATGGGATTGGTGGTGATACCTTCATATATGGACCTAGCATCATTTGAACTGTTTCTCAATCCTTCTCTTTCCCTCCCCACCTCCCTCCTCCAATCTTCATCCGAAATTTTACTGTTCCCTCTCGCATTTATCTAAAATCTCTTGTTTCATATTTTCTTTCTTGTTTCCACATGTGAGGGAAAACATATGACCCTTGGCTTTCTGAGGCTGACTGACCTCACTAAACATAACATTCTGTAGTTCCATCCAGGAGGTTTATTTACAGCGTCACTAGGAAGCTATTCTAACAACGCAGCAGCAATAGACTAGACCTATATAGCAATATGGGTAGATGTTAAAAATATAGCACTTGGTGGAAAAAATAAAGAAAAAGAGGGGTATATATATATAGAACAGTATAATTTATGTAAATGGAGGAGACATATAAACAATGTGATATCATAAAATAGGCTGAATACCCAGCAAGTGATTGTCCATAGGAAGAGATGGAGAATAGAGATGAGAAATTAAAATAAATAAGTAGGAATGCAAGAGAAGATGGGATTAGAAAAAGACTCTGAATCTACTATGAAGTCGAATTGCAATGTATGAATAAAAGTAAATAAAGAAAAGGGGCTGAGAAGAGTGCTTGCCTAGCCTGTGCAAGGCCTTGGCTTCAGTCCTCTTCACTGTAAAACAGAAACAAAAACCAGAACAAAAAGATAATGTTGCCATAAAAATGCAATAAAAGTTAATACAGAGAAAGACCTCAGCCTCTTTTTTATTCATAGATAATTGTTAAAATCTAGGAATAAAAGCTTAATAATATTTGGGAGTTTGAGAGGAGGATGATGGGTTTGAGGCCACTATGTGGTATTTTAGTGAGACTCTGTTTCAATAAAAAAATAAAATAGGACTTGGGGTGTATCTCAGAGGTAGAATCCCAAGTACTATTCAAAAAAGCTCAATTACTACAGGAGCAGGAACAGAAACATACTTGAGTACAAAGATAGATGATGAAGAGATATAGATAGATGATAGAGAGACGTGTGTAAATATATATATGATTGACTACTTAATTAATGTACACATTTTCCACATGGTTATCCAAATTATAAACTCATAATTCAGAAAGTAGAAAGATTGTGAGGGATTGTTGGACACAAGGAAAATGAGATGCAAACATTATCAGCAGTGATTTTAGAAAACCAGAATGGGGACCTATGTTTCACGATGTCTGGGAATATTTAGTGACTCACCCCAGTGATTGTATTCATTTTGCTTGTCTCCCTGACTTCCAAAATCTTCTGGGTTTGACCTTGAGTTCACATGACTGCATCAAACAGCCATGCAAGAAATACTAAGAGTGAGAAGGTCTAGGATTCTAGAGCTGGATCTTTTCCAAAGCAACATGAGGATTTCTTTCCATGGAACCTACTAACTGCTTTACTGGAGTTCTAGGACAATTGAGAAAAGAAGAGCCTGTACTGCTGATAATTTTGGAAATGCCTTCAACACTTGGCATTTTTAAGGTGATGAGCAATCTCTCTGGTCGACAGCGGCTGTATGAAATCAGTGTACCTGGGCTTCTTGTAAAGAGGCATAGACATTAGACATTTTGCTAATGTCTAATGTTTTTGGACACACATGTGGCTGTGGAGGCTGATATCCTTGGAGTATGTTCAACATAAACTCTTTAATTTGGAGACATTAGTCATGACAAGGTCGCTATAGTGTTCTGTCTTTCTCCCTTCCCTGTCAGCTCTTCATGTTGTGTGGACCACATAAACCTGTGCAGGGAACTTTCCAGATTTCAAAGTCTTATTGGTTGCTTGCCCTTGCCATAGGGATAGGAGGAATAAAAATATATATGCAGAAAAGGGACAAAGACAGAAATAGAAATGGTCAATGATATTTTGAATATATATTTTATATGAGAATCACGAGTAATTTGCCTTTTCTATCTACTTTTCTTGGATGTGATTATTATTTTTGGGTAATTTATAATGTCACTAAGTTGGGGGAGTGCAAAATAGTTCCAGAGGGAAATAAATATTCAAGAGGGAAAAAAAACAAAGAATGATGAAATGCTAAAATGCAGTTGAGAATCAAAGTGAAATTGAGATTGAAAGTAGAAATAAAATACTATGTGAGATAAAAATTGCAATGAAGCCAGTCATGGTGGTGCACACTTGTAATTTCAGTTCTTGGGAGGCAGAGACAGGAGGATCACAGATTCAAGGCCAGCCACAGCAATTTAGAGGGGTCCTCTGCAACTTAGCGGGACCCTGTTTCAAAATAAAGGGATGAAATAGGGATGGGGTGTAGCTCAGTTCCATCCAAAGTTACACACACACACACACACACACACACACACACACACACACACACACGTGATAGTAGATGAAAATCAACTTAAATAATAAAAAAGATATATTAAAAGGAAGATAAGTTGCATAATTATAATTAATGCCAAAAAAAAAAAGAAGGGAGGTGTGCACTGCTTTCTGAGCCTACAGGTAGAGGGTGATGGTTACAGTCTTCGGCACAAGGACTATGGGAGGTGCAAGGAGATGTGTGCAGAGGAAAAAGAGTGAGTTCGCTGGGGTGGCCAAAGTTTGGAGGAGGGCATTGGATGAATGCAGCCTTTCCTATTTGAGAAAGGCCTGGATGTAGCTGAAGGGCTTTGTTACATCTTTGCCTACTTGGTCTTGGGATCCTGCTCATTGGTAGAAGAGGCTGCTCCCCGAAGGGTCTGAAGTGGAGAAGGAGAGGTATACTTTCAAGGAAAAGCAAGGCATAGTCTGGGGAAGAAAGAGCCAGCTAAGTGCAGATATGCAAGGTATGTGAGGGCCCCTGGGGAAAGGGGATGCACAGGATCAGAGTAGAGAAGAGATGATGTCCCTTGGCTCTCAACAAGGATGAGTTAGACTTAAACTCCATCTGGTCAACTTCCTTATTTGGGTGTAAATTTTTAATTTTCTGCCATTGACCTTTTAGTGGTTTCTGAATACCCAAAATAAATGTTTGTTTGGGAAATAAGCACTCATTTTTAAATTTCTTTTTAAATTTTATTTTAATTGACAATAATTGTACATATTTATGAAGTGCAGCATAATATTTTGATGCATGTATACAAATTAGACTAATTAGTGTAATAGCATATTCATTTTCTCAAACATTTATCATTTCTTCGTGGTGAAAACATTCAAAATTCTTTTCTCTAGCTATATGGAAATATACAGTGCATTGTTAACTACAGCCTTGCTTTATTAATCTAATTTTAAAGTATAAATTCAGTTGCAAGTTTATATATTACTTATCAGAAGCACATAGTTCACATCTTATTTTTCAATTGTTTTCTTTATACAATATGGTGATTTATGTCATTAGAATAATAAGCAAAATTATGTGGTGGCTAACTAATAGTTGAGTTATTACAAATAGAGGCCATCTATTCCATTATATTATATTCAAATATGTCCTTTGCAATGTCTTTAAATTCATCAAGAACATAGCTGCTTTTTCTCTGGAGACCAATTTGCATGAGCTTTGGCTAGGACTAAAGTTGCCCTGTAGCTCCAGGTTCAGGAATGTGCCTTCAGATTGACTTATCTATGTATCATGTTACTCTTGGGGAATATAAGGGGTTGTAAAAGAGAAACCTGTTATGGATGTATCCTTGTTTCAGTTTAAAAGCTATACTATTTTCATAGAAAGAGGCTTAAAAATACTGAGGTGCACTGGCTGAGTAATGGAAACAAATTGCCCCATATGAATTTCAAATCAAAGGAGCCAGTTCTGAGAGACTGAAGGATTCTATGAAGTCACTATGAAGGAGCTAGGATTTTAATTGATTAGGATGAGCATTAAAGAAATATAAGACCAAGAAGAAAGTGGTTAAGAGGTTAAGTAGTTAAGTGGTATTCCAAGCTGGAGTTTGGGGAAGGGTAGGGTTGGGAGGGTTCAACGTGAGCAGAGCAACCACAGTGGAAGGGAGCACTTTGACAAGGAAAACAAGAGTTGGATGGTAAAGAGAGGTGGCTGCAGGGAGAGGGCAACGTCACCAGCTCATGGGTACATCAAAACGGTTTTAGACAGCTTTACTATGTTCTTGAGTTCATAGAGGAGAATAATAGAAAATAAGAGCCCTAAGGCTCAGGGTCTGAGCCACAAGTAGACACCCCAGCTCGCAGAGTTTAGGTTGCAGGAAGCAGTGGGAGCTAACTAAATGTATATTTTTCATGGAAATCCTCTTTGTTCTCAGATCTACTGAGGACAAGCCCAAAGCAGCATCTGAAAAGACTGATGGAACTAGGACTGTGACATACATTCATTCATTTATTTATTCATTCATTTTTAGTTTTTTTTAAAATACTTTCATTGGTACATTACAGTCTCACATCATAATGCATTTCACAGTAATACTGACATACATGGAGTATGTCACTTGGCGGGCTTTTCCCCAGCTCCTTCCCCAAATCCCCCTTTCCCTTAGAGGGTATTTAGATTGACAGTGACATTCAGGAAGATGACCAACTCCTCTTAATGGTATCTCCTAAAAGTTTCACAAAACTGTCAACTTCTCTTTGTCTCTACTATTTTCTCTTTATTCCTAGATACTAGTATTTACGTCCTCTGCTACTTTCATAGAGCCTAAATTATATTTCTCAATCTGTCCTACCTTCTCCATCCACAGAAAGCCAGAGGGAGCTTGCAAAGCATAAATTATGCAGTCCCTACTTCCTCAGCTGAGGTCTTACCCCCAGAGGCACACAAGCAGATGCCTCCCCTGGAATCATCTTGGCCTCTGCTCACCCCAAGCCTTCTCAAGCAGGCTTTGTAGTTGAGATACTCTCACTCTCCCATTTCTAAATGCCTTTCTATATTGGACCATTGCATATCTGTACACTTTTTGGGGGATGTATTCCTTGCTCTTACCTCAGAAAACACCTAGTCACCTTTAGCTCTTGGCTTAAACAGCATTCCTAAGAAGGCTTCTTCTGACCTGAGGAGCCAGGTCATACTGCCCCATGAAACTCCTCACCTGAGCAGGTATGTTGGCACACGCCTGTAATCCCAGTACTCAGGAGACTGAGAGAAGATCCCAGGTTCAAGGCCAGCTTCAGCAACTGAGAGAAACCCTCAGCAACTCAGGCAGATCTCATCTGAAATAAAAAATAAAATAGAGCTGGGGCTGAAGATCAGAGGTAAACCATCCATGGGTTTAATCCCCAACATACACACATATACACACCCAAAATAAAAATGCCTTATTCCCTCTGCGCCCCACTCCAGTAACTTCATAGCTTCTCTTGACTGACACTAATCCATTTGGCAGCTGCACATTTTGTGTCTGTGTCTTTTGATGGTTCTATTCTCATATCTTGCTTGCAACATCTTCCAGGAGAGAAATTGTTTCTCTCTCAGCCTGCCGCTAATAGAATCTAGAGGAAGACATAAAATGAATACCAGAAAATACTATTCATGCATGAATACAATGAGTGAAGGAACTAGATAGAAAAAGAAAATAAGGAGAACAGATTGATTCCTACTGCAATAATAATAAGCTAGTGTGAGTTATAGGTGTTTTAAAGCATTCTTTATAACTTCTAATAGTTGTTGAATTAGAAAATATCTGATCTAAAGATATATGTTTATATTTAAAAACCAGTGGATGTTAATTAAAACCCTTGATCCCACACAGCTTATAGAAATTTTAACCTTTTCAAATACTATTAAGAATATCTTAAACTAAAAACCTTCAGAAAGAGGGAGGGAGGGAGGGAGGGAGGGAGGGAGGGAGGAGAGAGAGAGAGAGAGAGAGAGAGAGAGAGAGAGAGAGAGAGAGAGAAATAGAGAGGCACAGCATTATAAAGCAGTGGAACGCATGTTTCCAGATACTTATGTGACATCATTATTAAGAGAAGAAGAAATTGGATGCATATTATCCTTCGAAATCAGGAAAAAGTAGATTTATCCAGACTTTGATTATGAAAGAATGATGGGAGCTACTCTGTCATGCTCTTAAGTGCCAGAGAGGACTTATCTACTTAGCTCAGGGGTGAGTAAAAAGCTCTTATCTCAGGCAATTTAATCAGGTTTTAGGATGGTTATCAAATATAATATTTCAAGGATCTCTACAATGAAAAAATCGCCACTGACAAGCAATTCCCTGGAGTTCCACGCTATAGACCGATACTAATGCAAGGAGAGGTTTCTGTAATAACTAAAAATTAAGCCTTTAGTTTTATTGATGAAAAATGTGTTGAGAAATAGGTCAGCAGATCCTTGTCACAACCCAAGCTTCTTTGTAACTGAAAAGGAAAAAAAAATCAAATTCATCTTAAATAACCAAAATCAATCTGTCTACATGACCTTAGATTTTCTTCATCCCATAACCCAGAATTAAGAATCCCAAACTAGACATTAACCTTGGTGCCCCAATTACACATGGGCTACTTAAAGACCAGTGTCGGGTAATAAAAAATACAGACTGAAGACTCACAATTACAGTCACTAATTTATAATTTGCTTATCATTTTCAGCCAAAAATTAGATGAAGACTATATAATTATCCATATGGGAAGAAAAAAAATTTGCCCTGGAAAAATTATAATACTATTATTTCATTATCCTATCTATGGGAAGGCCATCTGGTGATCACGTAGACTTAGGACCACTCATGTTTCATTTCTAATGCTGGACAAAGCAAAGTTAGAGAGCACTTTTTAGGTTCCGTAGTGGAGAATGGATATATAGATGCCATCCGGCATGGCTGAGGGAGGAAGAATACTCCATCTTTATTTACAGAGCTTCTATTTCCCGGCTCTCTTCATAAGGGCTGGCACTTGGCCCAGACTCAGATTAATCATGTGAGTAATAATGATAGAATGTGCTCCCAAATAGGCTTCAAAATATCATTTCATCACTGGTCATCAGAATATTATTATTTCACAAATGTGGAGAATGATATCCTGGAATGTAAGTGCATTTGTACAGTTCTGCCTGTAAAATGGCTTTAGGTTTCCTCAAGAGGAGCTAAGCTCTTCTGAAACTCTCAACACCCCCATCATCCTTCCTGGTTAATGTTACCTTCTTCTGTGATATAGGCTGTATTAAAACTCAGCTAGCCAGGCATGGTGGTGCATGCCTGTGATCCCAGTACTTGGGAAGCTGACACAAGGATCTGGATTCAAGGCCAGCCTCTGCTACTTAGTGAGACCCTCTGCAACTTAGAATGACCCTGTTTCAAATTAAAAAGACTATAAAATAGGGCTGAGGGTGTAGTTAGGAGGTATAATGCCCCTGGGTTCATGCTCCAGTACACTCCCCAAAAAACCAGATAACTCTATTTCATGTTTACTAGCCACACTGTATTTAAAACATAAGGAAAGAGGTCAAACTAACAATATCCCAGTGTTGTAATACACTGAAAATTAATAAAATAAGGCAAGCATTATATATTTAGTCAATTATTTTTGTAACAATTAAAAATGCCCATTTTTATACAATCTGATTTGTGGTAAAATAAGATGGCAAATTCTGAAATTAGCCATGGGTAGTCAACAGTGTCCTAACTATACTCTTGAATCAGGCTGACTTTCTCTCCATGTATATGGTATATATGTGGGAATGATAATTTATATTTGACATAAAGTTGAGAAATCATATAAATAGGCACTTATATAAAATATGTAATTTTTAGAGGTAAACCTAGATGTTTCCTAATTAGCCCCCAAATTTACTTTCTATATGTCTCTTTTATTCCCATTTCATTGAAAGATGAATGTTGTTTTTTTTTTGGGGGGGGGAGTACTGATAATTGAACCCAGGACATTCTACCTCTGAGCTATACCCTAGCCTATTTATTTATTTATTTATTTATTATTTTGAAACAGGGTCTTGCTAAATTACTGAGGTTTGCCTCAAACCTGCAATCTTCCTGACTCAGCCTCCTGATTACAAAAGTATATCACCACACATGGTTACAACAAAGAATAGATGATATCACCTGACCACCTTGATCAGCTCTACCTGAAGCTGGTACTGTCTCTTTAGTTTCAAGAGTCAAATAATTCCTCTTTTGTTTATGCCAGTTTGTGTTGCACATGACAGAAGATCCAATCTAGAATTGAACTGTGTGTGTGTGTGTGTGTGTGTGTGTGTGTGTGAGAGAGAGAGAGAGAGAGAGAGAGAGAGAGAGAGAGAGAGAGAGAGAGAGACAGACACTTGGGTTTAAACCCAGGAACATTCTACTAATGAGCTATACTCCTAGCCCTGTTATTTTATTTTTTTATTTTGTAGCAGGGTCTCACTAAGTCACAACACATTAGCCTCAAACCAGTAATCCTCCTGTCCTAACCTCTCAAGTTCTGGGATTACAGGCATGCAACACTGTACTCTGCTAAAAGATGAACATTCTAGATTGGTACCCAGATCCTTGTATTATTTGCCATTTAATCCGTGCTTCGTGGCATTCCTATCTGGGCCTGTCTTTACTCTGATGATATTTATTTATTATTTTTTTTCTTTTTTTGGTGGTACTGGGGTTCCTGGAAGCCCTTTTACCTCCGGGCTACACTCCCAGACCTATTTTATATTTTTTTATTTAGAAACAGGGTCTCCTAAGCCAGCGCACGCGGCTGGCTTCGAACCTGCGCCATCCTCCTGTCTCCACCTCCCAAGCACGGGGATTACAAGCATGCGCCACCTCGCCCGGCTACTCTGATGATATTTAGAATGACCATCCTGTCCTAGCATATTAAGTACATCATTGCACTTGATCTCATTAGAGCCTCCCCGTGGTCCCACAGGTAATCGATGGTGGGGATAGGGTTAGAACCATGGGTCCTTTTTCCGTAAACCATCTTCCTAATCTTTGCATTGCTTCCAGTCTGAGGTCCGTTTTATCAATGCTTCTCCATCTTAATAAGGTTACACCTCACTAGACCTCTTGGTCAAATGCAGAGTCTGACTCGGCAAGCTTGGGGGGAAAGCCTGGGAGCCTGTGTGTTTAGCCAGCATTCGAGTGCTGCTGCTGCTGCTGCTGCTGCTGTGTTGTGGAGTACACGATGAGCGACATGACTTCATTATATCATCCTGAACCTGCAGAAGATCAGATGCTTCGGTTGCTTGTCTTGACCTGCATTCCAGGATCTAAGTAAGCAAAGTGCCCTACAGAGAAGGGAGAATCCGGCTCTGCTGCAATTTTCCTCTAAGTCCTTGTCATTTGATTTCTCAGAGCTGGTTTCTTATTGAATCATTGAATAATGAGTAGGTTAGATGAAATCAGTATTATTATGATCGAGGGATTACTGAGTACTTACAAGCACTGAAACAAACTGGCCCGTTTATATCAATTCGATAATTTAATCCTCAGAATAATGCCAAGAAGTAAATTGAGACATTACAAAAGTTAAGTTCTATAAATGTCTGTAATTCTAAATAATGCTGTTAAAGAATCTACAAGCCTGAAACAACTAAGCGGCTTTTTTAGTTATAAAGGCAAGATGGTCAGGAGAGAATTGTCAGGCTTGGGATAACAATTAAATTAGAGCAAACACATGTCAAATTGTGGCTTCACATTTTGTACCCCCTTTTTTTCCCCTGTGAATAATTGTTTGGGCTCTTTGAGTCTTATTGGCCTTTTATGTAGAGAAGGAAGAACAGACCTAGCTTGGAGTATACTTGTGAGAATTCGGAGGGACAGTTCATGAAAATGATCTAGAGGTTTCCCTGATAGAAGCTCAATTAACAATCCTTTTGCTGTAGTTTTGATAGTGAGAGAATTTAGTAGGATTTCTTCACCTTACTTCATTGGTGTATGAAGAAGCAATGGGCTGCTCATGATCCCTCAAAGTCTGACCAGAATATTTGAGGGTTTCCCTTAGAATTGTACCCTCTATCCCTTATAGGATCGCTTAGGTAATAAACGCATAAGTTAATAAAAGCCTAAGGTAGATGTTTCCTTAGGACTTTAAAATTTAACATGCCCATTTTCATCTAAGTTTCAGGCTTAAGTTTTTTAAGAAGTTTAATTTTAATTTAATTGTAATAAGAGAAATAAAGCTATTATCAAGATGGAAATGAATGAACTGTTAAGTTATCTTTCTACAAGCAAATTATGGCACTTACTTGGTTGATTGGGTCATTGACTCTGGGTATTAAAGTGACCTATTTCTTGAAAAGTATTGCAACCTCGTTACTAAAATAGTCACACATGCCATTAGCAGCTAGTTAGAGCCTTGGTTCTGATAATTGAAAAACACTAAACTTTCAAACTTGTTCCTGATGAAGTTCAAGAAAAAGATTCCAATGTATTCTTTTTTTTTTTTTTTTTTTTTTTTTTTGCAGTACTGGGGATGGAACCCAGGGGCATTCTGCCTCTGAGCTACACCTTCAGTCCTATTTTGTATTCTTTATTTTGAAATAGGTCTCACCGAGTTGCAAAGGGCCTCACTAAGTAGCTGAGGCTGTTCACAAACCATGATCCCCTTGACTCAGCCTCCCGAGTGCTGGGGTTACAAACATATGCCAACATGCCCAGCTCTCCCAATGTATTCTTATGGTAAGTAATAATCTTTTCATTCACTTCTGCTCACATTCATTCTGTGATTACTGAACCTTTATATAAAGTCAAGCTCCTGCCAAAAACATGGGATAGACAGAAGAATAGGGCATTGGGTAAGACTTTAGAGAGCACACTTTTTTTGTGCTTATGGTATTGGGAATTAAACCCAGGGTTGTTCAACCTATGAATTGCATCCCGAATCCTATTTTATTTATTTTTAAATAGGTTCTAAGTTGCCAAGGCTGGCTCTGAACTTGGGATCTTCCTGCCTCAGCTTCCCAGGCACTGACCCAGTACTGACATTTTTAATCTGGTTGGTAGATTTGTCAGAAAAAAATTAAAGCACAGCTTGTATCCAAAGAGAGACCCTATTATAGTGCCCACACGCGGGCTGGCTATGGGCATCAGCATCTGTATCATCCTCATCTGCATGAAGCATAGAGTAGAAATGTTAGGCTCCTTATGTAAAGAAAACCCCAAGATAAGTCTGGTGGTAGCTTCTTACTGTCTTACTGAACTGCTTCCCTGAGCTCTTAAAGAGAAGTCCTGAGATTGCCCCCCAAAAGCACTGTAGCACTATAGGGTAGTCTGTTCTTCTGTTTGATGGCTTTGTAGATGAATTAATGCCAACAATGAGATTGAAAGACCAAATGATAATTTCTTACACCAAGTGTTGGGAGTAGCCACATAAAGGGGAAAAAAAGGACCTTATGCCAGGCAGCATCATCAGTCATGAGCATGTGCTTGGACAATTTCCCTCTCTCCAGTTTCTTATCCTATACAATATAGCTAATAATGACTGCATCTATGCAATGCTGTACAGATTGCACACTTGAGTGTGCTTCACAAATGCTAATTCTGATATTCTCTGCTGTGCTGGAAGAATGGCATATGCAATTGCATGTGAGCCAGAAAAGAAACAGAGTGTGGAGAGAATAGTGGGAAGGTGTGGGTTATTGGAAAACAAAGCAAGTGTGGTGGTGGGGGGAGGGAGAGCAGGAGGGATGCTGGCTGAGATGGCATCCTGATGTCAGAATGGAAACATGGCATGCTAAGACTTTTGTGCACAGCAAGGAGTTAGCATCTATCTCACCAGTGCCAAGAACCAATGGGAATTGTGTCTGTTTATCTTTTATTTTATTTTATTTTATTTTATTGCAAGTCTGGGGATGGAACCCAGGGGCATTTGACCTCCAAGCTACACCCCCTACCCAATTTTTATTCTTTATTTTGAAACAGGGTCTCACTGAGTTGCAGAGGACCTCATTAAGTAACTGAGGCTGCCCGCGAATCACGATCCTCCTGTCTCAGCCTCCCAAATGCTGGGATTACAAGCATGCGCCTGGCTATCTGTTTACATTTTAAAGTAGAACAATTAGACAGCCAAACTTACAAATGTATACCAAAGAGCCCATCAGGAGCAAAGAGAATCAGTAGAACTGGAAGGAAAGAATCAGAGAGATCCATTGAAGCTTGAAGCAACCAGCAAAGACAGGGACCCGTTAGTAAGATGATGGAAGAGAAGGGGGTAAGATGTCTTGTCTGATTAGTTAGAAGGTAGGGCAGGATCAATTAAAGGTCAGAATGTTCAGGAATAGTGGCAAACACCTGGAATCCTAGTGCTTGAGAGGTTGAGACAAGAAGATCACAGGTTTGTAGCCAGCCTCTCCAATATAGTCAAGCCCTCCACAGATTAATGAGACTCTGTTTAAAAATTAAAATAAAATAATTCCAGGGCTCTGTCTCAGAAGTAGAATGTCCTGAGTTCCATCCTCAGTGGATGCTTGCATGCATGCACACATGCACACACACATACAATCACACACACACACACACACACACACACACACACACACACACGAAACTGCCAGGGAAGTAAAAAGAGAAACAAAAAAGAATAGGCATACAAAGTTACACAGAAAAAAATATAGGAAAGAAAACCACCTAAGTCTAATGGTGTTGAAACTTGAATGATATAATTATGGGTCATAGTTTCATTTCCTTTCTATTTTTTTCCAGTAAATGTTATCATACTAGAATAGAAATATAACAGAAAAATAATTCAATCAAAATAATCAATCCAAAGGAAAATAACACTTAATTTTGGTGATGGAATAGATTTCCTTTCCATGCATTAACAACTATGATCATCCTAAGGTAAAGTACTAAGGAGGATGAAGACAGTGGGAACTGAATAGCTAATATCTGTTGAGTATTTCCTACGGGCTAAACAGGGTCACATCACCATGTTGTAGATAAGAATTATTACTATGCCTACCTTCGCCATTAAGCAACTGAGGCTTAGAGAAGTGAATGCTCTCACTAATGTTCACACAGAATTCAAATCCAGGCCAGTTGTATAAAAGCTCTCCAAATGATTCCAAGGTGAAGCCAAGGCTGAGAACCAGGGCTTTAAAAAATGGATGTAGAATAAAGAAAAGCTATGAAAGAGCTCATAATGATTAATCATATACTGGAAACATCTCACCAGGCATCCAGAACATTCATCAATCTGCATCCAGGTCTTTTGTAGTGACTAACAGCAAGGCCACAGTGTCCCACTGAAGTGTGCAGCGGACATGTATCTAAGAGGCAAGGTTAGCTGGAAGGAGGAAGAACAGTTCAAAGGTCAAATTCAGCATCTCACGGGAAAAATTGGCCAGCCCTTCCTGACCTTTCAGAAGAACATTTAAGAAAACATTCTAGAGGGATCAGCTCCATATTGATAGAGAAACATTGGGAAAGTCAGTTGAATTCCTCTGTCTGAAACCCACACAACATAGGTATCAGATTTCTAAGTTACGGGACCTGAAACCTACATGGATCTCATCATCTGTTAGAAAAGTGTTTGCAAGTGAATGTATCAAAAAGCTGCTCTATTTAGAAAGAACTCGGGTTTTAAACTAATTTGAAAAGCAGAATGATTTAGGTGAATCAAACCAAGGATCTCCTGTAGTCTGATGTTGAATCAACCACCTATGTTGTACCCTTGATCCTTTAGGTTTTCTGAATGTATGAGGATACAGAAGAATAAAAAGACAGTCAGCTGGGCGTGGTGGCCCACGCTTGTAATCCCCGCACTTGGGAGGCGGAGACAGGAGGGTGGCACAGGTTGGAAGCCAGCCATGCTGGCTTCAGAGACCCTGTTTCCAAATAAAAAAGTATAAATATAGGTCTGGGAGTGTATCCCGGAGGTAGAATGGTTTCCAGAACCCCCAGTACCACACACACACACACACACACACACACAGAGAAAAAGACATAGTCAAAGGTATTAGATATGAAACAAACTTTTTAAAATTTGTTCTTGAACTCTTGGAGCATGCAGACAGGAGAGGACTCTCTTACCTGTTTGCTGTTTGTTTGTTTGTTTGTTTGTTTGTTTGTTTGTTTAGGTGGTACTGGGAATTGAACCCAGGGACATTCTACCTCTGAACTATACCTCCAGTCCTATTTTATTTTTTTATTGGAAACAAGATCTCACTAAGTTGCAGAGGGCTTCACTGAGTTGTTGAGGCTACCTTCAAATCTATAATTCTCCTGTCTCAGTCTTGAAGTACTGGGATTGCAAGTGTGCACACTGCATCTGGCTACCTTTAATTATTTTGGAAAATTTGTCCTAAGATGTCTGGCAGAAGTAACTTGTCAACTAAAAATTTGTTTTGTATCTACTAAATAGAGTCAATTAATTGGCTTATATTTTGAACATATTTCTTTAAATTATTATAGTACAAAAAGCAATATTTTTGTATTTACAATATTCTATTTTGTTGTTGTTAGAGTATCAGTTATAGAAAAACTATAAGTATGAACAAGAATATGCAGTTCTAGAATTTAGACTCCTGTTTATACCCTGCTAAGACTCACAATGATAACAGGTCAGAAAAAAAGTATCACACTACAAATGCATTATATCTACTTACATGGACTAAGTTTATCCTTTGATTAGTAAGAATTGGCTCTTAGATGAAATAAGGGTGACACTTGTAAAAAATCCTCAGGTAAAACATTCTTTTAGTTGAGACATTTTATCCAACAGATTTTTACAATATCTTCCTACATTAAAAATTGTGTTGATTTCCTAATAGACCGACTTTCATGGCCTAATCAGGTACCAACAGGGACTGATGAATAATGTCAGATTCTGTTGAGAATACTTCCCTACTGCATCAAGTATAAATTCCTAGAAATCAGATTCTTACAAGTCCGACAGTTGAATTATCTAACACGATTCTCTGACTCTGTTCCTCCTGGCCGTATCAGCAACCCAGAATGTGTCTTCTCACCTCCAGTTTTCTTCAGTCTATTAGTTGTTACTGGAATAATGTCCGGTGTCCAAGTTGGTCTATCTAAAATTGTATTAAGTCCTACCACATGTATGGAACCTCCTGGGATTTATTTAGCCGCCTGGCGTTTTACTTCCCTGTTACTTAAGTATAATGATTATATTTGATCTACAGAATCCATCACCATCTCATATGCTCATTGGTTGCTCATCACTGTTATATGTTAAAACTCTGATTTTGTATCTGGTTTTTTTTGTGTGTGTGTGTGTTATTGTGTATTCTTTTTGACACTAGGGATTGAACGCAGGGGCATTCTACCTCTAAGCTACATCCCCAGCCCTTTCTTTTCTTTTTTATTATGAAACATGGTTCCACTAAATTCCTGAAGCTGGTCTCAAACCTTTGAGCCTCTTGTTAATCCCCAACAAGTACTGAGATTATAGGCATGCACGCTTTTGCCTGGAAACACTGATTTTGGAGGGTAGAAATTTTGTTTTCCATGGTCATTATAAGGGTTTGTGTGATGTCTAATGTTGGTTAAGTCCCTGATAATAAGTGAGTAGGGTTAAAATCATATAAAAAAGGAGATTAAAAAATTTCAAATCTATACATTTGCTAATAAAGACATTGAATATGTTGAGGAAATCCATATTTTAATTTTTTAAAATTTTTATTGGTGCATTTAGTCATACATCTTAATGGGATAGAAGATGGTGGAGACATACATGCACACATCACCCAATTAGCCCTTACCTGATCCCCACCCCATTCCCTTCCCTACTCTCCTTCTCATGTTTGGCTTAGTGATTGATATGTTTGTTAAGGTACATTATGTACTTTAGAGAATTTCTCTCTTCCCCGTCCCATCCCCTCAGTTTGGTCACCTTATTTGCTCATCTGTAGAATCTCCTTTCTTCATCGACAGTTCCTCCTGTTACCCATTTATCCCTAGCTTTCACATATTAGTGAAAGAATCTGATTTCTTATTTTTTTGTGACTGACTAATCTAACTTAGCATAATGTCCTCCAGTTCCATCCATTTCCCTGTAAATTATGTAATTATGTTTTTCTTTATGGCTTAGTAAAATTCCATTGTATACATATCCCACAGTAATCCATTCATCTGTTGATGGACATCTTGGTTGGTTCCATAGTTTGGCTATGGTGAATTGTGCAGCTATGAGCATAGATACACATGCATTAGTTTGCTAGTTTGGTTTCCTTTCTTTTGGGTAGATACCCAGAAGAGGTATCGCTGGATCAAATGGTAAGTTCATTCCCATTCTTCTGAGGACACTACATATTGTTTTCCAAAGTGGTTGCACTAATTTGCAATCCCACCAACAATGTTTTACAGTTCCCACTTCTCCACATCCTTGCCAGCATTTGTTGTTGCTTGTTTTTTTTTTTTTTTTTTTTTTTTTTTTTTTTTTTTTTTTTTTTTTGGTGGTACTGGGGTTTTCCTGGAAGCCCTTCTACCTCCGGGCTACACTCCCAGACCTATTTTATACTTTTTTATTTTTGGAAACAGGGTCTCTTAAGGCAGCATGGCTGGCCTCAAACCAGCCCCATCCTCCTGTCTCTGCCTCCCAAGCTTGGGGATTGCAAGCGTGTGCCACCATGCCTGGGGTTGCTTGTGTTTTGAATGATTGCCATTCTAGTTGGAGTTAGGTGAAATCTCAGGGTAGTTTTGATTTGCATCTCTCTGATTGCTAATGATGTTGAACATATTTGCATGCATTTATTGGCCATTTGAACTTCTTCCTTCATGAAGTATCTATTTAATTCACTTGCCCATTTTTTGATTGGGTTATTTGTTTTCTTAGTGATGAGTTTCTTGTGTTCTTTGTATATTCTAGATATTAGTCCTCTATCACAGGACTAGTTGGCAAAAATCTTCTCCCATTCTGTTGGCTCTCAGTTGAGGTTCTTGATACTATCCTTTGCTGTACAGAAGCTCTTCAGTTTCATGCAATCCCACGAATTGATTCACCTTTTAGTTTTCTGTGCCTTTGCGGTCTTATTGAGAAAGTTTTTCTCTGTGCCTGTGTGTTGCAGTGTTGGACCTATGCCCTCTTCAAGGAGCCTCAAGATCTCTGTTCCAATTTCCAAGTCTTTGACATTGTAATAGCTTCTTTTCTAAGCATTAATCCATCATTCATTCACTCCTGTATCATTTATTCCCAATGATTTGTCATTTCCCAGTAAACTATCTTTTGCTTGCATAAACAAATGTTCTATTGTCATAGGCTGCGATGATTCAATAAATGCTTCGAGTACAAAACTTGGAAAAGATATACTGATTTGTTACAAAATGTCTTGAATATTCTATTAATAATACAGTGTTGGCTCATTAATTATAAATGCACAGCCATTTTGTGGTGAAAGAAAACAGGGTGTCAAGGGCAAATACAGAATTCATTGGTGAAGCAATAGCTTGGACAGGGACTCCTGTTGGTCTCCTACTCTGTGTAACTTCAACAGCCCTAGCAGCTGGTGGTCTGTAGTGGATCTAGGCAAGAAGTTGATTGCCTTTCCTTTGCTTTGCAAATGAAAGATGTTGTCAATAGTAAAAAGCATGTGCATGCTCGTGTGCATACGTGAACACACACACACACACACTCACACACACACACACAGGAGTGCAGGCACACACACACACATACTCACTCACACCATAACAAAAACTCTGCCTGGAGGATACCATATGGCAGGGGCCCTGCACCTGAAACCCAAACAAAGCCAACGGCAACAGATTCAGTGTTTTTTGTTGCCTATTGGCTGAGAATCTGAGCTGACATCAATTATACTTTTGAGCCTGGACTGAATTCAATGAAAGCCTGTCAGTTGGCAATTTAGAAGAATGAATTAAACTAAGCCTCTGTTTCTTTATCACTCTGTGTGCCAGCCAAAGCATCCTGTGCACGCCATTGACATTTTAATTGGAGGGACTAGGTGGGCCTTTTTCACAGTTTGTTTAGGGCAGGTAAACAACATACGCGTTATCTCCAAGGTCTATGATTTGGGTAGGTCAAAAGATTTTGCCAGTGTCCCATTGCAGAAGATAAAATAATAAAAGATAAAATGCTATAAAAACCTGTTAATCATTTTCAATTACAGATTTATTTTTGCTGTTTTTGTTTTATTTTTAACTGGGTCCAAGAAGTATTTTAGGAAACAATAGGAGATACTCATTTGCTTAATTCAGGAGAACCAAAGACTTAACAGAGTTTTATTTTTTTAAAGAGGTTATTAGAATATTATAGTAAATTGTTTTCCAACTAAATATCAACTTCAGCTTTTGAAAGATGATTTTTTCAGTACATTGCCAAGTGGTAAATAACTTACATGTTTTATAAAACCAACAACATATTTTATATTAGTGATAGAAAAGTCAGAATCTATAGGGTATTGTGATGACAATGAAAGGGGTGAAAGTTTATAAAAATGTTTATTTTTCACATATTTGTGCTCATTTCTATCATTTATTCTACTTTCCTCTAAATCTCATTTTTTTTATTTTTGCAACACCAGGAATAGAACCCAGGGGCGTTCTACCTCTGAGCTACACCCCCAGCCCTACTTTTCATTCTTTATTTTGAAACAAGGTCTCACTGAGTTGCAAAGGGCCTCACTAAGTAGTAGCTAAAGCTGTCCGCAAACCACGATCCTCCTGTCTCAGCCTCTCAAATGCTGGGATTACAAGTGTGTGCCACCACACCTGGCTCTTCATCTATTTTTGAAATTTCTGTTTTTAGAGAAATGAAATTCTTTAAAAATCTATGTGCTGAGCATGTCTACTTCCTATATCAAAGCACAGTGAACATACATTTACAGGCATTACTGAAATTTAATAAGTAATAAAATGAAACAGGGCCTTAAAACACAAATTTACTGGTTTCAAACTATTTCATTAAAAAATACCTTGTAGTTCCTTCTTAAAATTTAACCAATATTTTAAAAATAGATTTTCCTGCAAATAAATATTTTTAAAAGAAATTAATTTTTAATATTGGTTTAGGGGAGTATTAGGACTAAACATACTTTGAAAAAGATGAAAGATGATGCTTAATATTATGATGGCCAATAAATGTGTGGAAAAATGTTTAACATCATTAGCAATTAGAGAGATGCAAATTAAAACTACCCTGAGATTTCACCTAACTCCAACTAGAATGGCAATAATTAAAAACACAAACAAGAAATGCTGGAAGGATGTGGAGAAGTGGGAACTCTAATACAATGCTGGTGGGATTGCAAATTAGTGCAACAACAATGGAAAACATTATGGAGGATCCTCAGAAGAATAGGAATGAACCTACCATATGATCCAACAATATCGCTTCTGGGTATCTACCCAAAAGAAAGGAAACCAAATTACCAAACTAATGCATGAATATCTATGTTCACAGCAGCATAATCCACAATTGCTGAACTATGGAACTACTTAAGATGTCAATCAACAGACAATGGATTACAAAACTGTGGGATATGTACACAATGGACTTTTTCTTAGCCATAAAGAACAAAATTATGTAATTTACAGGTAAATGGATGGAAGTGAAGAACACTATGCTGATTGAGATTGGTCAGTCACGAAAAGCAAAATATTGGCTCATCTCTCTAATAGGTGCAGCTAGAAAGGAAAAGGAGGAACTCCAGATGAAGAAGGAGGAACTATCAATGAGCAAATAAGGCCACCTAACTGGGGTGTTGAAAGGAGGGAAAAGGGAAATTCCCTAATATACATGATAGACATTCACAGACATATCACAGTCAATCACTAGGCCAAACATGAGAAGGAGGGAAGGGGTAAGGAATGAGGTGGGAACTGGGGATGGGCTAAGTGAGTGATGTGTGCATGTATGCCTCTATCATCTTCTACCCCATTAAGATGTATGGCCACAATGTACCAATGAAAAAATTACAAAAATATTATGACCAGATTAGTTCCTTAAAGATTATAATTTTGTTCTACATTTGTCATTAGTTGTGATAATATAGTTTGTAAAATTTATTCTTTTTTGTAATATCATAATTCTCATTGCATGGGACAAAATTACTGGCTATTAATTTTGCCAATAAAAAATAGTCAGGGACTCAGTTTCCAATTTATGCAAAGGGCTTTTGGTCTGTAAACTGGGTTATATATGAAAACAATTGAGAGACTATCACTATCTGACCCACAAAATTGTAAGGTCAGGAGATCCTAGCAACACTCAGTTATCAAATGGAAGCAATTTTATGTATTTATGTATTACCTAATTGTGTGTGTGTGTGTGTGTGTGTGTGTGTGTGTGTGTGTATAACTGGGCCTGTAAGTTAGATAAGGAAGTGGACCAATGACCACAGTTCCCACTTCTGCTATACCATCTCTCTTTCCCAGAATGCACCTAGGCCCTCTTGGGAACTCCCTATACCCATATGGCAGAGAGAGAAAACTGGGGACTGCATTAGAGTTGATCCTGTATGACATACAAGTATCACCTTATAGAAAAAATAAAATAGTGCTTCAGCACTATAGCATATGATAGAACATCCCTGGAAACAGTGGTAAATAGAAAGCTTACCAGTGCCTCAAGAAGAATACCTCGTTCATTTTGCATAGAAGAAAAAATGTGTATATGTGACATCATATACTCACACATGTATGTAGCTAATGGTTTGATTGGATGGTCAGGGATTTGGAAGCCATATGATTGGAAAATTGGTGTTAAGGCTGTTTAGGAAACAGATACATGTATAGGCCTCTCTAAGAAGGGAAAAGCATGGATATATTTACATTCCATGTGAATGCTCACAAAATGGTGACCTTATCAGAGGTGAGTTTTCACAATAGTAGATAGGATAGGCCACTCTGTGCATACCAGTGACTCTCTTTCCTTGACTATGACTTAAGGGGCTAATGAATAGAGTAGCCATGGTTGATAGGTGGGAATTTATATATGGTCTCACTAAATGGAATTCCATTTACTAAGGCTGATCTAGCCATGGCCACTGTTGACTGCCCAATTGCTAGCAGCAGAGTTCTCAATATATCATCATTCCTTAGGTTGATCAGCCATTTATCTTGGGATGAGTTGATTATATTGGACTACTTCCACCATGAAAGGGGCAGTGTTTTGTTCTTACTGGAATAGACACTTAGATATGAATATGCCTTCTCTGTAGTACATGCTTCTGCCAAAACTACCATCTGGGGACTAATGGGTTGTTGTATCCACTACTATGGCTTCTGATCAAGGAATTCACTTCATGGGAATAGAAGTATGGGGATGATCCATGCTGACAGAATTCACTGGTTTTACCATATTTACAACCATCTCAATGCAGCTGGCATGATAAAATAGTGGAGCCGCCCAGTGAAAAGCTAGCCACAGTGCTATGTAGCTGGCAATATCTTATAGGTCTGCTCAGGCTTTTCCTGAAATCTCTATATGATCAGCAGCATCCAAGATACAGTGCTGTTCTCCCCAGATTAAGGATTTATGTGTCCAGGAATCAAGGGGTAGAAATAGGAATTATGATATAGTGTCATTTGATACTTGTATTTCTACCAACATACTAGAAAAAATATTTGTTTCCTTTTTCCATGACACTTTTTTTTCCTGATGTTCTTAAGGCTCTAGTTTCAAAAGGAGGACAGTCCTACCATGAAATATGGCATAACTCCACTGAACAGAAACCTATTGGTGCTGCCTAGCCACGGTGCATGGTTCAGCCCTCTGAATGAACAACCAAAGAGAGTTCTTGCACTGGTGGGTGTTTCATGCTAAGTACCAAGAGGAAACTAGACTGTTAACAATGGCAGTAAAAGAGATTTTGTCTGGAACTGGAAATCAGTTAGGGTGCCTCCTATTATTTATGTGCTTTATAATTAAGGTCAATAGAAAACTACAGCAACCCAATCCAGGCAGAACTACTCATGGGCCAGACCTTTCAGAAATGAATTTCAAGGTTCCCTACAAGGTGAAGGATCATGACCAGCTGATGGGCCAAAGGAAATTCAGAATGGGCAGTGCAAGAAGTTCATTATAAATACGATCTATCACCATATCCCTGGCTTAAAAAATGAGGACAGTAGTGAATAATATTTCCTATTATTTCATAAATATGTTTCTTGTGTTTGTTTTCATATAGCAAGCCAATATGTTTTCTTTTGTCTTCTTTCCTTATTATGTATCATTAGCTATATTGACTTTATATCATAGTAGCTAAGTATTCTTCATTTTAGTTAATAGTATTTTATTTGTAAGAAGCTAAAATGAAGAGTTAAAATTGCTTATGGATTTAACCTCTTATTTTCATACAGTGGCCTGTGTTTTCAGTAGTACACAAAATGGTTTTATTATATTGGGTGTAATTGAAACCTTGTGGTCTTTATTTGGAGATTCAGTATATTTAATATATAAGTTATATTTATGTTTATAAATGTTAAAATGAAAAGGATCAGATTTCTGATGGTTAATATCTATATGTCATTTTAATTGGGCCATGATGTACACAGATACTTGGTTATACACTCTTTACCTACCATTTAATTTTGTATAATTTCAGGTATTCCATAATATTCATTACATATATATGAATAAAGTTATAGAATGAACTCATATAAATGAGTCAAGGAAATAAAATAGATACATTTAAGTAGAATTTTAAAAACAATATGATCCAGATAAAAATACCATAGGTTCTTTTTTTATTTTTTATTTGTGCATTATAGTCACACATCTTTTTTTTTTTTTTTTTTTTTTTTTTTTGGTGGTACTGGGGTTCCTGGAAGCCCTTCTACCTCCGGGCTACACTCCCAGACCTATTTTTACATTTTTATTTGGAAACAGGGTCTCCTAAGCCAGCGCGCGCGGCTGGCTTCGAACCTGCGCGATCCTCCTGTCTCCGCCTCCCAAGCGTGGGGATTACAGGCGTGCATCACCACACCCGGCGATAGTCACACATCTTAATGGGATAAAATATGGTGGAGACATGCACACATCACCCAGTCAGTCCTTACCTTACCCAATTCCCACCCCTCTCCCTTCCCATCCCTACTTCCCATGCATGGCTTAGTGATTGACTTTGACTATATATATTTAAAGTACAGCATGTGCTTTAGAGAATTTCCCTCTTCCCCCCACAACCCCTCAGTTAGGTCGCCTTATTTGTTCCTCTATAGAATCTCTATCTTCATCTAGATTTCCTCCTGTTACCCATTTCTCACTAGATTTTGCAAATTAGGGAAAGCATCTGATTTCTTATTTTTTTGTGACTGACTAATCTCACTTAGCAAAATGTCCTCCAGTTCCATCCAATTCCCTGTAAATTATTTAATTGTGTTTTTCTTTATGGCTGAGTAAAATTCCATTTTGTACATATCCCACAGTTTTCTGTTGATGGACATCTTGGCTGGTTCCATAGTTTGGCTATGGTGAATTGTGCAGCTATGAACATAGATACACATGCATTAGTTTGGTAGTTTGGTTTCCTTTTGTTTGGGGCAGATACCCAGAAGTGGTATTGCTGGATCAAATGATGTTTGTTTCCATTCTTCTGAGGATCCTCCATATTATTTTCCAAAGTGGTTGCACTAATTTGCAATCCCAACAACAATGTTTCCAAGTTCTCCACATCCTTGCCTGAATTTGTTGTTGTTTGTGTTTTGAAGGATTGCCATTCTAGTTGGAGTTAGGTGGAATCTCAGGGTAGTTTTGATTTGCATCTCTCTGATTATCAATGATATTGAGCAGTTTTTCATTCATTTATTGGCCATTTGAATTTCTTTTTTAAAGTGCTTATTTAATTCACTTGCCTATTTTTGATTGGGTTATTTGTTTTTTTTATCTCTCTTTCCTTCTTTCTTTTTATTTTTAACTCTCTCTTTTTATTTTCCTTCCCTCCCTCTATCCTCCTTTGATTTTCCTTCCCTCTATTCTTTCTTAATTTTTGTGATAGTAATGGTCACTGAGTTCTGGCTATTTCTTAACCTAAGGAGACTGGTGTTGTCATATGTCACTTTCTACACAGCTATCTGTGATCGGTGTTATTCTCTTACCTCATTCAGTGTGTGGTAAAAGGACCCTGTTGTTACTTGCTCATTTCAACATTTTGAAGGCAATTCTTGCTAGAGGGTGATTTTTCTTCTGGTTCTCCTTACACACTTTCTTCCAGGTACATCTGTGAATCAGAACCACAGCTGGTCTCTTGACCTCTATAATTTGACCTTCCATCCCCAACCCAATTCCACTTGATTAAACATTCCAAGGGAATATGGGAAAGACTGGTTTTGATTTTCTTGTTTGGAGAAGAGTGTGCTTGTTTAACAGAGCTGACGCTCAGCATCTATTCTCAGGTCTGCATTTAGTGACATCATGTTGATCACTTGAAATCATCCATTATGAGAGTATTTATACAATGATAATCTACAAATATAATTAATCAGATTTGCTTGACTTTTGATAAATGGGTTGCTCTTATCAAAGCATATCACTGGCTTTGAAGATGTGGACAAACCCTTCCTACAAGCCACAGTCTACTTTTCTCTTTGGTCTTTCAAGGATATAACATCTATCGATTTTGACAGATATAGTGGATGAAAAATAACAGAAAGATAGCAGTGAAAAATATTTGGTGACTAGGCCACCATAACAAGTAGCTTGATAAATTTAGACACACAACTTTTGTTTACTCAGAAATTGGGGTGGAGGGTTGAAGGTTCACATTGGCTCTCATGATTAAGATTTTAGCAGAATGTGAATGGCAATGACTCTGTTTCACCTATGGGCTTATTATGTTCCTATGCAATCATTCTGTGTGTATACTGCAAGGTTTATGTGCACTCACAGAAATGTATTGTTGTGGGCTGAACATTAACGAAAACCTTGAACCAGATTTTATCATTATTATTGCTTAAAAGAATTGGCGAGGGCAGGAGGCGATAGAGAATCCCACAAATTTAAAGAAAAATTGTGTATTACTCTAGTTTAGAAGAACCAGACAGAAAATAAGCACTTATTTTTCCAGTAAATAAAAGAATATAAAATGTGTCCTCATAACCCTGGGCTACCAAAATCTTTGCAATCTTTGGTTTACATAAACTAGGGATATCTAAAAGAAGGAAAATAAAAGGAAGAACCAAACTTTCACATTTCTGGTTACTAGCACACTTGTACAGCATTTCAAAGATACTGATAATCAAGAGTATCGTTATTACATTAATACATCAACTTCCCTCTATGTCAAAGCATGTATAAGTGCATCTTGCACAATCAGCAATCAGAGGTCATTATATGCTCATACATAGCAGCTGATTCAGAGATGTAGTATGTGATTGGAGACATTAAGAAAGATGCATGTAACTTGATTGATCTGATACTTTTTCTGAAAATCTGTGAGTTGGTCACTGTTTAATGGAGCTCTATCACATGCTGGTATGCTGTATTCCACTGGCCCATAACATAAAAAATCAAAATAGCTTACATTATCCTGAATAACTAAAAACAGAAAATTTAGTTATTTTTATAACGTGCTTTTATTGGTGCATTATAGTCTCACATCAGAATGTGAATTATGTTGACAATAACATACATGCACACAGAACTAATGTTTATGTTATCCTTCTGATTGGTAAGTTATGGAAACCAATGTGTTCAGATGTTTAGTATACTATCTTTTTTGTGTTAAAATGATTCTCATTGTTCTCTACCATCTCATTGTAAAAGAAGTTTCACTTCTCTCTTGAACTTGATGACAGGTCTATCAGTGAAAGAAATAATGGAAGTGCATGCATTCTGAATGTGGCACTCTCCACATGCAAGAAATGCAGAGACCTGAGAAATTTACTTACAAACTATTTAACTGTAGCTGGAAGATGGTCTGCTGAGTCATAGCTGACTCAAAATTATTATAAATTTCTTCAAAGATTGGCTGAAAACTTTCCTCTTTCTTTTTTATTGTTTTTTAAATTTTATTGTTGTGGTGCTGGGAACGAAACCCAGGAGAATTCTAACTATGAGCTATGTATCCCCAGCCTAATTTTAGTTTTTATTTTGAGACAAGCTCTTACTGAATTTCTGAGAGACTAACTAAATTGCTGAAGTGGGCTTCAGACCTGTGATCCTCCTTCTCAGCTTCCCAAGTACTGGGATTACAAGTGTTTGTGTCTATGCCCAGCAAAGCTGAAATTTTCTAACTGGCGAAAATCTTATCAAGTGTAGACACAAATTATGATTGTTTATTCTAAGATGCTGTTCTTATTTTAAAATATGTTACATTATGTTTGAAACTTAAGGCATTAAAAGTAGAAACTAAAAAAATCCACTTTAGAAAATTTATCATATACAACTAAGCCCGACCATATTCTGAAGATGTCAGCGTTAAGCATCATAATTAAAGCATTGGTTTTTTTTTTTCAAAATGGCGACTGAGGGACACAGCACCTCTCAGTAGCTGAAGTAAATAAAGTTTAAATACTGAGAAAGCAGTGTCTAAATCAACAAAATAAATACATACCAGGAACCAAAACACATCCTGGTACCTCGGCGGAACCCTGAACTTGAACAAGAAGAATAAAGATCGGACACGGGACCTGCTGCAGATACAATCTGACCGCGGATCGCTGAGCCGCGGGCTGCTTTAGCAGCTGTCCAAGGAGCTGCCTGCCCGATATTACCACGGCAAGATAACCCGGGAATAAAAACGGACTTAGGACCGCATCCTAAGCAGCGAGCAGCACCCACCAGAACTCTGTCTGCCCACCAGCGACCGGATCACATCGGCACAGAGACTCACACGGATTCCTGCACCAAGACAGGTACCTGAGGGCGCCCTAGTAAACTGGGGTCCTAGCGTGTGCGCAGTCTCAACCCCCCACCACGGGCTCAAGCCTCAGAGCACTCTCCTCGCGCATCCTGCCTGCCCCCTACTAGTAATCAGTGCCTGTACACTGCCCCCCTAAATTGGAGCCTGCTTCTGTGGCTAACCCCTGCCACCTTGCCAGAGCCTACCCTCCAGGCTGCAAAAGCACTGGGAGACCCGGAAATCTCCTTGGGGCACCCCCAGCCTCTACGTCCTGCGGGAGGCAGAGACCATTGCTGGACACCGCACACTGGACCCTTGAGCACCTACCCTGCACCCCTGGCCCACCGCTGGGTATTCCCAACCTCCTGGTAGCCAGATGCTTAGTTCTAAGTGAGAACACAGCTCAATACACCTTGGAAGAACATACCAGCAGCAATAGACAGCTGCACCCACTCTCACTAGGGTCCAGTATTAACAGTGCATCCAGCCTGCACTCTTGGAATAGGCAGAGCTCTGGCAGTAAGTGTGGCCACCCAGGAACCAGCATTCATTTGCCCAGGGCACATCTTGGGACCACACCGGCTAGCCCAGCTGGAATTTCCAGAGACACAAGAAAATCCATCGGGCCACAAAATCTGCTCAGGACCTCAGGGGGAAGTTCCAATTACACTTTAGTCACTCTCCACCCCTGCTGTAGGGAAGCACAGGCTGGAGGCGAGGGTGGTGAGTGCAGATGTGCTGACCACAGGTTAGAATTTCGCAGAATCTGTGAACTGTACAGAATCAAATAACAGTGAAACCAGACACCCAGACACATAAACCTAAAGCAGCTAAAGGAGAAAAAGGTGTCCAAACACCCAGAGTGACTTAAGAAGATAAAAATAGAGTACAAAGAAAACTAAGAGACATTGGACGGTATCCTGAAAGCTACCAAGCAATCAGATACGCACATATTATATGGACCTGACCCCATATGTGTAAATAAGGAGGACTGTTTGTTTTACTTTTAATGTGGATGTTATGTTTTATTTTGCTTTTATAGTGCTTTTGTTTTAGTATGGTTATTGCTGTTTTATTTTTTTTCTTTTTTTTTTCTTCTTTTAATACAAACTTCTCTTACTTTAACTTGTTGTTTTATATATATATACATTGGATAGTTTGCTTTATTTTTTTATTTCACACGGCTGCTAGTTCCTTTTATTTTATTCCTCTTCCTTTTTCCTCTTTCTTCCTCTTTCCTTCCTTTTCTTTCATTCTCCTCCTTTGATTGGTTTACCTTCCTTTTTCTTGGATTACATAATAGTCTTGGTATCTTGTGGGGATTCTTTTTTTTTTTTTTTTTTTTTTATGTCTGTCTGCTCCTACCAGCATCCCTATTTACAAACCTTCCCACACTAACCTACATACATTTCTCCCCCAAAACTTTTCCCCATAATATACCTCATGGTTTAAAACTCATAGTATTTTTTATATCCATAACTACTCTACTAACAACAAGAGTCCTAGTAGTTAACTCTCTCTCATTCCTAGCAAGTTATTACCTTATCATACTTAAAGTCCTTCTCAACCTAACATATCCTCCACCTAATCTGACTCCTTTACCCATCACCCCAGCTCCTCCCACATCACCCATCCTCAACACTGGAAAGGCTCTGCTGACTTGCCAATACCCCTAAACTCCTAATATTAAGATTTGACTAAACACATTACTCACGAACGATGGGTAGAAATCAGAAAAATAGGAAAGAGAACACTATAAATATGAGAACCAGGAGTTATGAAGAGACAGCAGAAATCACGAATACTGACCTACTAGAAATGCAAGAAGGGGAGTTCAGAATCTTGTTGTTCAATATGATGAAAGGTTTTAAAACAAGTATAGAGGAGGTTAAAGGTGAAATAGAAACACTAAAAAAGAATCAGAAAGAGGTCTGGAATGAAATGAAAGAGGCAATAAGTGAAATGAAGACAGCAATAGAAAGAAACTCTGGAAGATTAGATGAAATGGAAAACAGAATATCAATATTAGAAGACAGTACATCCCAAACTGAAAACACAGTCAGCGATATACAGAAATCTTTACAGCAACAAAACCTAAACATCCAGCAATTATGGGATAATATGAAGCGCCCTAATTTACGGATAATAGGCATTGAGGAAGGGATAGAGGTACAGACCAAGGGCATATGTAATATCTTCAAGGAAATAATCTCAGAGAATTTTCCAAATATGGAAAGAGACTTGAATCTTCAAGTACAGGAGGCATACAGAACTCCACTGAGACAAGACCAAAGAAAAACCACTCCACGCCACATAATAACCAAATTGACCAGCATAGAGGCTAAGGAAGGAATCTTAAAAGCAGTGAGAACAAAAGGACAGGTGACATATAGAGGCAAAACAATAAGAATCACCCCAGACTATACAACCCAGGTCAGGAATGCTAGGAGAGACTGGTACGACGTGATTCAGACCCTGGAAGAACATAACTTCCAGCCCAAATTAATCTATCCAGCAAAACTACTATTCAAGATCAATGGGGAAGTCAAAGTCTTTCAGGATAAACAGAATCTCAAAAAATTCATGAATTCAAAGCCAACACTAGAGAAAATTCTTAAAGAAATAAATCATAAGGAAGAAAAAAGAAACAGACTCCAGAATCAGAGAAGAGAGGAAGTTAAGAAGTGGGCCATTTAAGTAAAGAAGAAAGATCACAACACCCAAGAGTAGACAGAACACAAAATGGCAGAAAACAAAAAGCATATTTCAATAATATCACTTAATGTCAAAGGACTTAACTCACCAATCAAAAGACATAGACTGGCAATGTGGATTAGGAAACATAATCCAAACATATGCTGTCTGCAAGAAACTCACCTCACAGCCAAAGACATTCACAGGCTGAAGGTGAAAGGATGGAAAAAGATATACCATGCCACCAGTGACCGAAAAAGAGCAGGGGTAGCAACCCTGATATCCAACAAAACAGACTTTAAAATAAAACACATCAAAAGAGACAAATCAGGGCACTTCCTTTTATTAAAAGGAACAATACACCAAGAAGATATAATGATAGTAAATATTTATGCCCCAAATGTGGGTGCAACCACATTCGTAAAACAAACCCTTCTGGACATAAGATCCCAAGTAGACCCAAATACAATAATTCTGGGAGACTTTAATACGCCTCTCACACCACTGGATCGATCTTCGAGGCAAAAGATGAGTAAAGATGCTTTAGAACTAAAGGAAACCATAAACCAAATGGACCTAATAGACGTTTTCAGAGTATGTCAACCAGGAACTACAGAATACACTTTCTTCTCAGCAGCCCATGGAACCTTCTCCAAAATAGATCACATCCTGGGACACAAAGAAAATACCAGCAAATTCAAAAAATGTAATATAATCCCATGCATCTTTTCAGACCACAATGGAATAAAAGTAGAAATCAACAACAGGAAACTCGAAAGAAAGTATTCAAATTCATGGAGAATGAATGATACACTACTAAATGACGAATGGGTAAGAGCAGAAATTAGGGAAGAAATAAAGAAATTTATGGAAACAAACGAAAACAGAGACACAACCTACCAAAACCTATGGGACACCATGAAGGCAGTACTAAGAGGAAAGTTTATCGCATTGAGTGCCCACATAAAAAGGATGGAGAACCACCAAGTAAAGAACCTAATGACACAACTCAAGGATCTAGAAATTCTGCAACAATCCATTCCCAAAGCCAGCAGAAGACGAGAAATCATCAAAATTAGAGCAGAAATAAATGAAATAGAGAACAAAAAAACAATTCAAAGAATCAATAAAACAAAAAGTTGGTTCTTTGAAAAGATTAATAGAATTGATAAACCCCTGGCCAACCTAACCAAAAGAAAAAGAGAATCAACTCAAATTACCAAAATTAGAAATGAAAAAGGAGATATCACCACTGATAGTGAAGAAATTCAAAACATTATCAGAAACTACTTTAAAAATTTATACTCCAATAGATTTGAAAACCTGGATGAAATTGACAGATTTCTAAACACAGTTAACCTCCCTACACTCAACCAAGAGGACATAGCAAGCCTAAACCAACCAATAGCAACCAAAGAAATAGAAACGGCAATAAAAATTCTTCCACCAAAGAAAAGCCCAGGCCCAGATGGGTTCCCAGCTGAATTCTACAAAACCTTCAGTGAACAACTAATACCAATACTTCATAACACGTTCCGGGAAATTGAAAGAGATGGAACTCTTCCAAATTCCTTCTATGAGGCCAGTATCACATTAATCCCCAAACCAAATAAAGATACCTCAAGAAAGGAAAACTACAGACCAATATCCTTAATGAACATAGATGCAAAAATTCTAAACAAAATACTAGCTATACGCATTCAAAACTATATCAAGAGAATAATTCATCACGACCAAGTCGGTTTCATCCCAGAAAAACAAGGCTGGTTCAACATACGCAAATCAATACATGTTATTCACCACATAAATAGAACCAAGAACAAAAACCACATCATCATAGCAATAGATGCTGAAAAAGCATTCGACAAAATCCAACACCCATTTATGTTAAAAACACTGCAAAAAATTGGGATAGAAGGAAAGTACTTCAACATCATCAAGGCAATATACTGCAAACCCAAAGCCAACATTATATTGAATGGGGAAAAACTGCAAGAATTTCCGCTACAGTCAGGAACAAGACAAGGATGCCCAGTTTCACCTCTCCTTTTCAATATAGTCCTTGAGACTCTTGCTGCAGCAATCAGACAAGAGAAGGAAATCAAAGGAATCCACATAGGAAGAGAGGAAGTGAAATTATCCTTATTCGCAGATGACATGATCCTTTATCTGGAAGACCCAAAGAACTCAACCAAAAGACTTCTGGAGCTGATCGACAAATTCGGCAAAGTCGCAGGTTACAAAATCAACCTAAAGAAATCAGTGGCCTTTCTTTATGCCAACAACGAATCCACAATGAAGGAAACAAAAACAACAATTCCATTCACTATAACCTCAAAACCAATAAAATACCTAGGAATAAACCTAACCCAAGATGTAAAAGACCTCTACAACAAAAACTATAAAACATTAAAGAAAGAAATAGAAGAAGACCTTGGAAGATGGAAAGATCTCCCGTGCTCATGGATAGGCAGAATAAATATCATCAAAATGGCCATTCTGCCAAAACTGATCTATAGGTTCAATGCAATTCCCATTAAAATACCAGTGACATTCTTCAGAGACCTAGAAAAATCAATCATGAACTTCATATGGAGAAAGAAAAGACCTAGAATAGCCAAAGCAATTCTCAATAACAAGAAACACGCAGGAGGCATTACAATCCCAGACTTCAAACTATACTATAAAGCAATAGTAGTAAAAACAGCATGGTACTGGCACAAAAACAGATATACTGACCAGTGGATTAGAATAGAAGATACAGAAACAAACCCACACATCTTTAGTCAATTAATCTTTGACAAAGGGGCCAAACACATACGCTGGATAAAAGACAGCCTTTTCAACAAGTGGTGCTGGGAGAACTGGCTAACCATTTGTAAAAAGATGAATCTAAACCCCTATATCTCACCTAACACAGGAATCAACTCAAGATGGATCAAAGACTTAGAAATTAGACCTGAGACGGTGAAGTTAGTAGAGGAGAACATAGGTTCAACACTACAACATATTGGCACAGGCAGTAACTTTCTCAACAAAACCTCCAAAGCTCAGGAAATTAAAGCAAGAATAAACAAGTGGGATAACATTAAACTAAAAAGTTTCTTCTCATCAAAGAAAACTATCAATAACCTAAAGAGGAAGCCTACAGAATGGGAAAGGATCTTTACCAGCCACCATTCTGATAGGGGGCTAATATCCAGAGTATACAAAGAGCTCAAAAGGCTCTACACCAACAAAACAAACAACCCAATCAAGAAATGGGCAAATGAACTAAATAGACACTTCACAAAAGAAGAGATACAAAGGGCTAATAGATACATGAAAAGATGATCTTCATCACTGGCCATCAGGGAGATGCAAATCAAAACTACACTGAGATTCCATCTAACCCCAGTGAGAGTAGCAAGCATAAAGAAATCAAACAACAACAAATGCTGGCGAGGATGTGGGGAAAGAGGAACTCTTTTACACTGTTGGTGGGAGTGCAAACTAGTTCAGCCACTATGGAGATCTGTGTGGAGATTCCTAAGAAAGGTGGGAATAGATCCACCATATGATCCAGCTATACCACTCCTGGGTATCTTTCCAAAAGGGTTGAATTCAGAGAAATACAGCAACATATGCATACCTATGTTCATAGCAGCACAATTTGTAATAGCCAAAATATGGATCCAACCCAGATCACCATCAACAGATGAATGGATAGCAAAACTGTGGGAAATACACACAATGGAATTCTATTCAGCCATAAAGAAGAACAAAATTATATCATTTGCAAGAAGATGGAAAGCCCTGGAAAGCATCATGTTAAGTGAGATCAGCCAAGCACAGAAGGAGAAGATACACATGTTTCCTCTAATATGCCCAAACTAGAAAACACAAAGGATACCAGTAGGACCCCAGATATTAGAGGGGAAATACTAGCTAAGTTTTAATGGAAAGATAGGAGAGGAGAAAGGCCGATCTTGATTAAGGAGCATCTTCACCTGAACATGTGTAAAATTATGAATAAGACATGGTTAACCTGGCCAACCATTGGTGGGAGGGGGAGAGAAAACGGGGGCGGGGGGGAGAGGGCACCAAATATAGTGTAAATGTATACTATTTATGTTCAATAAAAAAAATTGTTAATAAAAAAAATAATTAAAGCATTATTTGAAGTTTGTGAATCTTAAAATAATCAGAGCACTCCTCAACAGGGAGATGTTGATTGGATTTTGAACCTACCCTTTTATGAAATGTCATTCGGCTATTGAAAAGATTGAGTTAGATCTAAACGACTTTTTTGAAAATAGCAATTATGTGTTTCTTACATGAGAAAAGCAAGTTGCATCTAAATAGAACAATGACAAAAAGTTACAAAAATCACTACTTTTGACCTTTTTCCATTTAACTGACACACAAAATTCAAATTTATCCATGTTCTCTATTCTCTCAAAATTAAATTAAATTAAAGAACACTACATAAAAGGCACCTGGATTGCTTTCTGTAAGTTAATCTTCACCTGGCTATCTGCACAGTTCTGTATCTACCTTATTAAGAGTCAGCTTAAAGTGACTTTGAGGGACTTTGTTCCACTATTTTATATCATTGTAATTATGCCTTTTAATGAGAGAGCACAAAAACAATAATTAAATGAGATAGAGCTGTGGCTGCCCTAATGGCAAAATTAAAAACCTGAAGAGAACATCTCGATGAAAGTCACTAAAAGTACAAACTTTGATGTGGGCAAAGCAACTGTGAAGAAAGTTATAAAATTCTGGAAAAACTCTATAGTACATTGCTTGGCAAGAAAGCAAAGGTTTAATTCATTTTAAAGAACCCCAAACTGGGAATGTGGAGGTTATTCATGCAAGAAAGTTTAGAATCTGCTTTCTTGTGCTCTGAGAAATGTAGGTAATGTTCTTAATTGTACATGATGAAAAAATCATTAAAGCTATGAAATGTTTATGCTATTCATTTGCTGAGCAACTCTCTATTCTGGTTCGTATAAAATATCCACATATAATAGAATATGTCAATTTGCCAAAGCTAGAAGGGAGAAAGGATTCTCCCATTCTATAGGCTTTCTATTTAGGTTCGTGATGGTTTCCTTTGATGAGCAGAAACTTTTTAGTTTGATGTCATTCTACTTTTTAATTCTTGTTTTAATTTCCTGCGCTTTGGAGGTCTTGTTGTGGAAGTTACTACCTGTGCCTATGTGTTGAGCCTATGCTCTCCTCTAATAGCTTCACTGTCTCTGGTTTAATTTCCAAGTCTTTGATTCATCTCAAGTTGATTCCTGTGCATGGAGAGGGGTAAGGATTTGGATCTATCTTTCCACAAATGGATAGCCAGTTCTTCCAACACCATTTGTTAAAAAGGCTGTCTTTTCTCCAGTGTATGAGTTTGGCCCCTTTGTCAAAGATAACTTGACTATAAGTGTGTGGGTTTGTTTCTGAATCTTCTATTCTGTTCCATTGGTCTGTGTGCCTGTTGTGCCAATACCGTGCTGTTTTTACTACTGTTGCTCTGTAGTATAATTTGAAGTCATGGATTGTGATGCCTGCTGCATGGTTCTTATTGCTCAGAATTGCTTTGGGTATTCTGGGTATTTTTTTTCTCCATATAAAATTCATGAATAATTTTTCTAGGTCTATGATGAATGTTGTTGGTATTTTGATAGAAATTACATTGAGTCTGTAGATCACTTTTGGCAGAATGGTCATTTTGATATTTATTCTGCCTATTCATGAGCAAGGGAGATATTTCCATTTTCCAAGTTTTTCAATTTCTTTCTTTAAACTTTTATAGTTTTCATTGTATAGGTTTTTTTACATCTTTGGCTAGGTTTATTCCTTTACCTTCTATTGGTTTTGAGGTTATTGTGAATGGAATAGATTTTTTTAAAATTTCTTTTCTTTTCTTTCTTTTTATTTCTTTTCTTTTTTTTTTTGTGGTGGTACTGGGGTTCCTGGAAACTCTTCTACCTTCAGGTTACACTCCCAGACCCATTTTTATACTTTTTTAAAATTCGAAAACAGGGTCTCTTAAGAGAGCACTGCTGGCTTTGAACATGCGCGATCATCCTGTCTCCATCTCCCAAGCGTGGGGATTACAAGCGTGTGCCACCATGCCTGGCTCTCACTGCTTTTAAGATTCTTTCCTTAGTATCTATGTTGGTCATTTTGATTAATACATGGTGTGGGGAGGTCCTTCTTTGATCTTGTTTTAATGATGTTCTGTATGGCTCCTGTACATGTATGTCCAAGTCTCTTTCTATGTATTAAAATTCTCTGAAATTATTTCTCTGAGGAGATTATGAATACCCTTGGTCTGTACCTCTATCCCTTCTTCAATGTCTTTTATTCAAAAGTTAGGACATTTCATGTTGTCCCATAATTGTTGGATGTTTAGGTTTTGTTGCTGTAATGAATTCTGTATGCTGTTGACTGTGCTTTGTATTGAATGAACTGTCTTCTAACAGTGACATTCTGTTTTCCATTTCATTTAATATATCCAGAATTTCTTTCTATTGCTGTCTTCATTTCACTCATTGACTCTCATTTCATTGTAGTCCTCTTTTAGATTCTTTCTTAATGTCTCCATTTTCTCTTTCATTTTCTGTACACTTACTCTGAAGCCCTTCATTATACTGAAGATCAGGATTTGGAATTCTCCTTGCATTTCTTGTAGTTCAGTATATGTAATTTCTCTTATTTCTTCAGTGTTCCTAGTTCTCATATTTCAGGTTTTTTTTCTTTTAAATTTTTTTATTGGTGCATTATATTCATACAACCTATTGGGGTAAAAACTTGTGTGTACAACATGTACTCATCGCTGATTTAACCCCTACCCAATTCCCACCGCATTTACTCCCCATCCCTTCCTCCCTTGCTTGGCTTAGTGATTGACTTAGATATGTTTAAGTACATTGTGTGTTTTAGAGATTTTCCTCTTTCCCCCTCCTTTCTCCTCCTTTAGGTTGTCTTGTTTGCTCCTCTATAGGATTTCCTCTTTCAAGAGTTCCTCCTATGACCCATTTCTCCCTAACTCTCACATATTAGGGAAAACATCTGATTTCTTATTTTTTGTGACTGACTAATCTCACTTAGCATAATGTCCTCCAGTTCCATCCATTTCCCTGAAAATGACATAATTGAGTTTTTTTTTTATGTCTCAGTAAAATTCCATTGTGTACATATCCCAAAGTTTTGTAATCCATTCATCTGTTGATGGACATCTTGGCTGGTTCCATAGTTTGGCTATGGTGAATTGTGCAGCTATGAACATAGATGCACATGCATTAGTTTGGTAGTTTGGTTTCTTTTCTTTTGAGTAGATACCCAACAGTGGTATTGCTGGATCAAATGGTAGATTTGTTCCCATTCTTCTGAGGATTCTCCATATTGTTTTCCAAAGTGGTTGCACTAATTTGCAATCCCACCAACAATGTCTTAGAGTTCCCACTTCTCCACATCCTCGCCAGCATCTGTTGTTGTTTGTGTTTTGAATGATTGCCATTCTAGTTGGAGTTAGGTGAAATCTCAGGGTAGTTTTGATTTGCATCTCTCTGATTGCCAGTGATGTTGAGCATGTTTTCATGCATTTATTGGCCATTTGAATTTCTTCTTTTGTGAAGTGTCTATTTAGTTTATTTGCCCATTTTGTTATTGGATGCTTTGTTTTCTTAATGTTGAGTTTCTTGAGTTCTGTGTATATTCTAGATATTAGTCCTCTATTGGTGGTGTATGTGGCAAAAATCTTCTCCCATTCTGTTGGCTCTCGATTGAGGTTCTTGATAGTTTCCTTTGCTGAACAGAAGCTCTTCAGTTTTATGCAATCCCATGTATTGATTCTCCTTTTAATTTGTTGTGCCTTTTGGGGTCTTGTTGAGGAAATGCTTATCTGTGCCTATGTGTTATAGTGTTGGACCTATGCACTCTAAAAGGAGCTTCAAGGTCTCTGATTTAATTTCCAAGTCTTTGATCCATCTTGAGTTGACTTTTGTACAGGGTGAAAAAGTGGGATTAATATCCCATTTTCTGCAAATTGTTAACCAGTTTTGCCAACACCATTTGTTGAACAGGCTTTTTTCCAGTGTATGTTTTTGGCCCCTTTGTCAAAAATCAATTGGCTGAAAGTGTTTGGATTTGTTTCTGGGTCTTCTATTCTGCTCCATTGGTCTATATATCTGTTCTTTTGCCAGTCCATGCTCTTTTTATTACAATGGCTTTGTAGTATAGTTTAAAGTCAGGTATTGTGATTCCTCCTGCATGGTTTTTGTTGCTGAGAACTACCTTGGCTATTCTGGGCTTTTTGTTATTCCAGATAAATTTAAGGACTGATTTTTCTTTGTCTGTGAGGAATGATCTTGGTAGTTTAATGGGCATTGCATTAAATATATAGATCACTTTTGGGAGGATGGCCATTTTAATGATATTTATTCTGCCAATCCATGAACATGGAAGGTCTTTCCATCTTCTAAGATCTTTAATTTCTTTTTTCAGTGTTTTATAATTTTCTTTGTAGAGTTCTATTACCTCCTTGGTCAAATTTATTCCTAGGTATTTTATTTTCTTGTGGGAGATACTGAGTGGAAGTGTTTTCTGAATTTCTTTTTCAGTGGATTTATGGTTGGTATACAGGAAAGCTTCTGATTTTTTAAGATTGATTTTGTATCCAGATACTTTGCTGAATTTGTTGATCAGTTTTATAAGCCTTTTGGTTGAGTTTGTTGGGTTTTCTAAATATAGTATTATGTCATCTACAAATAGTGAAAGCTTAAGTTCTTCTTTTCCTATTTGCACTCCTTTGATTTCCTTTTTTTGCCTTATTGCTCTGGCTAGAGTCTCTAATACTATATTTAAGAGAAGTGGTGATAGTGGACATCCTTGTCTCATTCCAGTTTTTAGGGGGAATTCTTGAAGTTTTTCCCCATTTAATATGATGTTGGCAGTGGGCTTATTGTAGATTGCCTTAATAATGTTGAGATATGTTCCTTCTATTCCAATTCTCTGCAATGTTTTTATCATAAATGGATGTTGAATTTTATCAAATGCTTTTTCAGTGTCTATTGAGATGATCATGTGGTTTTTGTCTTTGATTCTGTTTATATGATGAATTACATGGATTGATTTTCGTATATTGAACCAGCCTTGCATCCCTGGGATGAACCCTACCTGGTCATGGTGAATGATTTTCTTGATGTGGTTTTGAATGCGTGTTGTTAGTATTTTGTTTAATAGTTTTGCATCCAAGTTCATCAGAGATATAGGCCTGTAGTTTTCCTTCCTTGAACTGTCCTTATTCGGTTTGGGTATTAGTGTGATGTTGGCTTCATAGAATGTATTTGGGAAAGTCTCAGTTTTTTCTATTTCCCAAAATAGTTTGAGTAGTACTGGGGTTAGCTCTTCTATAAAGGTTTTATAGAATTCACTTGGGAAACCATCTGGTCCTGGACTTTTCTTTGATGGTAAGCTCTTTATTGCTGTTTCAATCTCTTTGATTGTTATCGGTTGGTTTAAGTGTTCTATATCTTCTTGACTCAGTTTAAGAAGGTTGTATTTATCTAGGAAGTTGTCGATTTCCTCCAGATTTTCCATTTTGTTGGAGTATAGTTTTTCAAAGTAGTTTCTGATAATCATCTGGATTTCTACGCTGTCAGTAATAATGTCATTTTTCATCCCTTATCTCCATATTTTGGGTTGATTCTCTCTTTATTTTAGCTATGTTGGCTAGTGGTTTATCAATCTTGTTAATTTTTTCAAGAAACCAGCTTTTGGTTTTGTTGATTTTCTGTATTTTTTTTATTCTCTGTTTCGTTAATTTCTGCTCTAATTTTAATAATTTTCTGTCTTCTGCTGGCTTTGGGGTTCAATTGTTCCTGCTTTTCAAGGGCTTTGATGTGTGTTGTTAGGCTATTTATTTGAAGATTTTCTGTTTTTCTTATGTGAGCACTCAGTGCTATAAATTTTTCTCTTAATACTGCCTTCAAATTGTCCCAGAGGTTTTGATATGTTGTATCTTTATTTTCATTTGTTTCTAGAAATTTCTTGATTTCACCTCTTACATCTTCTATGACCCATTCTTCATTCAGAAGTGTAGTGTTCAGTCTCCACATGTTTATGTTGTTTTTCTGGGTCTTCTTATTGTTGATTTCTAGTTTCATTCCATTATGGTCTGAAATGACACAGGGAAGTATGTAACATTTTTTAAATTTGCTAGTGCTCGTTTTGTGTCCCAGGATGTGATCTGTTTTGGAGAAGGTTCCGTGAGCAGCTGAGAAAAATGTAAACTCCGCTGTAGTTGAGTGAAATATTCTATATGTGTCCAACAGGTCCATTTGGTTAATTGTGTTCTTTAGTTTTGAGACATCTTTACTGACCCTTTGTCTGGAAGATCAGTCTAGTATTGTGAGAGGTGTGTTGAAGTCTCCCAGTATTATTGTGTTGGGATTTATGTGTGACTTCATGTCACAAAGAGTTTGATTTATGAAAGTAGCTGCCCCTATGTTTGGGGCATAGATGTTGATTATTGTTATTTCCTCTTGCTGGACTATTCCTTTTACCAGTGAAATGTGACCTTCTTTGTCTCTTCTAATAAGTTTGGGTTTGAAGTCTAACTTGTCTGATATCATAGTTGCTACTCCTGCTTGTCTTCGAGTACCATTAGCATGGATTACCTTGCTCCAGCCCTTTACCTTGAGTTTGTTCCTATCTTTACTTGTAAGGTGTGTTTCTTGTAAGCAGCAGATGGATGGATTCTGGATTTTAATCCATTTTGCCACTTTATATCTTTTTATTGGGGAGTTGAGGCCATTTACAATCAGTGTGATTATAGAAAGATAATTTTTAATTCCCAACATGTTAAGATCTTATTTCTGTTTGAGATACTGTTTATTCTTCTTTGCTTAGTTGTCTGCTGGATGGGAATTCTTGTTTCTTTGGTTCTGGCGTGTATTACCCATTTCCTCTTTGCAGTTAATCTCCTTGAGTATTTTCTCTATTGCTGGTTTTGAAGACATAAATTCCTTCAGTTCCTGTTTTACATGGGAAAGTCTGGAGTGATTCTAATTGGTTTGCCTCTGAATGTCACATGGCCTTTTGTTTTTGTTGCCTTTAAGATTCTCTCCTTGGCTTCCACATTAGTCATTTTGACAATTATGTGGCGTGGGGATTCTCTTCTCTGATCCTGTCTAAAGGGAGTTCTATAAGTTTCCTGGACCTGTGTATCGACCTCTTGCTCTGTGTTTGGAAATTTTTCTGCTATTATTTACTTAAAGAGATTATTGATCCCTTTGGTTTCACCTTCTTTTCCCTCCTCTATTCCAATTATTCTTACATTAGGTCTCTTAAAATGGGCCCATATTTCTTCAATGTCAAATTCCTGCTGTCGGATTTTTTTTTTCTAAATTAGAAACTATGCATTCATTTTTGGAATGATCATCTTCAAGAAGCGAGATTCTATTCTCCATATGGTCTAATCTGTTGTTTGTACTTTGAATTGAGGTCTTTATTTCAATGATTGCATCCTTTATCTCTTTTTGACTCTCTTTGAATTCTTTCTGAAAGTCCTTTATTATTTCCAAAGTTATTTTCCTGATTTGATCTTCTAGAGATCTTTGGATTTCTGTGTTATCAGATTCTGATGTTGTGGGGTTGTGGACATTCACTGCTCCACTGTTATTTCTCTTTCCCATGATTTTGGAGGTTTGTGCCTTCTCTGTGTTCTTCCCTGGGTTACTATGAGTTCACTTAAGATGCTCTGGATCTCAAGTCTGTGGTATCTCAGTCACCACTACTCCTTTACTGGGTTGTATCACAAAGTCTCAGACCCAGGGAGTTAATCGAGGCTGCTTAGACCGTGGGGGGTGCCAAGTTGGGCATTCTCCTGCGGGAAGTTGTGACTATGGTGTTATATCTCTCCCACTGCCACTCCCCCACTGGGTTGCACTGCTAAAATCTCCAACTGAGGGAGACTATCTGCGCAAGTCCCTGGGAGTGCAGTACTGGAATTTCTCCTAAGGGCCGCAATCTGACTCATGGTTGTTGAGTGCGCTGATGGAGCTGTAGTGAACTCGGTGGATTTGCTGCTGCTACCACTGGCAGTATGGCACCACTGCCACACCCTCGGCCTGATGCGGCATATTTCTTCTCTGGTTTTGAGCTCTGCTCTGAGTCCCTGCCAGGTGTGCTGTGCTCGGCCCTTGGGAGCTTTAGATGTTCCCTGCGCCGACAAAACTGCTGACTGCCGCCCAGCTGTTCAGCACCTGCTCACCTCGGCTCGCTGTCCACCCCTCCTCTCTGGAGCCTGGTGGCTGGTTGAGTGCATTGGTCTTCAGCCATCTGGTGAACTTGCCGCTGCTGCTGGCATTAAGGCGCTGCTGTCACATCCTCGGCCATGAGGTCGGCATACTTCTTCTCTGGTTTTGAGCTCTGCTGAGTCCCTGCGGGGTGTGCTGATCCTGGCCCTTGGGACCTTTAGACGCTCCTTGTGCCAAAAAAACTGCTGACTGCCGCCCGGCTGTTCAGCAGTGGCTCACCTTGGCTCAATGTCCACCCCTCCTCTCTGGCGCCTGGTGGCAGGTTGAGTGCGTTGGTATAGAGCCGTCTGGTGAATTCGCTGCTGCTGCCGCCAGTAAGGTGCTGCTGCTATGTCCTAGGCCGTA
Source organism: Muscardinus avellanarius (assembly GCF_963383645.1). Lineage (NCBI taxonomy): Eukaryota > Metazoa > Chordata > Mammalia > Rodentia > Gliridae > Muscardinus > Muscardinus avellanarius. The sequence goes on along the minus strand of NC_137787.1, from coordinate 13,957,121 downwards.
AGGCCGGTGTACCTCCTCTCTGGATTTGAGCTCCGTTCTGAGTCTCCCTCCTCTATAGAGCCTGGTGCTGCTAGGGAAGATGTAGGCCGCTCTGCTCCGTGCTGCGGCTCTGGCCGCTCTAGCCGCTTCGCGCCATGGCTCCGGCTGCTCTGCGCCACGGCTCTGGTTTTCCGGCTGCTCTGGCCGCTTTGTGCTGTGGCTCTGGCTGCTCCGTGCTGTGGCGGCCATGGCACTTCGGGCTGATTTCTTTGTGGTGTCTTGTTTTTCCAGCCCTCGTTTTCTCTGTCCCTTGTATTTACAGTTTTTATTTCTTTGCTGGTGGTGTTTTCTGGCTCTGAAAGGTGCTGGTTTTGTGGTAATAGAGTTCGATTGTTAGCGGGACTTGTAAGTGCCACTTTCCTCCGTCGCCATCTTCCTGGAAGTCCTTTTTTTTTTTTTCAATGTCTTAGTGTCTGCCTTTTTGTTTGTGACTCTGTGGGTAATCTGTCTGATCCAATCTTAGTAGTAGTGTAAGCTTAGGGCCCTGCGTTTCAGCACCCTGAGCTCAGTGTTTTCCAGCCCTGGGCTGTGTGCCCTCTGTCTCTGGATCTGTGCTTTCTGCGCTGGACTCTGTGATCTCAGGCCTTGTGCTCTGCGCCCTCTTGCCCTGGGCTTGTGCCTCCCTACCCACACTGGTAGAGGGCATCCAGAATAGTCTTGGAGTGACCCCCTGTGACCCTTTTCAGGCACTGCATCTTGATCACAGTGGGTTTCTGGGGGTTCTAACTGGACTGCCTCCAGGATAGGCCTCCAAGTCTTAGTCAGCCGGGGTCCTGTGGCTGCTCTGGGCAGTGCTGTGGGCCAAGTAACGAGACACAATGACCTTTCGATCCTGTGGGCCAGCAGGGCACAGTATGCCACTGTGGGTGCTGCCTCTGGTGAGTGCACAGGCTTTTGGATCTTTTTCTGCATCCCTGAAGCGTGGTGGTGTGGGTTGCTTAAGATGGAGCTCTGCAGCTGCTTCCTATGCTTTAAATTCTTGATCATTTGTTGGCATTTCTTAAGGCTGTCGTGCTGGCACTGGAAATCTCGGTCCAGTACTCCAAGTTGGCGCCAGCCACCACCCCAGGTCAGCTGTGCACTCAGGCTTTGTTACAGAGTATCTCATGTTCAGAGTACTGGATTTCTTTCTCCTGTGGTTTCCATTTGTGTTTTGGTTCATGCTTTATTTATTTATTTTGTCAAGATGCTGCCTTCTAGGCAGTTGAACTTTATCCGTTCCAACTACTGAGATGTGCGGCATCCCACAGCCACCATTTTGAATGGTACATAATATTTAAAAATTTTGTTGAGTATTGCAATTTTTAATAAAAATTCAGGGTTGTAGTGTATTTTGTGAGTGTTTTGTTTTGACCTAGAAGGCTTGGCCCATGCCCTACATTCAGGGAAGAAGGGAAAGCATATTTAATCCTTTTACTTTTCTAGCTGTTGCTTTTAAAATGGCTCTTTGAAATTTCTTTTGCATTGCCTTTCATTATTTATATCATCTGAGACTTGATAATATAAATAATGTAGCACAAATTTTATCAGATCCTTCATGTGGTGTGTTGCTTGGTCTTAGGTGGGCATTTCTTTTAGGAAATGTTCTCCTCTTTGTGATGACTATATTTCAAATGGATGTATAATCTTTATGCAAATCTAGACTCTCATGTTTTGATCACAAAAAACGAAAATCCAATCAAAGAGGGGAATAATTATATTTCCATAGGTTTCTTTTTATTTGAAAGTTGAGAGGTCAAACTGGGAAACATCTATGCTTCAGTAAGGTGGCGAAGGAGTCCAATGAAACAAAGCCAGCACACTGAAGAAGGGGAAATGAGAGACAAAGACAGCTCGATGATGCTCTTGCAGTATTAAATTCCCTTGTCAGTGCTATGAGAGCAAGAGGCTCATTCATTGTATCAGAACCACTTTGAAGACTCTTTGGGAGAATCATAAGAGGATTTTTTTTGGAATGAATAAATGATAGTTTTATATGTCCCCAAAAGTGTATGCATAGTGTCCTCGATATTCCTAAAAGCTTTATATTATGTTATCTTCTATCTTTTATTTTTTGATATTGGGGATTGAACCCAGGGGCATTCTGCTTCTGATATATACCTCAGCAGTATTTTATTTTTAATTTTTTACTTTTAAACAGAGTTCCTCTAAGTTGTAGAGGGCTTCACTAAGTTGTGGGTTCTATCCGTGAACCTGTGATCCTCCTGTCTCAGTCTCCCAAGTACCGTGATTACAGTCACCAAGTACTTGACATGTGAACCATACCTGGTCTCAATACCATCTCCAAACAATATAAATAGTGATGGTGAGCATGATAAATTTTTTCTTTAACATTTATTACAATGGTACATCTTATTGTGATGGTAAGCAACTTGTTCAGTATTTTTTATTGGTAAGTACTTTTAGCTCTTTAATAGTAAAAACTAGCCATATTTTATGTCTTATTAAAAAAAGTAAAACTGATAACCATCCACTAGAAGAATGGTATTTAAATAATTTCAGCATACCCCTGTTTTCAGATTTGAGTACATTTTATTCCATGCATCCAAAAACCTGTGTTTAAGAGAACATTTGTAGGAATTTGTGCTGGTATTAATACAGTTTTTAATAAAAAATTCTGAGAAGACACTGCTCAGCATATCTCTCAGTGCTGAAGTTCACTTTAGGGCAAGATTTCCTGATCCCCCGAGTTGCTAATTGCTGCAAAGCTTCTAGCTACAGCTTCTAGCTATACAGGTTGGTCTCTGTCTTATCAGACTTCTCTCAGGAATACATCGAGTGCTCTGGTTTCTATAGACACCATCTCCACTGCAGTCTTTCTAGCATCCTTAGGCCTCTCTGCCTTGGCCTAAAAAGTTAAGAAATTGATTTTGAATATTTTGACCTGTCTTCATCCATGCTCAGCACAACTATCTCTGAACAAACTGCAGATTCCTTTTACCTCTGCAAACCTGTCCTGAGCTAGTTGCTGATGCTGGAGAAAGTGGTTTAGTACAAAAGCAAAATAAGCTGTTCCTTTCTCTAATATTCTCACTTGACTCCAGACTTATTCCACATAAAAAGAACTTCAGATTAGAGACTTGAACTGTTCTGGTCCAGGAAAAAGGAAAAATAGAAAAGACAATAGAACTCTGAGATGAATAGATGCTTTTAGATAAGATTCCTTAATTGAAAACATGAGACAGTGAACAAATACCCACCATAAAAAATTCTCACATCATTCATGATTTGAACAAGAGGAAGAGGACACGAACCCAGAAATGTATAAAATACATTCACACACACACACACACACACACACACACACACACACACACCAATCTATTAAGTCTAAGCTGGCATAGTCATCCTACTCCCTTCCACTTCTGGTCCCTCTAGTCTCATAAGGTGTCAAAGTTTATGTATCTTATGTAATTGCTAATTGCTACTGTTTTCTTTTCACAGTCTTCATTCTCTTTCTAGATTCTACCAATTGAGCTGTGATTCAGAGACAACCCACTCCTACAAGGTATTTTCTTTCTTCATTTTTTTGTGGTACTGGGTTTGAACCACTTCCAAGCTGTATCCCATCCCATTTTATTCTTTATTTTGAACAGGGTCTTGCTAAGTTGCTGAGGTTGGCCTCAAGCCTGGACTCATCCTGCCCTACCTTCTAAAGTCCTGGGATTGCAGGCATGCACCACACTGGGCACTAGAAACTCCTTTTTATGTTTTTCTCCTCTAACACTCAGCTTGTGTTTGCTTGTATTCCTTTTCTTAGAGATGTGGCTTTTGGTTTTTTTCCTTTGAAAGACATTTCCCTGCAAACCTATTGAGCCAGCTCTGGCTCACTTTTTTTTTTCTATGAATAACCAGCTTGAATTTCAAAATGCCTTGGCATAATATTCTGTGGATATCAGTATCCTTATCATTAAACCATCACTATTATTATTATTATTATTATTAATTACTATTGTTATTATTATTAATGCCAGCAAGGAATTAGTACCTATCCTTAAGAACCTCACCCCACACTAAAGAAAAAATGTTGACTAAAAAAAGCCTTATAAAATTAATTGATAGTTTATGCTATTTAAACTCTATGTTCTATATAATTCAGAGGAATAAAAATTAGTTGATTTTTGCAGCAGTCATGAACGCTTTTGTGGAAAATAGATTTTAAGTTGCTATTGAAAAAAAATCAATAAATCTTTTTGATTGGATGAGTGCAAAAAATGATGGCTAAAAATAATAGTGATAATTTTATCACTTTTCTAAGCTCAAACATATCACTTTGAGCTTAGGAAAGTGATAAAATGTTGATAGCCTTTAACAAAAAACACTAGTTTTAGGCAAGAAGTTCTTCCTGAGATGGTGCATTCAGGGCTCAGTTTTGACATGATGCTCTAGAGAAATGTATGTAGAAGTGTTTGAATAGCATTTTGAGTTATGGCTTGGATAGAATTAAGTTGGCTACAAGGACCTGAGCTATTCTGTAAGGATGCTGACTGAGTCCATGAATCAGAGGTCTGTTGCTATGAAGAGAATAGGCAATGTCAGTGGAAGCTACGTAAAAAGAATGCTCATGTTTTGAGAGTAAAAAGTGAATGATAGATTAGGAAAGGAACTTGAAAGATTTGGTGAATGGTGAGCCAATACATTATCAATTGTCAGAATATGGGTGATAAAATGGAGGGTTTTCAATCCTTGCAAATTTCTGCTGGTTTCAATCCAGAGATTAATACTATACATGAAAGACTGGACTCCGGTGACCCATTGGGCCCATGCACGATGATTTAGATTGGGGCACCCTTTGGGTTATACAATTATCTTCATTATTTTTTATTAATTTTGCAGACTCACATTGGCTCTGGAGTCAACCTGGATTTCAGAGTCTTCTTTAAACTAAGATTAGTTGAAATTAAGTAGAAATTAAACTTAAAAAAAAACTGCTGCATGTCCTCTACATATTGGCATTTGCATTAGAACCAAACCAAATTTTTGTACTTTTATTATAGTCTCAGCTCATAATGTAAATAATTTTACAATGGCATACATGCATATGCTCTGATTTAAGGAAGGGATCCTGGGTGGAGAGATGGTTGAAGGAAACAAAGGGCAGGATTTAGCTTTTCTCTTGTTGCTGTGGTAGCCAAGTCGCCATATGTACCTGGCATACTTTGATTTCTCCTTAATCTTGTCTGTTTTCTCTGTTGTTAGAATTACCTTTTGTTATAGTTTTGTGCATACTTCTTTTACAGACCAATTTTGAGATCCATTTAGAAAGGATGAAAGCAAGTAAATCATATGCTATATCTATTTTCTATGACCCAGGAATAATTTAATACATTTTAAAGTATATTTTATGTGTTTATTATGTACTAAGAGAAAGAGAAATTGTAAAAAAGTGGTTTCCAGAAAACAACTCAGTTCCTTTATCTAAACTAAAGCTTTTGCAGCAGTATAGTCCATTTGAGTACTATTTGGGGCAAAGATAACGGGAAAAGGAACTTTCCCAAACACCCACATGTGTACACTAAAGATTAAGCAAACTAAGAGGTACTTCTCCAAGGCAAAGAATGATGGGAACACTGTATGTTTCGTTTGCAGTTTGTATAATTGAATGCAGGTGGGTAATTAAAAAGGTTATGGTAAATTAAAGCATGTGTGTTTGGTAATATCAGATTCAGAGTCTAAAAAGCTCAGCTTGCAAAGTTTTTCCTCTTTTATGTTGGCTAAGGGAAATAAGTAAACTGAATTTTGTATTGTAAATAATCAAATACATTCGGTCGAAAAAGGAGAATGCTGGTTGGATCTATTACCTACGTAAATACAAGGTAATCAAAATAAAAAAAATAAAAAGTTCAAGGTTCCTGGAATCAGCTTTATTGAGATATAAAGGTCATATTCTATAATTTATCCATTTGAAGGGTATGTGTCAGTGGGCTACAGTATGTTCACAGAACTTTATCAGTACAATTTTATTTTTTTTTTCAGTACTAGGGATGGAACCCAGGGGCATTCTACCTCTGAGCTACACCCCCAGTCCTAATATTTTTGGTCTTTTTATATTTTGCAACAGGGTCTCACTGAGTTGCGAAGGACACTGCTAAGTAGCTATGGCTGTTCCTGAACCACGATATCTGGTCTCTGCCTCCTGAGTGCTGGGATTACAAGCATGTGCCACCACACTTGGCTATCAGTACAATTTTAAAACATTTCCATTATTCCAGTAAGAAATCTCTGTTCCTTAGCCATCCTCCCCATATGCTAAGACTCTTCTTACATGTGCCAATGTTGTACACATAAATAGCAAATGTTCTTCCTATAGACCTTTTATTTTATGTAATAACTTTAAGACAAAATAATAACTAAAAGACAAACAAAAACAAACACAAAATCAAAAGAATTTTATTTCTCTAGGATATATGATAAATTTTTTGTTCTTTTAAAAGGATTATCTCATTTTCTCCCTGGAGTTACTGAGTTCTCTGGGTGGAACTGAGGACTTTAGTCAAATTCTATAATGATGTCATAGGCAAACTCATCTCTGTATCAGTACAGGTTCAGAAGTTCAAGAGTAAAGTTCAGAGGAGAATTCCTAGCAGGCATAGATGCCCTTGTATTATCATTTATCCATCCTAGAATTGATCACTGTCTTTTACTCTAAGAGTCCTGATGGCCAGGGCTTGTGCAGGAACTTACTTACCTTTGTAATACCCCAGAGCTCCCAGGGTAATGCCCTGCACGCATGCTGATTCTCAATAAAGGTTAGCGCTTGACAGACAGCCTGTCCCTGGATGCCCAGCCTGAGAGATCTGCAAAGCGGTTCAGTTTGTAGCTGCTCCAGTGATCAAAGCACAGCAGAAGGAAAGAATTTTCTTTGAGGTCAGCTTTCAGCTGCTGTAAATTAGTCATGGATTACAATAGGAAAAGGAAAGGAGAGAGTATGTGTGCAATGAGAAAGCAGGGAAAGTCTGGGGAGCCCAGCTATCGTGATTATCTTCTTGGTGGCAAGTTTTAACTAATAGACAAAATCTGTACACCAATATATTTGTGCCAATGAGTTGGTATAGGTCTGGGACTATGCTTGTAATCATAATTAAAACAGTCATCTAGACAAAACTCACTTTCTGGCCGATGCTTGGAAATTAAATATCCTCTATACTACACAATCATTTTGTTCTCTGTATTATTTTGGGTAAGTATAATTAAACCATTGTTAAGTATTAGAAACACCCAAGGAAAAAGGAACTGATAATGTGGCTTGGAAATGGCATAAGACAGATAAATAATGAAGCTTAGCTGATAATAGGTATTAATGTCACCTTCATTTTTATTACTATCTTTGCATAGACAGAAAACTCACTTCTTCCATATCATATTCTCTCAGAGTTAAGCAGTGGTGATCAGAATTCTGATTGCTAGAAAAGCCTCATAAATTTTGTTCCTTAGATTTCTATTAAAATAATGCAACATTATGCATTTGATTTGTAAATTAGTTGAATTGTTGAAAATACTGTATTTAAATTTGGATGTGAAAGTTTAACGTAAATAACACATGGAAATATTGTAATATCAAGAAAACTAAACTTCAAAATTTTTGGCTTTTTTCTTTTAGAAATAATCTCAACAATTTATTGAATGTAAAGTTTTAATTAAAAAAAGCTACCCATCCAATGGGACTATGTAGATGGCACATTTCCAAATAGTTTTCTTAAATAATGCTATGCGCATGTGCTATGGATTCCACAGTGTGATCATTTTTTCTAATTCACTTAGTAGTTATAACATTTGTAATTACCTATTTAATGCCTCTCTTGCTAGATAGACTATAAATTCCATGAAGACAGAGATCGCATTGGTCCCATTTCCTGCTCTTTGCTATATATACATCACAAGCACGTAAGAGAGGTCTGGGCACACAAGTACATGCAAAGGACATTGGCTGGATGATTATATAGATGGAGCTGACTTTATTACCGTAACATGTTTAATGTTTGTAAAAACCTGGAGACATACTAGCAGCAGGTAGAAGTCTATGGAGAAGAGAGCCTAATGCACAGGGCACGTTCAGTGCCTAAAGGTTTGTGAATACACAATAAATACTGACAACAACAAGTTGTAAGCCTCTGGGATGCTGTGAACAGCTGTCACTAAAATGGACAACAGTCACATATTTAATTAATTTACATTACAAGCAGTGCAACTGAGGATTCATTCTTCCATTGAGCAAGCATATATCTATAATTTAATATATGGATGAGGTCATGCTTGGAACTGTTAGTTTAAGGCCTGATTAATCATTAATATAATGCTTCTCAACAGACACAAATTTCGGAGAGTTTCCCTAAATAATACAACTGTATTCCTAATACTGATCTGGAGGAACCAAAGAAGGAATTGTTTTGCCATCCCACTGGTTCTGATAGTCTTACTAAATTTCTTGGTCCTCAGCCTAGAATATAAAAGCAAGGATTCTGTGCCTCATTTCTTTCCAACCTGCAGTACTCTGCTCTCCGTTGACCTTCCGTGAAGGCCTACCATGTCTTCTGTCTTGTATCACCAGTTAACTTAGGAGGCCTGACTAATGACATCATAGCAACCCATTGGGTTGTTGTTTAACATCATTATTAACTGTCCGAAAGAAATATGTTAATTAAAGTTGTTAATGATGCTAAATTGGATGGTTTTGTATTCACAAGTGAAAGCGAAAAGATACGAGTCTGGTGAGGTTAGATATATGGCCAGGAAAAGAAAAGAAGGCCTCATCTCGGACACAGAAACCCATACAGAAATTAAGCAAACACTCAGCACTTTTGAGTATGCTAAGAGACATAAAGTTTCTTCAGGATGCTATATAAATACCAAGATTCAGCAAAGCTGTAATGGTTTCCACTAATAAAAAAATGTATAGACAGATATTAGAACATGTAATATACATTAGGACATATCATTGTCAGTAAATGAAAAATAGCACTCACCTTGATTTACAGACTGAGAAAACTTTTAACCTGAAATAGTGTACAACTTGTTCAAGGTCATAGGAAGTGCTGTTGACTCCTTAACAGATAATTACTAAGATTTGGGTTTAAATAGAGGCACTAATTGCAACTACACTTTTGTTGGGTGTAATTTTTCCATATATTCAACAATCTATTTAAATACTACCAATACCTTTGTCTAAGATCAAATTAAATTTACTACATTTTGATCTACCTCTTCCAATGTGTTGCTGGACTTATCTACCTGGCAAATCACATCATATAGACTTGAAGACAAAGAAATTGAAAAGGATACTGGGTACAAGTATTGCTTATATCATGTTCTTATTCAGAAAAGGTGCTGGATATTTGTTGTGAGAGAACAGTACCCTATTACTTCTTACTCTTTAAGACCTGTAGACTAGAAATACTTAAATCTGAACACAAATGGAGAAAGGCATGGCAGAAAGAAAAGAATAATGCTCTCTCCTTAAATCGTCTAGATGCAGTGTAATTTCAAAAATGAAAACATTACATCATATATACATTCAAGGAGAAAATAAGTAAATGTATTAATGGCCAGGCATGATGGGGCATGCTTAAAATCCCAGCATTTGGAAGGCTGAGAAAGGAGTATTATGGTTCATGGAAAGCTCAGCTACTTAGTGATGTACTTTGCAACTCAGTGAAACCCTGTTTCAAAATATGGAATAAAACAAAGGGGCTGTGGTTGTAGCTCAAAGGCTGAATGCCCTTGGGTTCCATCACCAGTACTGCAAAAAAAAAAGTAATAATGGACAATAACTTTCTACCTCCAGAACTTTCTGGACACCAAGGAGGTCAGAGTTGAATTTTTCCTGATATTACAAGTTCTAGCATACCTTTACCCCCCTCTTTTATGCTTTATGATACTTGTAATGGCATTCTATTTTTATTCATTTCACTAGTCACAGTCTCTAATGGTATTGTTCATGAATTTGCTTAGTTTTGCCTTCCCCAATTTCAATAGAATACAATTTCTACAATAGCAGAGTAGTCAGCTATGCTGTTCAGACTGTATTCTCAGTGTCTAGCACAGAGCTAGTATGTGATAAATACCCAAATATTTATTGAAAGAATAAGTGAATACATATTTCATGCATATATATATGTATATATATATATATATACGTATATATATATATATATATATATATACGTATATATATATGTATACACATATCATTATGTTTAACATATTGGGATATGTGAAATGGAGTGCTATTCTTCCTTCTTCTGAATTTGCACAATACCAAGGGGAAAAAGAACCCTGTTTTTTTCCCCTATAATCATCTCAAAAAATGGTTCAGTTCTGTTCCCTTTGTCTGAGTGACAACATCCTTTTCTTTACATGTAACACTTTTTAAATAGCTAGGGAAAGTATATTTCCATGTTTTCTCCTTTGACTTCAATAAAACATTAGAGCAGCTTAATTGATGATACAGAAGCTGAAATAGGAGGCAGAATTAAATGAGATTCCAAGTACTCTTTTTGGTTGCCAATTGTGTTAAAAAAAAATATAAAAGTCCCAGTGCCACTCCATGTTAGGGCAGCAGGCAGAGTGAGCGACAGCTGTCCTGATACCCTTGGAACATTCCACACGTGCACCCACCCTGGCCTAGTTTTCCCCTTCCTTCCGACAGCCAAAGAGGGAGTCCTCAAGCCATAACTGGTGGCCAGCCTATATTGCTCTATTTGGAGAGGAAATAGCTCTACTATTGATATTACTACATTTTGCCTTTTTCCCAGATGGCATTTTTTTTTAAAGAGAGAAAGACAAAAATTAAAGAATAACTATGTTGGAATATTTCTTGTGGACATCTTGTCTAGGATAGATTTCCAATCCGTCCACACCGTGGGATAGACAGAGGAGAACTTGACCATTCATTCTGTTCCTTCCTCATCATTCAGCATCTACTGCTTTCAAAGTAATATTCTCCATGCTGGGGTACAATAAGCTTATTCTCTAAAAATAGAACTGAGATTTAGGGTGTAAGAAAAACTACTGAAGTATGGGAGTCTGCGAGGCGAGACTGCCAGGCTGAGATCTGTGGGCACAGCATTCCCAACAGATGTCTGAGCAAAGACTGGAAGTAGAACGAGATGCAAAACATAGAAAGCAGGCCAGCGTGGTTAGAATACAGTTGCTCACGGGGATGCAGTATGAGTGCTCAGATATGGGGCTTCCGCTCCACCATGACTCTAGAATACAGCTAGTCACAGACTAGTGGCTTCTTAATTTTCGTGCCTGATACAAAAGTAGTAAGTCGTTTGCCTACCTTACTTATTATGCCAAGCATTTAACCTAATAGAGGCATACATGGTTTCATAATGAATTACTTAAGGAAAGTACTTAGTCCCCGTACTTTATGCTTTTAATATCACCAGAATCTTTTCAGATGCATTTTTTTTTTTACAATTAAGGGTTTTCCTTTACTTCCTGCTAATAGCATGATGATATATTATAAAAGCGGTTTGCAGGAGTGCTATTAACAAGTATTACAGTGTGGGGTTGAAGGGAAAAAAAAAACTTCATTAATAAAATAAGAGTTTTCTCAAGAGTCACCAAATCACAATCCCTATTATATGTCTCACCAACAGTTAAAACAAAATGGGTGAAAAGATTAATTCTGTCTTTCTCTAGGGATTCAGAAGTATACACACCTCCATGTGTGGAATAGTTCAGTGATTCAAGAGCAATAGTCTTTCATTAGAAAAAAAAAGAAGGTTTTAATAGTCTGAGGATATTAACTTATCCATGCCCAAGTAATTTCCTTCCAAATATAGCATAAAAATATTAAGTCGTTGAATGTGATGTAAAGTAGCATCTCACATAAGTGTGTGTTAAGGAACTAATTCGGAAGCCACCTGCCTTTCCCCCATTATGCCCACCCAAATCAAAAGATTATGTTATTACTTTGGGCATGCTTGAGGTTTTATTTATACTGTCATATGGATGTTTCACAGCACAACCCTGATCCTTGGTTAACATCAGCAAGGACCATGTCCTCTGTAGCACCATGCTTGATTTTATTTGTGATCAAACAAGGCTCAGAGTTATGGCTTGTTCAGGTCACTCAGCTGGAATAAAGACTGCAGTCACCCAGGATATATGACTATTTAATATAATACTGACAGACGCCATACTGCCTGAAGAGAGTAACTCTGCTAAGTTAGCTGCCATTTTTCTAAAATGAGGAAGAATTTGCAAATTATTTTATTTAAAAATTACACCATAAGCCAGGCGTGGTGGCGCACGCTTGCAATCCCCGCGCTTGGGAGGCTGAGACAGAAGGATCGTGCAAGTTCGAAACCAGCCTCAGCTAGCTTAAGAGACCCTGTTTCTAAATAAAATATGAAATAGGTCTGGGAGTGTAGCCCGGAGGTAGAAGGCCCCTGGGTTCCATCCCCAGTACCACCAAAAATAAATAAATAAATAAATAAATAAATAAATAAATAAATAAAATTAAAAATAAATAAAAATTACACCATAATATTTGAAAATTCTCCTGAACAAACAAATTCAGGACATTGGATCTTGAAGGTTAGTTTTGGGAAAACTAAAGCATCATCTCTTCTTATATGGTCCTATTCTACCTAATCTTTCCTCTATCAAGTTCTGGAAAAAAAAATCTGACCTCAGTTGCTGGTGGATGAGCATGTCACTCTGCTGTTTTGCCAAAGGTTCTTCAGGGCTTGGTCTTGTTTTTGCATCTTTACAGGAATATTAGGTTACACTGGAACCAGTGATTTTTAGGTCTGTTTTTACTCAATATCATGTTATGTTGGTAAATATAATAATCTATTAGAATTCTTTTCTTTTCTTTTTTGATAATCTGAATTGAATCCAGGAGCATTCTACTTCTGAGCTACACCCCCACCTTCAGCCCTTAAAAATATTTTTAGGGAGTTTGAAATAGAGTCTCGCTAGGTTGATGAGAGTCTTTCTAAGTTGCTGAGGCTGGCTTCAAACCTGCAATCTTTAGCTTCCCAAATACTGGAATAAGAGCCCTGCACCACTGTGCCGGGTTTAAAATTGATCTTTATAGTATAAACAACTTCATGGATATCACTTTGCCATGAAACAACTCTATTTTATCACCTAAATTTATTTATCCAAAGACTAAACAATGAGAGATAATTTATTTAAAGAAAAAGAAACAAGCCGGGTGTGGTGGCGCATGCTTGTAATCCCCACGCTTGGGAGGCAGAGACAGGAGAATCACACAGGTTCGAAGCCAGCCGCGCTCATAATGCAAGTTATTTAGAAAAATATTATAAATATCTTAATAACAATATATAAACACTTATTGTCTAATATTAAGGCCACCCAGACATCATCCTTTGTTTGGGAAATTGTCAGTAGAGCTTTTCCAAAGGCTTTAGACCTCGAATATTTTAAAAATTCAGAATACGGCCTTTCTCCAATTTCCAAGTAGACTTTATTAAAGATTTTATCAACTTTTGGATAAAATATATATTTTTTGTAAAAGACTGCTTTCTTTCATTAGGTGTGGGTGAGAGATACAGAGACAGAGAGAGACATTAAAATTGTTATTTGTATATCAAAACTGTCCTGGCCTTAAGACTGATTCCTATTGGAGGATCTAAAATAATAGATTTTTATTGTTCTTTTAGTTGGTAACAAATGACATTATAACTCATCAAATTTTTGACCATGTAGTCATTCTGGTTGTTGATAGTTTGCTAAGATAAATGAGGAAAATCTGCTACTTGATTTTACTGGGATTCAAAGGTTTACTTTGAGAATTGTTGCACCAAATATATGCTTTTAGGTTTGAATGTAATGTTTTTATTCTATATCTTCTCACTAATACAGTATATGTTTTTAGTACATTTCAATAGTTAGAAAAATCATATATTTAAGAATATCAAGACCAGTAGAGCCATAAGATTTCACAGACTCCTCTTCAGAGTTGAAAAGAAGTTTAAAAACATCACCACCTGATATGGTGGTGCACCCTGGAATCCCATACTTGGAAGGCTGAGACAGGATGATCGCAGGTTCTTAATCAGCCTCAGCAATATAGCGAGGGACCTCTGAAATTTAGTGAGCCCCTGTTTCAAAAATAAAATAAAATAGGACTGAGGGATATATCTTAGAGGTAGAATGCCCCTGGGTATCATATCACAGTATACATATACAAAATGGGGCTGGGAGTGTACCTCAGAGGTAGAATACCCCTGAGTTCAAGAAAAAAAAAAGTCACAATGTATTCAATTTTTTTTTTCCTGAACAAATAGAAGTGAGCTTCAATGAATTGAAATAAGTCAGGTTTGGTGACACAGACATTGTTGACCAATCCAGAAATACAACCTGATTAGCACCCGTCCAGTATACTTTTCATTAAAAGCACTGCTTGTTCACAACTTTGCAAGAGTATTTGAATTATTTATTGGTGTTTGAATTTCTGGATCCTTTGTCAGTGTCTAAAATTAGATATAAAGTAAAAGCTTAACAAAGTCCCCCATAATTAAGCAACTGAATTTATTTTGGAATGCCATCCAGTAAAGCGGTTTTAAGATTATGATATCCCTTGGGAGACTGAGACTGGAGGATTGCAGTTCTCAGACAGCCTCAGCTACTTAGTGAGGCCTCTTGCAACTCAGTGAGACCCTGTTTCAAAATAAAGAATAAAAAATAGGGATGGGGGTTAGCTCGCTGGTAGAATGCCCTTGAATTCCATCTCCAGTTCTGCAAAAAAAAAAAAAAAGGTTATAATATCCCAAGATATTTTGATATGCAAAGAACAGAATACTGAATGAATTTATTTTAAACAACTCGATATTAGTCCTCTAAGACACAAATTTTAGTTGTTAAGTTGAATATTCAAGGTCCTTATAAGTACTGGTTTTGCTTTTTTTGTGACCTTTAAATTTCTTTCCCATCTACTCAACTCTCAAAAATATTAGGCGGGAGCTCTGTGTTCTTCCATCTGGAAATATTAAAAGAAAATGAAGATGAAAACATAAACTATCTAGATATAAAAAACAAAGCTCCTTGAAAAAATCTATGTCAGTCTTATAAATTTTATAAGAATTTTATTCAAGCCAGATGAGGTGGCGCACGCTCGTAATCCCCGCACTTGGGAGGCTGAGGCAGGAGGATTGTATAGGTTTGAAGCCAGCCTCAGCTACTTAGTGAGCATCTCAGCAAGTTAGTGAGACCCTGTTTCCAAATAAAATATAAAATAGGTCTGGGAGTATAGCCTGGAGGTAGAAAGCCCCTGTGTTCTGTCCCTACTACCACCAAATAAAATTTAATTTTATTCAGTGATCACTATATAATATAGTCATTATTTATATTTAAATTATTTATATTTTCTAACAGCATCTTTATTTTACTTATGTTTCTAAAAATGTAACATATTTATATTAGAAGATTTATTGTAAGTTTACCACCTGAAGACATCTTCTGTTAATCTTCTGGTAAGTGTTTTGCCCATTATTTCTTTCAGTGAATCTATTTCATGTATCCATATCTCTTTATGTTTCTAAAAATGTAACATATTTATATTAGAAGATTTATTGTAAGTTTACCACCTGAAGACATCTTCTGTTAATCTTCTGGTAAGTGTTTTGCCCATTATTTCTTTCAGTGAATCTATTTCATGTATCCATATCTCTCGCTATCTCTTAACCCAATCTGTACTAGCCCTGTCGTACAATTTGTATGTTGTTTTGCTCCACTATTTAACTTCGTAATATAATTACTTTACCTTTGTGGCATAATTACTTTTACATATCCTTAAATATAATTCAAAACCATAATTTTAATTTTGAAATAATTATCTCTTTGACAATATAATAAATTAGTCAATTATTTTGTCTTGCAAAAGAAGACTCATTACAATCATTTCTTGTAATAATTCACACTACCTTGTGGAAAATTTTCTTGTAATAAAAAGTCAGCACTCAGGAAACATTTATGAGGAGATAAACATAATGCTAATTTTTTAAATGTATATTACTTTATTAATTCTTTGAAACAATTTGTGACATAAATGTTATAAGTCCTGTAAGGCCAAGAACAGTAGGAAACAAATAACTTGCTCAAGATTAAGCTACTAGTAAATTGAGGACTCTATCAGAAACAAACAAACATGCTCCTGCTCTCAACCATTGCTATGTTACTCCCATGTGGATATTTCCCCTTTCATCAGTTTCCAAGTCCTTCTCATTTTTTCTTTGATATCATAGTCCTTTGCTTATTTATTAAGTACCATATTTAAGTGCCACTTTTTATTTAGATTTGCCATATTATATCTTTCTTATACTAAGTTAAACTACTGGCTAGATTCTAATTTGTCAATTATTTTATCATTTTAGTGTAGTTTTTTTTAAAGTAGAGCCATATTGTCCCTTTGTTTCTCCTCCCCCAACATAATGTGACTGTTTTTTACCCATTTTGATGAATTTCAGATTACCTCTGTTATATTTCAAATATTTCCCTTTGAGAATGACTTTGACCCCAGGAACTAATTTAAGAGCAATGAACATTTTGTCTCTCTAGTCAACTAACATAGATTTATTGAGTTCCCACTATGTATCAGACAAGGCTCTGTGAGCCAGCTCTCCTGCAAGGAATAATTTGGACAAAATGCTCTGCAAATATAGAGCTTAGCTTTGTGTTCTGAAATGGAAAACCTAAACCATTATATAGCTAAAATATTTAGTTTGCCAGGATATGATGTGGGTTATGTCATCTGAAAATAATAAAATATTTATTTCTCTGCTCTAATGATTACGTGTGTGTGTGTGTGTGTGTGTGTGTGTGTGTGTGTGTGTGTGTGTTTCTTGTGCCATCTAGATTCTACACTCTAGAAAAGATTTTGGCTGACTCAACCTGAGAGACGAAGCCAGGCTTCAACCTGTTTTGTTCTTTTTATTTTTTAAAAATTGTTGTAATGTCCACAAAACATAAAATTTACCATCATAACTATTTTTAAGTGTACAGTTTTGTGCCACTAAATATATTCACAATATAGTACAAGTATTACCACCATATATCACTAGAATTATTCCAACTTCTAGAACTGAAACTCTGAAAATTCAACAGTAATTCCCCTTCCTCCTCTCCAAACCCATGACAGACCTACGTTCTGTCTCTATAACCTCTGACAACTGTGAGTAGTCAGGATCTTCATAAAAGTCCTTCCTTATATAAGAAAATTTTTGCAGGAAGCATTTTGCCTCCTTCTGTGATGGAATATTAGCTAGAACTGACTTGGCCTCTGCTGAGGTCATTGCCAGGATTTGTCACAACACAAATCACTGCTCTTCTGGAACTCCTGGGTTTGTAAACCAATGGAAATTCTGCTGAATTTAATGGAAATTGGATAGGACTGAAGAATATGCATTTCTCTCAAATGAAAGCAATTCTTTGTTACTTTAAAATATTATTGGTTCATGAGTATGGATTGCTTCTGGTTTTCCCTAATAGTGACAACAAATGCTGTTTTCCCAGACATCAATTTTATAAAGTATAAGTATTATTTACTGATGACTTTTAAAAAAAACCATTCTGTTTTAATCCATGTTTTACATATATATATATATATCTTTTTAATTTTATTGGACTTGTATATTTACCAGCTTGACAGCTTGCATTACAATTATTCTCTAATCCTTTGCAGAGAAATAGTACCTATTTTTCCTATTACATGACTATTTTATTTCTCTTTTATTTTCTCATTTTTGGTTTATTGTCACAAAACTTCCTTTTATTGCTGAGGTTTGAATACATTTAAAAATAATTCATTGTGTTTGGTTTTTACTAGGACACAGGTATAACTCAGAGACTTATAAGATTTGCTTTCAATCGATTTACATTACTAATACTATTTTCATTTTATATTTAATCAAGAGGTCCAATGGACATTTGATGTGGGGCCTTTTATACAAATGTTACTATCATCTCGAGAACAATTATAACATTATGTTTTGATAGAAACTGTATACCTCACCTTTCTATATTGATCTTCAACTTATGACCTACATTTTATACCATTCAAAGTAATTTTGTGCTGAGCAACTAGTACTTAAAGAATGCGAATGTTAAAATATATTAATTACACAGTTTCCTGGAATTCTGAGCTTAATAACATTTCTCCTAAAGATGAAATAGAGCCTGTTAAGATCTAAACTGAAATGGTAGAAAATAAGTTGCCCATTACAGCTAATGTTTGAAAGAGTGTATTTGGTAGTAAATAATGCCTTGGACTGGAGGAAATACTGATTTTCCTCACTTTCTCTCTATCATTTCTTTACTTCTGTGTGACAGTTACCATAGTTATTTTATTAGCCTTCTACTCCTTTAGTCTACTAGGAAAACCAGTGCAACATACACACCCATATCTCGTATGATCAATGTGTGTAAGTAAATGTGAAAGAAACTTTCATTATGAAGTGTATGTTCTATTGTCAATTTAAGACTAATAGCCAAGGGTCTCACGTTCAAAGAAGAACAGGATTCATTTATAGCAAGAGTGCTTATAGCCAACGCATAGTGGCTCACACCTGTAATCTCAGTACCTATGAGACAGGAGGATCACAGGTTCGAGGCCAGGGCTGGGATGTAGCTCAGAAATAAAATGCCCTGGAGTTCAGTTCAGTCCTTAGTAACATACCACACACACACACACACACACACACACCACTACACACCACATGTCACACACACAGCACACTACACACCAGACATCACACACACACAGCACACTACACACCAGACATCACACACACACACACACACACACACACACACACACACACACACTTCTGGTACTTCATGTGTCATTGTCTTTTATGATCTTCATCTGTACAGGTTAAGTCATTCAGGTTGGAAGGAACTTCTTGAAATCAGTTTGTCTTGTGCCTAGAAAAAGCATGGTATCCTTTACTCCTAGCCCATGACTATTTCATTAGCGTTCTCAACTGGCTTCTCTCATTGCCAGCAAATCTATAGTCTATAGGTCATTTGTCCCTAAGTCACAGCAGTTGTCCTGTCCCTGTGTGATTATTTGGGAACTTGAGAAATGCGGTCCCTCCGCTTGTCTTGCAGACAGGAAGGTCTCTTGTCATGGAGGAAGCCTGGCAGGATGTTTGCCCTCGGTGTAGAAATTGATATGAAACCAGCAAGCCTCAAAGACTCCAATTGTTGTGAATAAATCTCCATCCTGCCTTAAAATTTATGCTCTCTACATGAGGAATGACTTCATTTGATAATTCTTATTCATTGCATATTTAAACACTTTTTAACCCCAAATTTTTAATTACTAGCTCCCAACTTATAAAAAAAAAGCAACCTATGAAGTCTCAGAGACTTTGTTCTTCTCTTAGCATTTTCAAAGCCACAGTCATTCCAAATTGTACTGACTTTTGCATTAGGATAGTGTGTGTGTGTGTGTGTGTGTATGTGTGTGTGTGTGTGTGTGTGTGTGTGTGTGTATTTTACTAGGGATGGAAGCCAGGGTCATTCTACTCTGAGCTATACTCCCAGCCCTACTTCCTTAATTTATTTTTTATTTTGAAACAGGGTCTCACTAAGTTGCAGAAGGTCTCACAAATTGAGATTGGCCGCAAACCTGAAACCCTCCTGTCAGCCTCCCAAGTACTGTGATTATAAGCATACACCACCACACCCATGTTGGGATGTGGCTTTTATATATCTATAATATAATATTTTAGCAAAACATGACTGATTTCTTTTACTTATGTGAATGTCTATCAAATTGTATTATTTTTGTTTTTTTGTGGGTCTGGGGATGGAACCCAGGGGCATTTGACCTCCGAGCTACACCCCCTGCCCTATTTTTTTATCTTCATTTTGAAACTGGGTCTCACTAAATTGCAGAGGGCCTCACTAAGTAGCTGAGGCTGTCCGCGAACCGCGATCCTCCAGTCTCAGCCTCCCAAATGCTGGGATTACAATCGTGCATCACCACGCCCAGCCAATTTATATTTTTAACACTGCTTTATTTTTATTTATTTACTTTTTTATACTTTTATTGGTACACTATAATCTCACATCATGATGTAGTTCTGGGTGATCGGGACATACATGTGCAGAGCCCTTGGTGAAATCGCCCCGGTCTCCTCCTCACATCCTCCCCTTCCTCATACATATGGCTGAGATTAGCATTGGTAAATTCACGTGTGGACATAACTTCAGGGGAAATGTCTTCTTCATTGTTTCTCCCTCCCCTCCACCACCAACCTCCCGGAGACACCCTCCACTTCTCCACTGGGTGGCTCCTAATTATCTAAAGTCCCTTGTGTATCCCAGTTTGCCCCTGGCTTCTGCATATGAGAGAAAACATATGACCCTTCACGTTCTGTGACTGGCTAGTCTCACTTAACGTGATGTTCTTCAGATCCATCGGTTTACCTGCAAATGACATGAAAGAAAATGTGACCCCTCCCACTCTTTGTCACACACTGATGTTAGGGATATATCCAAAGACAAGAACACCTAAAGCCCTTCCGCCGTCCAGTGGTGGGAAGGCAGCATTTCTCTTTGCAATCCAGACTTTGTGCTGATCTGTGGAGGAGAATAAGAAAGAAGTTGAGAAGGGCCTGATTCCCATCGTTCCCCCAGTGCGAATGCAATCTTTAGGGTCTGAGAACTGCAGATAGAACTGAAGGGATCAGAGAGGAGCATGGGGGCTCTGCTTATGTATTTATTCATTTGTTTGCTCATTTATTTGCTTGCTTATTCATTTATTTTGTTACTTGGGATTGCACCCAGGGTCATTCTACCTTTCAGCTATGCCTCCCCCCCATCTCTTTTATTTTATTTTTGAAGCAGTCTTGCTAAGTTGCCAAGGTTGGCGAGAAACCTGTGATTCTCCTGTCTCAAACTTTCAAGTTTGAGGGTTTGAGGTGTGTGTCAAGAATCTAGTTCCTTGATTGTGTATTTTTTAGATAAACTGCTAAATTGTTTTTTTACCAATCAAATAATAAAAATCAATAATGATTATTTCTATGTATAAAGTTGCCTTTTCCCACTTTTTCAGAGCTGTACTTAATATATTTCTATAGAAAATTACCCAAACTTTCAATAATCTCAGTCCTGGGTAAAAGTTAAGTTGTTACACAGATTGCTAAGTGATTGAAACTGAATCAATGTCAAGTGGTTGTCTTGGAAAGTGTTTTATGAAAAGTGCAGCTGAATTATTTTCAAGAGTTTCCTTCTTAAATTCCTTCCTTCCTTCTTTCCTTCCTTCCTTCCCTCCCTACTTTATCATTTTTCCTTCTTATATTGGTAATTGAATCCAGGGGCATTCTGCCTCCAAGCTATCCCCCAAAGCCATTTTTATCTTTTTATTTGAAACAGTGTTTTAGTAAATTTCTGAGTCTCTCTAAGTTTCTGAGGCTTTGAAACTGCTCTTCCTGTCTCAGTCTCCCAAGTACTAGAATAACAGGCATGTGCCACCACGCCAAGCTCTATTTTTTTCTTGATTAAAAAAAGAACCTTAGCCGGTCATGGTGGCTCATGCTTGTAATCCCAGCGTTTGGGAGGCTGAGACAAAAGGATCCAATTTCGTGGCCAGCATCAGCTAATTACTGAGGCCCTTTGCAACTCAGTGAGACCCTGTTTCAAAATAAAGAATAAAAAAATAGGGCTGGGGGTGTAACTTGGAGGTAGAATGCCCCTAGTTTCCATTCCCAGTACCGCAAATAATAATAAAATAATTAATAATAATAATAATAATAATAATAATAAAACAATAAACTTAAACTGGACATGGTGGCATATGTTTTTAATCACAGTAGTTAGAAGGCTAAGACAGGAGGACTGCAGGTTCTAGAACAGCCAAGCAAATAAGTAAGACACTCAGCAATCTAGTGAGACTCTTTAAAATAAAAAATAAATAGTGTTAGGAGTATAGTTCCTAGAATGCCTCTGGATTCAATCAGTCCTTAATACTATAAATACTATATTGCTGATTTATAACTGAAAAGGTAGCATTTACTTTTAATGAACTGAAACTGTTAAATATGACAAAAATGTTAATTTTTAATAAAGCTCACACACTTTTCATAAAAATAGTGTGAATATTTGAATAAGAAAAGCTAGACATATATGTATGTTATTTTACATTTCCCTAATAAGGAGAAGAGCCCATAACTTGGCTTGACAAACAAAAAATTAAAATTAGAAGACAAAAGAAATATCCAGAGTATTTTTAGTTGATCTTAAATTTGTCAGGTATTTCTGTATCAAAATAAAATGATGACAACAAAATCTTTTCATTTATTCATATCAATTCATTTGAATAATGTATATATATTTATTTGTGTATGTATATTTTGTGTTTGTGTGCGTGTGTGTGTGTGTGTGTGTGTGTGTGTGTGTGTGTGTGTTTTACTGGGAATTAAACCCAGGAGCATTCTACATTCTTTCTTTGAGCTACACTTGCAGCCCTACTTTATTTTTTATATTTTTATTTTGAAACAGGGTCTCATTAAGTTGTGGAGGGCCTAAGTTGCTGAGGTTGGCTTCATACCTGGGATCTTCCTGTCTCAGCCTTCACATTACTGGGATTATAAACATTCATCACAAAGTGTGGCAGCACATGCCTATCCCCTCAGTACTTGATTGAGACAGGAGGATATCAGGTTCGAAGCTAGCCTCATCAACTTAAAAGGACCCTGTTTCCAAATAAAAAAATAAAATAGGGCTGGGGGTGCAGGCTAGAGGTAGAATGCACCTGGGTCAAATCCCTAGTACCAAAAACACAAATAAATAAATAAATAAATAAATAAGATCATAATATTCTTATTTCCTTCTAGTGCATAAGAAGAAGTCTCTGTGTCATGAAATCCACATTCTGTAGATCTGTAGATGATCATCCAACAATTCAGATTAAAACTGTCAATCACATTATCAAAGGTGGAGTTTGAATGCCCTCCCTTCATAGAACAGCCAGGTCAGGGTCATCTGGATGCAGTGAAGCATGGCCACAGCAACTTAGAGCATCCTATACTGATTTCCCTTTTCCTCCCTCTATTCCTTTGACTGTCTGGCATACAAAACCAGCTGGGAACATTAACCCTAAGTTCTCCAAATTTCTTTAAGTCCTCTTTTCTGCATCCTAAATTTATATGTTTCCCCTGACTTCCCAAATCCATATTAAATTGCCAAAAAAGAGATTTGAGTCCAGTGTGGTGGTGCATACTTGTAATCACAGTTTTGGGGAGAGTGAGAAGGGAGGATCGCAGGTTCGCAGCCAGCCTCAGCTACTTAGTGAGACTCTCCACAATTTAATGAGACCCTGTTTCAGAAATAAAAGACAGAGCTCGGTGTTGTGGCGCATGCTTGAATCACAGCATTTGTGAGCCTGAGACAGGAGTACTGTTCTTGGACAGCCTCAGCTACTTAGTGAGGCCCTTTGCAACTCAGTGAAAACCTGTTTCAAAATAAAGAATGAAAAATAAGGCAAGGGATGTAGCTCAGAAGTAGAATACCCCTTGGTTCCATTCCCAGTACTGCAAAAAAAAAAAAAAAAAGAAAAGAAAGGAAAGAATAAAAATGTAGCAAGGGGTATAGACTGGAGGTAGAATGTCCATGGGTTTTATTCCCAGTACTGAGGAAGAAATAAAGAAAAGAAGAAAGAAAGAAAGAAAGAAAGAAAGAAAGAAAGAAAGAAAGACTGACTTGAAATCTTGGGTTTTGCCTTGGGAATGAGTAAATTACTCTCTTTCGTATCCTTCCAGATGGGATTTTTCCCATTTAAAATTTTTGTCAGATAGTTTAGGCTAAGAGTCTCATAAAGGGCTTCATTCTGCTTCTGGGAAGGACAAAGAAGGTTTACAAGAGGCATGGATGGACAGGAGAAGATGAAAACCACAGCCTGGGCTCTGCAGCTGTTGGCAGTTTTCCTCATGTTTGGAGGTAGACTGTGGTCATTTAGGAACATTTTCTATTTTGTCATCTTCCCAGAAAGGCTGATGAAGGAGTAGAGGCTACTGGGTGGACTTGCAGAGGGAGCAGCCAGGCCTCCAAGGTCTCAGCCACATGAGAACAGCGTGCAGAAGCCTATCTGAAACCATTTCATCTATCAAAACATAGAAGTGGGAAAACCAACAATGGAAGAGCCATTATCAAGACCTGAGGATCTAGAACACGCGCCCTAAGAGATCAGAACCATGGGTCTCCAGCAGTAAGGGTAGGTGACGAGCTAAAGGGAACTGGATTGGAACACGTTCACACCGGTGGGCCAACAGTCCTATAAACAGATGCTCCAGCTTCTCTGAAGGTGCTCATGAGGTTAGGGATGGAGTATAATGGTTTGAATTTGGGGCACCCTCCAGCCCTCACAGAAACAGTGTGGCAATCTTGGAAGCAGGGCCTGGTTGTAATCTCAGCAGCAGATGAATCTGTTGTAATAGGTTTTTCTGGGCCATAGTTCTGTCCAGTAGATTGAGGTTGGAGAAAGTGGGTTTCTCAGGCAAGGGAATTTTGTACTGACAAAACACAAAGAGAATAATAGTTTGACCTTTAAAAAAACACCTGATCATAAAGAATTTGCCATAGTTGTCTGGAATAAATTGCTGGATGTACTTGGAAGTGGACTGATGTGAGTACTGATTGCAATAATCAAATGATGCCTACTACAACGGTACGCATCTGCTTCTTCCTTGTGTGGGTCTAAGGACCACCACAGTAGGCACTGTTTCAGCAGGATGCAGAGCAGGTGGGTTTCTCTGCGTTGATTTTGTCCCTCTGAGAAGAGGCAGTGCCTATGGGGAGTGCAAATCATAGTCCATGTGATGTTTGAAGGTTCTGCCTGTGTCCCATCTGCTCACTGTCAAGTGTTAAGTCACATGGCTGCCTTCAGTTTACTGGAGAAAGGGAAGTACTCCACATCAGAGTGGGGCCGAATATTTACAAAACAACAAAGAATATTTGGAATCTATTTAAAAGCATCTCACTTTTTTAATGTACCATTTTTGAATGTAACATTTTTAATGTACCATTAAACATTTTATTCTTAAATAGAATTTTTATTGTTTAATTTACTTGATATTTACTTGTGACTGGTTTATACCTGTTTTTCTTGGTAGTTTTGGGTTTCTCTATTTTGCAAACATTTGGGGGGAGTTTTCTGCACAGGACAATATACTAGCATGTTGCTTTATCTTCATTAGGGAGACTGTAGTAGCCAATGAGAGCTTAGCATAAAGGCTACTAGAACTATTGATAGTCCTTAAAGTACAGTCCTGCCAATGCGTAGTATAATGAAGCTTTTTTGCCCTAATTTCATTTTTTAAATTTTGCTAGTGTTTCTGTGTGTGTGTGTGTGTGTGTGTGTGTGTGTGTGTGTATGTGTGTGTTACTAAGATGAAACCCAGGGCTTCAGGGATGCTAAGTCAGCTCTCTATCACTGAACAACAGCCTTTGTTTTTTACTTTCTAACTCAAAAGATAGATCAGTATCACAATTCTTTGTCAAGGTTGTGGCAGTTTTAGAATCATATTGATAAATAAAAAACATCGGAGGGGATTTAAAAATCTTTTTCTTTCTAAAGTTTTTTTCCCCCCAAAGGGTAACCAAATTCATAAAATCTGCAATTTTCATTAGATAGTTCCTTTTTATTTGAAAATGCCTCTGTACTGGTGATCAGACAGAGTTGACTATTAAAGAAATGCAGGTTTGAACAGTTTACTGTCTACATTTTTGCCCCACAGAAAAGGCCAGGGGCCATTTAACATGTGAGCTTGGTTTAGCATCTCAGCAAGGTGCTAAACTCTGTAACTAAGGGTTTCCTGAGACACAAAGTTCCTGATCACCTCTTTCTCATGGCTCTATCCCAGAGGATGCCAGGAAGCCACCTGAGAAGGATAAGTCTGTCTGCCTTCCGTCCTTCCCAAGGATACTGGCTGCTAAGGCAGGGATCTGAAATACAGCTTTAAATAATCAAAGTGTCATTGGGCTCTGAATAGTGAAATCTCTGAGTCTCATATTACAAACCAAGGCACTCTTTTTTTTGGGAAATGGTTTTACTATAATGTTTTGTACAAAAGAAAAGTTAAAACTCTGGACTTTGGCTTATCACATAAGGATCAAAGCCCTGCTCTGCCGCGAGTATAATGGTGTGATGCTGATTCTGAACAATCTACTTTTCTGTCTGCACAACCTGGACACATAGTTCCTATTCAGAGTCATTTGAGAGTTGAGCATATATATGCATGTAAAGCATTTTACATGGGTCTTGACACATTATAATGATCAGTATATTATAAACATTATTGGTAACTGACCGTCTCTCCATTAATTTGATAATAAATCTCTTTCCAAACTCTGATCCATTAGCATTGCGACTGTAGGACCAGGCACTCGGGGATTGTGACGGGCCAGCCTTTTGGGAATGAATCATTAAGAATTTTTA
The DNA here is from genome assembly GCF_963383645.1 of Muscardinus avellanarius. Lineage (NCBI taxonomy): Eukaryota > Metazoa > Chordata > Mammalia > Rodentia > Gliridae > Muscardinus > Muscardinus avellanarius. Next base: position 13,930,663 of record NC_137787.1, on the reverse strand, counting down.
TGGTATGTTTGAATTGTAACTGAGCCAATTCTCCCCTCAAGTACAGACAACCTTGCTTTCTCCTTGCAGGAGATTTTGGCATACATATTTATTTCAGCTCCACCCTGTCTGCTGGGCTCTGCTCCTTTGACAGAACTTGTGACAGGAGTCACATGGGCTTCTGTTCAGAACACTAAGTAGGAGCTGCTCAGGTTGCAAATGCATTGTCATCCCTCAGTTGCCGGCAGCGATTTGAAACCCTGTTCTAAAAGCCACGGTCACTGCAACACCTGGATCCAAAGCATCATCCTTGTATCAACCTGTCATCTGCCCCAACCTCACCAAAAGGAGAAATCAGAAGTAAAATTAAGCATGGTTTTCATATAGAAAACTAGAGTGGTCTGAAGCAGCTTAGGGGAGATCATCCTTTGAGGGGAGTGGGGATGCAAAGCCCCCACTTTCCCACAGCAGTGGCTGCTAAAGCACACCATCTCCAAGAAATGAAGACACCCAGCCACGTGACTTTTATTATCGTGGTGTGTGTGTGTGTGTGTGTGTGTGTGTGTGTGTGTGTGTGTTCCTGGGACTGAAGACAGGGGCATTCTAGCTCCAAACTACGTCTCTAGCCCCATTTTATTTTTTAATGTGAAACAAGGTCTTACTAGGTTGCTGAGAGATCTACTAAGATTCTGAGGCTAGTTTGGAATCTGCAATCTTCCTGGCCCTGCCTCCTAAGTGCTGGGATTACAGGCATGTGCCACCATCCCAGCTTTGTAGATTGATATTCTCTCTTCTCTCTCTCTCTCTCTCTCTCTCTCTCTCTCTCTCTCTCTCTCTCTCTCTCTCTCTCTCTCTCTCTCTCTCTCTCTCTCACAGCAGGCATGTGCAAAACTTTTCTAAGGCTATGATCATTTTGGAATTCCAAGAAAGGTTTCCCAACCACCATGACATCCATTTAAAACAAAGGTCACTTTGAGGAAATACTATATTTTGAGTATATTTTTGGGGAAATGGAGATTACTTGAACCATTCCTCTTTATCTCCAAATCTATATATGTTTCTGACTTCCTACATCCCTACTCCCTGTGCTACCTTTCCCGAGACATCCTACGGTCTCTACAGCTTTATTCCTCCCTGTCTCTTAGTACTTCAACTGGAGATGGCATTTATGAACAGCTAACATATTGGTACCTTGATACCTCTTTATCACCTAGGATTCTTCCTCTTTTATTTTTTGCGGTTCTGGGGGTAGAACTCAGGGGCATCCAATCTCCGAGCTACACCCTCTGCCTTATTTTTTATTCTTTATTTTGAAAGAAGGTCTCACTAAGTTGCAGAGGGCCTCACCAAGTAGCTTGGTCTCAGCCTCCTGAATGCTGGTATTAGAAGTGTGCGCCACCACGCCTGGCTCCTTGGGTTCTTCTTAATGACTACTCTGTATAGCCTTGGGCCACTATGATGTGCTCTAGAAATAATCTTGCAACAACACATCTCTGAGAAATACTACCTTTGTGTCTGCAACTTTCTGAGAGAAGTAACATAGTTAACCTTTGGGAATGGTTTAGCATCATGATTTCCAACTTGTGTGGAGAAAATGCACAGAAGAAAGTTTTGAATTTTCAAGCAAAACAGACATCACACATACTCTAGGAGGAGTTTCAACATGAGATTGCCCTATGCCACTTTTGCTGCTGTGATTCTTGGGAAGCTGGGTTTGGGTGAGCAAACAGGCAAGTCTCATGCAAAAATCCTTAAGAAAGGAGAAAGGAGGTTGACAATGCCCAAACTAGCTTTAGGTTTAAAAATCTTTTGTAAGTAATCAGGATGCCAGAGGGACTTCAGGTAATGGGGGAGAAACACCAGCAGAGTCAGGGAGGTGACCTAGAGAAAGGAGGGAGGGAGGGCCAATGAAATAATTACTTCCACTGATATTATGTGCTTATGTGAGAATGCCAGCGTTAATCTCAGTGTCCTGTATGGGGAAGGGAGCCAACAGAGAGCACACCAAGTGTTATGTCCACGTATTCACTATCACTCTTAACTCTATTAAGCTGTGAGGAGACTATAACACACCAATGAAAGTATTTAAGAGAAAGAAATTGTGTGATGCCAGTATTGTACAAATTTGCACATTTAGTTATTAAATTTTGAAATTAAATAAAATATTTCTGTTCACGATTTCTGTGCCTTTTTCAAATTGTTTTAAGCTGTTAAAATAGCTAGCTATTAATTTTTCAAAATTAACCATTCTTTGTATGTATATGAGGGAATAATGGGGATTGAACTGAGGGGCTTCTACCTCTGAGACACACCTCCAGCTCTATTTTATTAATTTTTTAATTTTGAAACAGAGTCTTGTTAAGTTTCAAAGGGCCTTGCTACATTGCTTAGGCTGGTCTCAAACCTGCAATTCTCCTGTCTTTGCTTCCCAAGAACTGGAGTGCACTGCCATACCCCACTGAAGCTAATGATTTAATGAAGAAAACCCTTACGTAATTTTTGGCTTATAAAAATATCACTGAAATCGCAAGGGATCCATAAACTGAGAATGCTTAAGGACTTATTCCTAGTTTACTAGCTGACTACTCAAAGTATATGAGCTATTTTATAGGTATAATATAATGAGATATTAATTCAGGATTTGTATTTTCTGTATTTTCTTCTCTTATCTCATTTTCTTTCCAAAAATGTATCCCTGTGCCTGATATTTGTTACCAGAGGAAATTTTGCATGCAGATTAAAAAAGATTAATGTGCCACCACTTCCCAGGGTGGCCCTGAAGGTTCAGGATTACATCAGTTATATCCAAGAAGAGGAGAGCAATGTGTTTGATGGGAACAGGGTGCGAGAAGGACTGTATTCCACAAACCCAAGCTTACGATTAATATTTGTGGAAACCCTTCTTGTTGCCAATGATAGAAACTTACCACAAACTATTTTAAATGTAAAAGAGAAAATGAATTATTTATTGACAACATTTGTAGATAGGACTTTTATCTCAAATGGAACCAAGTATCCAGATAGTACAATTAGCAATCTGTCTCCTGTTTCTTATGGCCCAATCATAGGACAAATACAATATTCTAAAGGTCCCTTGCATGGCAATGGCCTACCTTCTCATTATGCTACAAGGGATGGACTATGATAGGCATTCCTCCATACTTACAAGGCCAACTAGTGTTTCTTGGGTTGAATGAACCAATGACCAAGAGCAGAACATGAGTGATTGAGTGACTGGGAGTATGCCTGAAAGAGTCCCCTCCATCTGCCTGCTCCACTCATTACAAAGGAGACTTCTGAAAAACTTAACAAACATTCAATACCACTTGCTGAGTCCATCTTTATTCCAAGAACTTCTTCACATTTACTACTTCATGTAACACTAGCAGAACTATAAGTTAGGGTGCCATTTTTATGCTCATTTTAAAAAAATTAAGAAACTGGAACTCAGAGATGGTGTGTAACTTTCCCTAGGCCATAGAGCTACTTAATGGCAGAAAGCACATATCAATTTCAAAGCCTGAGCTCACATTGAATATGGGTTGGAAACCTTTTGGAAAATGACAGAAACTGAACTCAAACTACTTTGAATTCAAAGGAGAGCTGGGTGTGGTGGCACATATTTGTAATCCGAGAATTTGGGCGGCTGAGACAGGAGGGTCTCGGTTCACGGACAGCCTCAGCTACTTAGGCCCTTTAAAACCGAGTGAGACCCTGTCAAAATAAAGAATAAAAAATATGGCTGGGGGCTGTAGCTCGGAGGTAGAATGCCCCTGGGTTCCATCACAGTACCAAAAATAAATAAATAAATAAATTAATTAATTAAATTCAAAGGACTATATATAGTATGTATACTCTACATATATATATATATATATATATATATATATATATATATATATTCTCTGAAGGTAAACAAGTCTCTGGGTTTCCTTATAACACCTTATTCATCACACACACACACATATATATGTGTGTATATATATGTATATAATAATACAGACATCTGCATACATATGTTCATATATATAATCAGCGGGGTTTGAAGGTGGGATTTTTGACAGGATTCCATCTCCTGGTGGGTCTGCATTCCTCTGAGCTGGCTTCCCTCTGGGCAAGAAACATCCACAAGAGAATAGGTGGGCACCAGCCTTCCCTGGTGAGCCACCAGCAGAAGGAGCCAGCCACGCAGGAAGAGAGCTCCTCTTCCCTAAAAGCCCTAACAGAAGGCAGAGAAGGAGCCTCATTGTCTTAGCTGTGACAGGTGCTCAAGCCCCAGCCAAGCTCGATTTTACCAAGGCAACAGAGTAAGTCCATTGACCAGATGTGGATCACCTGCCCTCCCTGCAGCAGGTTAGATTCAGCCCTTCCCACACCACAGGGATGCATCATAGGAAGAGCAGAGTTCTCAGAGAGGGTTGATATTTTTATTCATTGTAAAAAGAGAAGAGAGCAGGGCATGGTGGCGCACGCTTGTAATCAGGAGCCTGAGACCAGAGGATCACAGTTCACAGACAAACTCAGCTACTTAGTGAGGCCTTTTGCAACTCAGTGAGACTTTGTTTCAAAATAAAAGAATAAAGAATAGGGCTGGAGGGTATAGCTCTGAGGTAGAATGCCACTGGGTTCCATCCCCTTACTGCAAAAAAAAAAAGAGAGAGAGAGAGAGAGGAGAGAGAGAGAGAGAGAGAGAGAGAGAGAGAGAGAGAGAGAGAGAGAGAGAGAGATTGGCAGTAAAATAAAACAATTGCATGTCACAACTACCTACGTTTTTGTTTTCTTTAGAAAGGAAAGACCTCGAGGTCTAACTCCTCTGTTGGAGGTTAGCAGAGCCCATTCCCACATCTAGAATCTTCTAGACTTGGTGCCAGCTGTTACTGGGGATTTCCCATGGCCACTGACACTTTATGATGTACATGTGTTTTTGTTTTCACACAAGGAAAGAAGACGATAGAAATCTATCAAAGAAAGCAACTCGTAACTGGTATTCAGGCTCTGTGTGGAGAAGCAAAACCCTATCTTTATCTTCGGTCCTACCTGATTACCAGGAAAAACTGTCCTTAGGCAACAGGTGAGTGATTACCTGACTGTGGTCTGGCGCTCTTCTGGCTGGACCGCCTCGAAGCACTTATAAAAGCTCCTCTGCATGGTAACTAACTCCACGAGGATTCAGTTGCCATGCAACTGCATGGTATTTCTCCATAGTACTGCCTCTCCTATGATTACAGAGGAAGGCGCTTTTATAGTCATAATAATACCTTATGCTCATGCCAGGCTTTTTACATAAGAAGATCCCAATAGGGTGAATAGAGTTGCTCTTTACGTAAGTGTTTTTCGCCAAGCACTAAAAATACCCATGCTTCTCATTTAGCTATGTGGCAGCCATCCTCTCCTAGTTAAAACATATAATAGATATTTTGGGAGGAGATGACACAAAGGATTACTCATCCGATATAAAATATGAAAGGTATTTGTGTGGACATAATAGAGACATCTCTGTTTGTAAACATCATGGGCAACACATCAAGGATGTTCCTAAGCTTACTATTATTAGGGAGTTGTATCTAATTTGAATGCCTGAACAAGGTTTGATTAGTCCCTCTTTTAGTATGAGATGAGGGGATTGGATCAAGTGTACTGAGTTACCTTGCTGCTCTCAGGTATTAAGTAGTACTTAATATGAGAAAATCCATGTAGTTTCAGAAGTGGACTGTTTAACTACCATAATGCAATGAAGGAAACAAAATAAAACTGGCTGGCCTTAATTTTAATCCACCAGCTAAACATGCTATGGAAAGTAATTTGAAAGTAAAAAGCTGTATTTTCAATAACAAGGCAATTTTACTTTTAAAAGATGTCTTCTAAATTCCCCTGTCCTCTTTAGAGAATCATTGACCTTGGGTCTTTTTCTATTTCTCTTCCAGTTATACTGATCTATCAATGCTAAAATTATTTTTATCATGTCTTCATTGCTATCATCTTGAATGTTAGTTATCCTGTGATATTTATAGAACTCTTCTTCCTTTAATAAAGTCCTTAAAACTTAAGGACACATGGACACCCTGGTTAAGACAACTCTTTTTTAAGTCTTTCTCGCAGCTAAGTTTGGTGATGAGTCTAAATTCTGACTGGTAAGATTTGAGAAGTAGTGATTCATGCATCTTTTAGGTCATAATTTCCCTCTTTCTCTTCTTGGAACTTCAAAACTGGGCAATTCCTCTTTGTGAGAAAAGACTATGAGTCTTCAAAGCTGTTCACAACCATGTTTATTGCCATGTAGAGAAATGATATCTGTATTTAAAGGAAATCAACCCAAAATGTACCAGGGGGGAGAAAAAAGGCAGGAAAAGGGGGTAGAGAGTGAGCAAGAGAAAGTGCAGCATCCTTCTGCCATCTGAGCCCTGCATGGAGGTCTATGATGTGCTTTCGTCCCCAGCTATCTTGCTTGCCATTGGTTGTTCAGACCCCCAGTGACAGAATGATTTACCACAGTATTTTTCAAGAACTTTCCCCCTATCTTCTCAAGTTAGTTAAAATCTGATATCTGTAATGAGAAAAACTTCTGTTTTAAAAATCAAGATAAGCTCTATAACAAAATAAAAATAGTTGGGCTTTTGAATATTTTTCCATGAAATTGCCCCCTTGGTATCCAAGGTGAGCCTGAGACTGAGTGTAGAGAGTCTAAGACCTCCAATGTGACCTGAGGTTAAAACAGGAGAGGATAATTAGTAACACATTGAGAATCAAAGTATTTCACTCTTCTCTAGGTTTACCTATACAGAAAGACATACATCATTTGGGGAGATATTTCATCTATACATTTGACTAGGCAAAATATTCCAATTGGTTAAGCATCTGCATAGGTTGTTTAAATGACTAGTTGCATTCTGTTACTAACAAACTTCAGCTTTAGAATTCAGATGTAAAGAGAATATTACAAGTTCCAATGGGTTAAAGGCATAATCTGTTAACATTTGGATCCATATCTTAGAGCAAAAATATTTCTATTAAGTATACGTCAGTAATTAAAATGGTTGGAAGCCAGCCAAATTAAAGAAACCATAAGTAGCTTTAAGTAAACTTTAGATGAATTCGCATCTATTATTTTGGAAAACATTAATGATTGAGATTGCTTAACATTTCACAAGGCACCCTAGATTAAGGTAAATAGCATGCATTAATTACCTTAGAGTGCACTCTTGTCTCATAGTAGCATCTGCCATTTGTATATTTCCTCTGAAAAAAAGAATTATTCTAAAATTAATCATTAGAGGTAATGTTCTGAATATTTTATATAAGTTTCAATTCAAAATAAACATGGTACTAAAAATTGATTATAATTACATTGGATTTTATCTCCTTATCTGCTAATTGCACAGACATACAGAATTCCCCTCTATAATTCTCTTCAGTAAAATAGAATTTAGAATATCTATCAGCAATTAATTTTTGTTGACTCCCGTATCTTAGCATAGCTCTACGTTAATATTTAAACATATAGAATTTAGGATCTCAGTGGTGCAGTGACATTGAGAATCAGTGTGTATGTGTGCATGCATGTGTTTGTGTTTATTTATATATTGTATTTAAGAGTTTACTGAAGTTGGCTCTATTTTAATGTATTCTTTATAGTTTGACTTTTGTCTTTTCTTATGACTCTTGTTTTTAATTAGGTCATAGTGAGTAAAAAATAATTCATGTTGTTGTTATGTGAATGAACAGAAATTCTAGAGAATCAGTTACATACACTTTGTCGTGAACTGTTCAGCACACGATTTCCCAGGTGAATACACCTAGAAGCACACCTGAGCACAAAATACTTTTTCCTCAATGTAGAACTACAAGTTTGGTCCTATCTAATCCAGACTTTGATAATCTGGCCCTTGTCTCTGGCAATGGAGTGCCCAACTGGGAGCTCAGAACATTAGACACTAACCGAGGATTTATCATTAATGGATTGCACGAGTCGGATTTTTCTGGCCTTATGAAAAATTGATTTTACATATGTGTTTTATATTATGTGGTTTAGTGTAATATTTTTATGCATCTATTGGTACATTGTGATACATCATCGTGAGGTTCAAAGTGGTACAAGCATCAATACACATAGCACTTAGTATGTTTCTTTCTGGATCCCACCTGCTACCCACCCTTCCCCGTGCATATGAACTAGATTGGTAGTAATTCCTTTATATATGAATATGATTTTCTTATGATAATATTCCTATAATTTTGGAAAGGTTGCATTTTGTGTAGACAAAATTAATTTATATTTCCTATTTTATTATTATGGAATAGAGACCCAGGTCAACTGAAATGACTCGTCTAAACATCATATGTGAAAGTTGAACAGAGGTCTCCAGAATAAAAAAATATCAAAACTGTAAAATCAGTGGAACGTGAAGTTGCCTCTTCTGATAAAACATGAAGTTTCTCTTCCCTATCTCAAAACCTCTTTACTAGATGCCCAGGAGGAACTCATTCACCCCAAATTGGTTTTAATTCATAGTTTATTTTATGCCTCTACATTTTAAACCATTTAAGTGTTGTACTTTGAGCCATGGGAAATATACTAATAAAGATAAGAAAATAAAGGAAATTCAACAAAGGAAAGAAGACCAGGTATGGTGATGCATGCTGTAATACTAGTACTTGGGAGGCCAAGATAGGAGGATTGCAGGTTTGAGGCCAGTGTGTGGTAATGTAGTGAGATTCTGTTTCAAATTAAATAAATAAATAAATAAATAAATAAATAAATAAATAAATAAAATAAGTCTGGAATGTAGCTCAGCAGTAGAATGCCCCTTAGTTCAATTCCTAGTACACACACACACACACACACACACACACACACACACACACACACACACACACGGGGGGTTGCATTGTTTTTAGAAATTTTTTTCACTACCCAAATGAGCGTTTCCCAGTGTTTTACCACTCCAGGGATTGTGCACGCTTGTTTGACTTCTTAGAGTTTCCTTCAAACATCGTTGCTAGTCTCCCAAAATTTAGGTCAAATGTGAGCCAAGCCTAGAAAGTTGTTGATTTGCTTTTATCCTGGGATGTTTTTCTAAATCTAGGATATTTCATTTTTCAGTTACATAGCTTTCTCTAAATTTATTATTTTATTGTTTGACATTCTGTTCTATGTCCATTTATCTTGGGCATAAAATGGAGGGGGAACAAAGAAAAAATTTAAAAGTTACAAAAATAGAATTTCTGTAGCTACAAATTAACAAACTGTACGGCTTCCAAGTTTTATTTCTGTCATTTTATCAGTATTGTGCCTAAATAATTAAATAGCCTTGGTCAGAATCATCAGGAGATTATAAACAAGTTTTGCTTTGATTGTCAGAGACCTATTGACCATTAGAAACATGATTAACCAGTTGATATTCTAAAAGTTATAATTAAATTGTGTTTGAATACAAATACTTTTGAGTAAGTATTTAGTGACCCTGGGGTAAAGACAGAACTTGCATGAAGAATGGAATTTCATGCTAGGTGTGAGATAAAGATGTGGGGTCTTTCTCAGAGCTCACAGGACACTCATGTTAATACGGAGTGGAGGCTCCCTGTCCACATGTATCCACAACACCCTACCTGGCCTACTGCACTGAGACCCGAAATGTCTTTAATCAAAGCAGAGCTTCATTCTATGGTAAGAACTAAGGCCAGGACTCTATGGTACCTGAGAACATACCAAAGTTTGCCTATGAATTATAAGTAACTGATCCTTACTTAACAGATACTTATTGAGGATCTTCTCTTTGCCAAACAAACAAAACAAAACAAGAAAATTGTTTTTATGCTTGGCACATAAGCTGAAAAACTCATTTCTCTTTTCTCCTCTCCTAAAATTTTATTATGACAGCAGAGTCTAACAGTAAATGAATAAGTAAATACATTATTAAAGTAACAACATATGATAAGCAGAATGCAAGACTATAAAATAATCTGAATTTTGCCAATATTAATTGATTTAATGATCACAATACAGTAAGGTTGATAGTACTACAGTTTTGCCAAAGGAGATGTCAAACCATCAAGAAGTTAAGTAATTGTTCAAGGTGAAACAGCCAGTGACCGAAGAGGAAATGTCCACCCAGGCGAATCTAGCCCCAGTGCCAGCTGGCAAGAGTGGAAGTGGCCCTGGGTAGACATTCTGCAGGGAGGGTGAAGGCAGACAAACTGAACTTGAGCTTCATCCTCCAGCACTTCAGCTTTTAACTCATGGTCAAGCTAGAGTTAGAAGAACATCATCACACTGAGGAATGGTGATCTTGAATTTAGTGTGTGTATTGATTGTCTTGTTGTGAGAGCACTTTGAATCCCGTGGCCTTACTTGAGTGATGGCTTCCCTTGGCCGCCTTTATCTGCCGTAGAATTCTCTTCCAAATTGAGCTTGGATTAACTAGATGAGCTAGGAAACAGACTAGGGGGAGAATATACTGTGGGCTCCGGCTTTCATTTGTTTCTTCTTCTATTCTGTCTAGTGACTGATGGGTGTGTTCAAATATTTATTAGCTCTGTGTGAGCTGAAATAAAATTACACTGTCCCCATTTGAGAGAGACAGGCTGAAGCATTTGATATGGCAGAGGTTGAAAAAGTGGGGAAGCCTGGGCCACACAATAACAAAAAACCCACCTGCCCCCAACTGGAAGGACATAATCTTCTAAGCCCTATTTTAAATATTTTCATGAGACAGGTTGTGTTTCTACCTGCAATCCACTCCTTTCTTTATAGCTTTTCCCCAAATCCTATCTGACCAATAAGCTCAGACCTACTTCTGAATTTTTATCTCTTTATTCCAGATATTGCCAACTCAGTAATGCACTGGTAACATTTCCATTCCACAAATCCTCCGACCCAGCCTTCTCATTTAAAAAATAAATAGAAACCCACAGATCCTAAAGGCTCTTCTTTCAGGGGGAATTTCGCGAAGACAGAATGTTATATTTTTCCTCAAATTACCTCCTAAAATTATGATAAAAATAGTACACACTTTTTAGAGAAAGTAAATAACATATATGTGTATTTTTAACAGAAATAGAAAAATTCCACCATCCCAATATAAATAAAATTACATTGTTTTTTATGCATTGGATATTTCCCTCTGCATGTTATATTCGCATAACCTTAAGCAAATCCCTTTAACTCTTTTTGCCTTGATATTCCAATTTTCAAATTAAGGAGCAGAGTGCTTGTCTCATAAGATTGGTGTGGGTATTTAATTATTGAGTTAATGTAAATAAAGCATGTAATAAACAGTATGTATGTGTTTGCTGTTGCCTTTATTATGAATATTATATTTATGCATGATTGTTATATGTAGGCATATGTTATGCTATGTTTTATTCTTTTTACTATAACTCAGTTATTTGATAGATTTTAGTTCAATACATCCTGTATATAAGACATTGCTTTTTATGTTAGGATGAAAGCTGAACGGGTACTTACAAGGTGTTTGTTCCCCTGGAGCTTACATGAGGATTAATTGAGAAGATATTGGTAAAATTAAAACAATAAGTAAAATATGTACTCAGTATCCATGTATGTGTATACAGGTGTATAAAGAAGATAAATAAATGCTGATATATCGTTGTAAAGAAATTATTCTGGTTAATGTGACAGTGAGTGCCTGTTTTGTTTTGTTTTACAAAGTGAACAGGAAGCAAATTTGAACAAAAAAGGGATGAGGGAGCAGACCTGAGATTGGGGGAATTCTAACATTTAAAACTGAAACAGTAGGTCATGATGTCTTGCCCCCATATTCCTAGGACCTGGGAGACTAAGACAGGAGGATCACAAATTTGAGGCCAGCCTCAAGAACTTAGAGAGACCCCCTAGCAGCTTAGTGAGACTCTGTTTCAAAATAAAAGATAAATAAGGCTCAAGGCAGAGCTGGAAAGAAGAATGCCCTTGGCTTCAATTCCCAACACCAAAACAAACAAACAAAGAAACAAACAAATAAATAAATAATTCAAACAGAGGAGAGAGATAGCAAAGGACACCAAGAAGGAGAGGGCAGAAATACAAGGAATAATAATGCAATGTCCAAGAGTATTATAGTAAGTACTCCTTCAAGTGGGATGAAGGAAGAGAAATGGCCACTGGGTTTGATAATACAAACTAACATGTGACTTGGAAAGGAAATTTTTACTATTTGTTGTCTTTCCATGTGCTGTCTCCTGTTAGAATTATTACATTTTTTAAAAAAAATTAAACTCACCTAGTGTTCATTGACACTTAGTAAATGCTAGAAACAGGCCAAGCAATATGCTACTGGCAAGTAATCCCAGTTCTTGGGAGGCTGAGACAGGAGGATCTTAGGTTTGAGGCCAGCCTTAGCAATTTAGTGAGACTCTTAGCACCCCAGAAAGACCCTGTTTAAAAACAAAATATAAAAAGGCCTGGGGATGTAGCTTGGAGATAGAATGCCTCTGGATTCAATCCCTAGTACTACAAAAATAAAATAAAATCAGATTAATGCTAGAAACAGAATTTTTAACATGGACTTTTACACCAAATATTTAATTATTATAAGTCTGACTATTATTAGGGTATTTTTCAATCAATAAATGGAAGCAGGGAGAAATTAAGTGTTTTTCCCTTTTTCACACAGCAGGCATAAGGTAAGCAGTCCAGCAGTTCCCAGAGCTAGAGCGTTCAAACTCCTTAGAGTAGCCACATTACCGTAAATGAACATAAAGATGCATGATAATTTTAATAGCTGCATAAGAATTTTTCCACCTGCTACTATTATAAAAGAAAGGTAATTTTGAATGGTGCTACTATAAACCATGAAGAACTTCAAACATATACTCCCCAGGACTTATTACGTTCTTAAAGTAGAATTGTAATTTCAAGAAATGTGCACATTAAAAAGAAATTGAAATGTCATCATATTTTTCTATATTTATTTGAGTACATTTTACAACAATTTCTTTCTCCTTATGTATGCCTCCATGGGCCATTATGAAAAATTGAGACCAATTCATGATTTGATTTGCATTTTATTAAAACTAACGTTAAACTTTTTTGCCTGTAAGTATTTGCCATTTCAATTTATTATTTTATGAATGTTTATCCTCATTTAATACTCTGATGCTTATTATTTCTTTTATTTTGTTTATAAGAAATTTTCTTTCTTAATAATATAGGAATATGTAACTTCTTAGCTCTTATACATACTAAATTACAAATAATTTCACCATTTTTATTTAAATGCCGATTTCATAAACTTTTCTCTATTTAATGTTTCCATTGAGACGTTCTCCATTTCTTTATCTAGTCTCTTTGATTTTGATTTGTCTATAGCTTTGATCTTACCTTTAGATAGGCCATCTCCAGCTCAAGATCCTATTAAAGTTTCACTAAATTAATATTTTACATATACATGCTTCAGTCTAGGGCTCCGTTATTCCATAAAGTACTTTCCATGCGTGGAACTTTAGTAGAAATAAAATAAAAAAATAAAAACAGAACTCCTCTGTTTGAGTGCTCAGTAGTCACACATAACCAGTGATTATTATATTCAATAGATAAAACACATGCCATTTCCATCATCATATGGAAATTACTTGGACAATGCTTCTCAAACATGAATATGTACCCCATTCCCTAACCAGAGGTTGAAATGTATATCCTGCTTCAGATGATGTTATGCTTAAATTTCCCCAAATCCATATGTTGACATGCCAGTCCTCAGTGTGATGGCAATTGGAGACAGGTCTTTGAGAGTAGGTAAGTCACAAGGGTGGGGTCCTCATGGTGGGATTAACATTTGTGAAAAAGAAATGAGTGATCTCTCATTCTGTCTCTCTCTGCCAAGAGAGGATCCAGGGAAAGAGCCCTCCCCTAAACCTGTCTGTGCTGGCATCCTGATCTCAGACTGCCCTCTTGATGGTGGGCAGTGATTTCCCATTGATTAACTCACTCAGACTACGAGAGCTCCAGTGGCAGAACCAACCAAGATAGTCTACAAAGGGACCAGAGCTTCTGCACACTTCGCAATTCCCCAGACAGTCCTCCTCGTGTGGGGATCACTTTTGAGTTGTGTCTAGATTTCTTTTTATACAAGGAGCTGTAAAAATTGTGCGCATGTGCATGCGTTTCTGTTTATTTAATATTATTATTTCTTGGTAGATGTATTTATCATGTGCTAAATATTCACATATGCTTATCCTGGACTTTCAAAGCTCTTTCATTGATTCATGGTAACTTCTTGTGCCCCATTTCAATGAAATCAAGGTAATCTTGCAGTATATTTAAATATTTTGTTGGGAAGATATGTGCTAATAGCTTTCCAAGTTCTATCAGTGTCAGTTGTATTTTAAATTGGAATTATATTCACCACAGTGAGTTTAGTAAAGACTAATTATTTGTAAAATTGATTCTAGATTTAGATGAGGTCCAGAGAGTGGGGTCTCTCTGATGGCACCTATCTCTCTCTCTCTCTCTCTCTCTCTCTCTCTCTCTCTCTCTCTCTCTCTCTCTCTCTCTCTCTCTCTCTCTCTCTCTCTCTCTCTCTCTCTCCCTGTTTCTGTCACAGTAAGGCCATAACCAGCAGGTAGCAGCTTCAAGCAGGACTGGGGCCCTCTTCAGGAATCAAAGCTAACAGCACTTTTAACTTAGACTTCAAAGTCCTCAGAACTAGGGAAGCCACCTAGTACTTTGTTATGGACCTCTGAGAGGGTGACAATTATTTCAGAAGAATGGCATTGTTTGCTCTAAATAGGATCCTTATGTTTGTATATCTAGTCTTATGGAATCACATCATTATTTCTAGTCAATCTCAAACTTGTTATTTTGGATTTTTCAGGTAGAAAAATTATAGAATCCCTTTAGAAACACTTCCCTTCCTCAGTTATTTGCCTCAAATATTTGGGTATTAGTTTGGCTTCTATTTTTATTGTTTATTTATTGATATGTATGTGTATGTGTGCATACATGCAGGCGCTACTAGACCTCAAACCCAGGGGCATTCTATCTCTGAGCTACATTTCCAGCCTTATTTTAATTTTTTTTTTTTTTGCAGTATTGGAGATGAAACCCAGAGGCATTCTACCTTCGAACTGCACCTACAGCCCTATTTTTTATTCTTTTAAAATTTTTATTGGTGCATTATAGTCATACATCTCAATGGAGTACAAGATGGTAGAGGCATACATGCACACATCACACAATGATCCCTTCCCCGATTCCCGCCCCATTCCCTCCCCCTCCCTCCTTCTTATGTTTGACTTTGATATGTTTGTTAATGTACTTCATGAATATTAGAGAATTTTTTATTCTTTATTTTGAAACAGGGTCTCACTGAGTTGCAAAGAACCTCACTAAATAGCTAAGGCTGGCCGAGAACTGCCATCCTCCGGTCTCAGCCTCCCAAATGCTGGGATTACAAGCATGTGCCATCATGACCAACTCTTATTTTAAATTTTTTTTATTGTGATACCAAGGATTGAACACATGGGTATTCTACCTCCAAGCTACATACCTAATCCTATTTTTTTATTCTTTATTTTGAAACAGAGCCCCACTAAATTGCAGAGGGCCTCATGAAGTAGCTGAGGCTGGCTGTGAACCTCTTATCCTCCTGTCTCAAGCTCCCAAATACTGGAATTAAAGCCATATACCACCA
The DNA here is from genome assembly GCF_963383645.1 of Muscardinus avellanarius. NCBI lineage: Eukaryota > Metazoa > Chordata > Mammalia > Rodentia > Gliridae > Muscardinus > Muscardinus avellanarius. The sequence continues at coordinate 13,915,037 of NC_137787.1, read as the reverse complement.
AGTCTAGCTAGCTCCTTCTATTATTAAATTTGGTGGGACTGGGGATTGAAACTAGTGGTGTCTTACTGATGAGAAACACCCTCAAACCTATTTTTATTCTGAAACAGGATCTTGCTAAGTGAACTACACATTGGCCTTAAACTTGTTATCTTTCTTTCATAGTCTCTCAAGTATTATGGTATAGGAATGCACCACCACACCTGACCTCTGATTTTATTTCTTAAAATTTACTTTATCTTAAAGTGCAGTATGGTGTCCCATGCCTTTGATCCTAGTACTTAGGAGGCTGAGACAGGAGGATCACTGGTTCAAAGCCAGCCTCAACAACTTAGCAAGATCCTCATCAATTTAGTGAGACCCTGTTGCAAAGTAAAAGATAAAATAGAGCTGAGAGGGTGTATCTCATAAGTAGAATGTCCCTGGGTCCAATCCTCAGTACCACACACACACACACACACAAAAAAAAAAAGAATAAAAGGTTATTCGTTCATTATATGAGTAATTAGAATTTTCTGCTTGTGCAGAATATGCCATCTATCAAGACCTGTAATTATGCATTCATTCAATAAATACCTACCACTGACCAGATGCAACTACTGTGCTGGGACCCTGGGGAAAGAAAAAAAGAATTCTACTTTTTCAGGGATATCAGACAAGCACATATTAAAAAAATGAAATACAGCTGTAATTCTAGTAATTGGGAGGCGGAGATATCAGGATCACAGGTTCAAGGACAGCTTCAATAATGTAGCAAGACTCTCAGAAACCTAGAAGATATTAGTCCAAAACAGACAAACAGAAATAAAATAAAAATGTTTATAAATTTGTCTTGTTTCTGTCTTTCAAATACTGCAATTACAGACATTCCTCACTATGCTTGCCAAGCAGCCAGATTTGACTGTGGTAAATTAGGACAGCTTACCGGAGTAGAAAGGTCAAATATTTGAAATTTGAGTACACTTGTCCATCCACAGAAAAGAGGTAGTTGATTAGAGTTGAGAGTATCCAATTCATGAGACATGTAAATCCTTTTTTAGCAATATGTTTATTGTTTTTGAGTATAAAGTTGAATACATTTATACTAGTACTGAAATCTTCATTGGAAAATATTTGTTGGATAAGACAAAGGAGGGATGGTAGGGTCTGTTCATAAACTTCTTACCATGAGAATATTCTATGTATGTCAGCTTGCACCCTTGACACTACAAGTGTAGTTTTTGTGTATATTATTAGGCTATAAATCTCTTTTAGTCACTGAGCTCTTTGGATCTTGGAGCACCCACATTGCCATCTGCAGCTCCATGACCCTGAGTCAAAGAGTCAGAGTGCAACATCTTGGTCATTGTAGAAAGAAATCGTGAGCAGCATATGGTTCTCATTCCACCAAGACTTTCATCTCGTGCTATTACCAGAATGCTTGGGAAACTGATTGGATGGGAAGGAGACTAGCCTTTTCCCCAGTGGAATAATTTCATTATAAAAGAGGGGTCACCTCCCTGAGCTAAATGCAGAATGAATAATAGATAGATTACAGATCATGGAATAAACTGGAAAGGCTTGGTTATAAATTGTGATATGGCTTTAGAGAGTGCCTCTTGATGTTTTTGAAAAACCCCTTTAGGGTTTTATTCATGTGGGTCTCTAGAGTGTTCTATGTCAATTCTTACTTACCTAAATCACCTCACTTTTTAAGAAAAACACTGTTTACCATCTGGCTGACCTTAAAGTAAGAGGTGTTTTCAGGGTCCTTCCTCTTTTCAGAGTTCACCAAAAAGCCTATTTAACCCCAAAGGCATCAGCTCCCTTCATCAATACTAACGGGGAAGGTAAATTCCACCATGACTTGAGAACTTTGTGATATATCTCAGTGGCTGGTTTTCTATTTAAACCTGAGACATCTGTGGATTTTATAAAGATACACAAGAAATAAACCAAAACATAGCTATAATTTAGACATTTGGGATCTTTGGATACCTTTATTCTTGTCAACTTTAATTTTGGCCAAATGCATGTTTATTTGTATACTATTAAAATGAATAGAAGTAGCTGGGTATGGTGGCACATGCCTGTAAAACCAGTACTTGGGAGGCTGAGCCAGGAGAATTGCTGGTTCGATACCAGCCTCAGCAATGTATCAAGATCCTTAGCAACCTCATGAGATTCTGTTTCAAATCAAACAAACCAAAAATATGAAGATCTGGGGGTATAGCTTGTAGGTAGAATGATCTTGGGTTCGATTCCAAGTGCTACAAAATTAAAAAAAAAGAATAGAATTGACATTTGCATTTGGTCCTAAGGTTATTTGAAAGAGTATAGACCCTTTCTGTTTTATTCAGTGATACATAAAGGAATAGTTCTGGATGCCAATACACAATGATGCTGTACACTCCTGTATCCTAATATGTCTCCAGAGAAGAAACTGTCCAATTAGCAGACACCAAGGTCTAGAATGAAGAGAGCATGAGACTTAGAAGATAAGGTTGGTATGATGTGATGGTTCCCAAGTTCTACTCTGTGATAAGGGATGGTGGAGGAGAAAGTAAAGAAGGAAGAAAGGAAACAAGGGTGTGGAAGAGAAGTAAAAAGGGAGAGAAGACAGGGAAGATCACATATTTTCCTAAAGTTGAAAATACTTAATTTAAAGGGATAATCTATTGTTCTAAATATGCTCTGTCTATTCTGGGATAAAGTACCTTTACTTTTGGATTATTGTGATAAACAATTCTTTCCATGCTTGGCAGTGGTCCATCAGCACCTCCTGGCTTCTTTTGAGTTATTCGGTAGATGAAATTAAGTGACAGAACCATTCTGTTGGCCAAGTTGATGAGACCTACGATCCACAGATCAACTCAGGTGCTAACCCCAAGAAGCCAATAAGTCATTTTATTTATCTGGGTATTATTTTTCTCGGGTGTAGAAGTGGGCTTCACACTTATTTATTCAAGTTCTCCATTGTTCGAGACATAGCCACCTAAAATGGTAAAATTATTAGTCACAGTAAGGTAGCTCCACTTCTTGAAATGTCTGCATATAAATTCCCTATAATGAATCTTTTTCTCCTTTGTCCATGTGAGGAAAGACAACTTTTACGAGGATACTTCACTCTCCAAAATAATGATACATTAGCAAATCTCTTGATCTCAGTGTGGTATCTGTTGATAGATTGCAAGTGGTACTTGAGGTAGTTTTTCACAATTTGCTAATGTTTTAGGATATGAGAGAGAGAGAGAGAGAGAGAGAGAGAGAGAGAGAGAGAGAGAGAGAGAGGAAGAGAGAGGGGGGAAGAGGAATAAGAGTAGTCAGGGGTGTGTTCTTTTCTCATTCTCAATTACATTTCTTTTTCTTCTATCTGTATAATCTTGCAGGATGCATTAAGCAGAAATGGTGTCCTATCCAGAAGCTGGATGCAAGAAGAAAAGAGGTACCAGAATGTACTTTAAAACATGTGAAATCAGAAACTCTATAGTCATGGAATGTGTTGATTTTATGTTCCCCCAGACACAAGCTAAACAAGCAAATTTATAGGATCATAGCAGAGTTCAGACAGCATTTAAGAACTAGAAAAGCGACCTTAAGTTTGTTATTTTATGGCCAAGCTGAGAGAAGAAAAATTAAACACAGAACATATTTTTCTAAGAAATTAGTTAAGAATATAGATGTAATGTCTTTTGAAATAAATCAACTTTTGAATAAAGGTCATTTCCAAGAAGAGTTACTAGAAAAGAAAGTGGTGGAAGAAATCTACAGGTCAATATTGGACAATAAGCACATTCTTCCCTCTAAATAATGAGCAGAAGTCTATCACTTATTATTATTTTTACCATAGCATGAACCTAACTGGTATAAAAAATCTACATTTTACTACTTACTTACTCTTAGAAAAAGTAGTAGATAAAAATTTCCAACAAACACATGCATACACACACACACACACGCACACACACACACACACACACACATTTTAACCTATGTATAGCACATACACACATATATAAATTGTGGTGTGCATTGGGAATTTTATATTCATATTCAATATTCAGTACAATATTAATAGAATGAGCTGGGTGTGGTGGTGCACACCTGTAATCCTAATATACTTAGGAGACTGAAACAGGAGGATGGCAGTTTCGAGGACAGCCTCAGCAGCGTGGCAAGACATTCAATAATTTAATGAGACCCTGTTTCATAAGTGAAAAAAGGGGCCTGGGTTGTTTTTTTTTTTTTTTTTTTTGAGAGTAGAATGCCCTTGGGTTCAATGGTTCAATCTCCAGTAACACACACACACACACACACACACACACACACACACACACACACTCAGAACAGAGTGAAAGTCTCTAGGAAAGAGAATGATTTTAAATAATCTGGGCAGTGAGTCTATAGGAGTTGATGGCAAATGCACCACGATTATTTTACATCTTAATTTAGTTTAAAAAAAAAAGAGTGCACTCGGAGTGAAACCTTTGTTCCTTCCACGTGGATGCTGTGCGTGTTCCAAGTGGGCTAGTTTTGTTCTCGTGCCATGGGAGCAGGTGGCATGAAGCTGTTTTGATGAGGTTAAAAGGCTCCTCCCCTCTTCCCGAGCAGCAGCCTCAAGTACGTCAGCAGTAATTGTGTGCATGGCTGGCTTGTGCAGGCAGGGTGGAGGCAAAATTGATATCAAAAGGGTATCAGACTGAGCTCCGGATGCTCCATTTAAGTTGTGGCTCGTTTTTATTAGCCCCACCAGGGGTGGAAAGCTTATCACTTAAACATTCTCGGCAGTAGGAACAGTGCTTTGGGATGGATTCCTATTTTTTCTTCTCCATCAAGACTGAATTAGTGCTAGTGTGGATATAAACGAATGGGGTTTCTTTATCCTCTCTTCATTTTATTATTTACTAATCAGACTTCAGCTCAGTTAGATAAAAGAGAGAGGCTCTATTGCCTCGATGTGAGGCCTTTAATGAGGATGGGAGCTCCCCCAGGGAGCCCAAATCCTAAGTAGAACGATGTTGCTTTCGGGTTTCTTGCCATTTCTCCAGGTGCTCCTTCTCCCTTTTCCAAGGGGCCTAGGGAGCGGGAACTATCCAAGGTGCTAGGCTGCTGGCCGCTTTGCTGCTCAGTGCAGAGGGACAGCAGGAGAGAGATTACCGCTTATTTCAGAAGGTAGGTTCTTTGTTTCAGAATTCCTGATTAATCAGCAGCAGCATCAACAGACTAAGGCAGCTGGAGAGGAGAAAGAGAGAGAAGCAGGAAGGGAGGGAGTCAGGGGCAGGGAGGGAGTGGAGAGAGAGAGAAAGAGAGAGAGAGAGAGAGAGAGAGAGAGAGAGAGAGAGAGAGAGAGAGAGAGCTGGTTGTCACGGGGGAGGGACGATGCCACAAGCCAGGCTGCTCCAAACCTTCTGTATGTGAGTGGCAACGAGAAAGAGCATCTTTTTGGCCAAAAAGAAACATTAAAGGAGGATATTTCTGATTTTTTTGTTTTCTTTTATTTTTGTCCTCGCAGAATACAATCAAATGAGGCACCTTAGCCAGTCTGGTGGTCGTTTTGGGTCTTATAATCATCCGTGTAGCAAAGTGGGTAAAATCATCCAATTTCTTTCCTGCTGGACCTGGAAGGAGAGGGGCTGTGTGTTCATCCCCACCCATTAGCTAAGCCCTCTTTTCTCCGAATGTCGATTTAAGGAAGCAAGCACCTGTCTTCTGCCACAGCGGCATCTTCCTAGCAAACTTTAAAGGCCATTTTATCTGATAGGAAGAACACCAAGACTGCTCTGATTTCTAGTAATGAAGAACCTGGGATTCGACACTTTTCCCATCCAGATACAATGCACTTTAATTGAAGGGAAACTGAGCTGAACTACAAGTCTATTTCTTATGGTGCTGAAGGAGTCCTGCAGAACTGCCCTGAGACCAGCTTTGAGAGGGTGCTCTGACAGACGCAAGTCACCTTCTGAATACTGTGCTTAGCCCTCCCAGGGGACTTATATTTTGGTATGTATCACTTTTTTTTTTCCAGATTCTGTAAGCATGGGAATTGAATCCAGCACTACATAGACCAAGCTATCTGTTTATAGAGTGGAATGGCTGTGAGTTAAGGATACTTAATGTTGAAGTTTGCATGTGGTATTAGGTGGGGCAGAAATAAAGCCGCAGTGTAGGCATCCCGAGCTTTCCTAAGCCTCGGGCTATTTTTACTCCTTTTCTCACTTCGTTACATTACCATGGAAATGGTTAAGCTAGATTTTCATTAGTAAAATAAGCCATGCTGAATTATTAAAAGCATTGGAGATATTTTTCAGGGTATTAATTGGAATTCGAGTTGTGCATGCTAGCTATTTAGCCACTATTCCATACCATAAATATTTTACAACAGTCTCTTAGCACATCTGTGTCAGCAGTGAGAGCTTGCTTTTGCATTCTCAGAAAAAGGAAACAACACACTACCTTAAAAAAAATAAAAGCCAAACTACCAGACATATATCTAAACTGAAACTGCCTCTTCCTGACTGACTAGATATAACTCTCTTTGAGAAATGTATTTTTAACACCAGCCAATGTCAGGAAGATTTCATCTCAAGTAATATTTCCCATATAACTTTATGTGGACTTGCTGTAAGACACTTATTTATTTTGTTGGAATATTTGCATTTTATTTTTTCCAATTAACTAGCAATATTTAAATACAAGAAAGGTAGGTGTCCCATATCTAGAAGAACTGTTACATTTCAACACCCATGAATTTGTAACTAAGTAGTGTGGAGTAATGAACATAGAGCAAGAGTAAAAACTGACTCCTTCCCTAATTTTTCAAATCTTAGACAATGCTTGGATTTCTTCTATATATTGCTAAGTGGTAATTGTATAAATCAATGAGAAAACAGGAGCCATGCATGCAGAAATTATTTTTCAGTTTTCTATGAAAAGTGCAACATATGTTATCCTACTCAGCCAAGAGGGGACTCTACGAACGACAAACAATTTAGAAATTTGATGGGGAAAAAAGACCTACGAAAAATATTATAACTTCACAGGGGACTAAAAGAAAGTCCAAGAATTTGTAAGGTGTAGAGAAAGAAGTATAAAAATCCTAGAGAAAAGGAGGTTGTCTATTGTTTCAAATCAATCAATCAATCATAGACTTATAATTCAATTAAATGATTTCTAGTATAGCTCTATCCAGCAATTTATCAAACTGAATCTATCTACTAAGCAAATGCTGCTTTGTAAGCATCTAGAACCAACTGGCCCAAATCTCCAAAGAGTAGCTCAGCCACCGGCACTTTGCATGAGCCACTAATATCAGTGAAAATGTTCAGTCTCTTAAGACTAGTGACAAGATACCAAGACAACCTGGAATTTGGGTTTGGGGGGTGATGGGTTGTATATCTGACTTATGCTGCTGCTACATTCTTACGATCTATGCCCAATTTATGCAGTTGGGGAAGGGAGACAGAAGGGAGAAACCCATGTAAAGTAATTTGCTTTCTGAGAAAAAAAGCAATCAGTGTCATTGTAGTGCCTCAGCAAGCTTTCTTGGTTGTAACTTCAACATTTCCCATTTTGGGCAGAACAGCTGCATTTTGATGACACAGATGAAATGAATATGACCGTGTGTGGAGTTGGGAAAAAGATTTCAAGCCCATTCAAAGTGGAATTATGGGGCTAATGTTTGACAGATTATAAGATTTTATAAGAAAAACAATTTTGACCTGGTTTCCATGAGTCATGGGTTATAACCAGTCTATCTGGTCTGTTCATTTGGTCTCACTGATATGAAGTCAGCAAAATTTAGATAGTAATTTGCATACATATTTTACATATATATGTGAAGCTTGATTACCTAAATACTGGTGTTTTTACTCACAGTGTGTTTTCAAATATGTCTAAATGCATGCAAAAATTTTTAAAAGATTCTTCTCTCCTGCCCAAATTGCCAAATTTCCCTTGGGAAACTTTTATTGGATTGATACTAACAGGTATAATAGGATTCTCTGTTTCAACTTTCAATGATTGGAGTGGGAGGGAAAATTAAATGTTAATAATTCAAATTCTAATAACTTTCTCATGGCATCACACTGGGTGTTGTTTGAAATCCACAGAGATATATAAATGATGGTAACTAGAAAACCTCCCATCTACAAATAAAATAAAAACGTAAGTGTAAAGTACACGGGAAATGTCTAGGCTTTGATCAGAAAGTATCTTCCCTCATATTTACTTTGCTTTTCATGTTTATCTCAAATAGCATTACAATATTAGCACAAAATATATTTTTACTTATCTAGTTCATGAGATTATCTGGCATAGTTAACCGTGGCCTAAAATTTAGGAATCTTTTCATGGAAACTCAAGCAATTTTTTCCCAAACCAGAGGCTTTCCTCCTCTGTCATACAGTACAGGTGGAAAAATGTCCAGATTCAGGGAGTCATCAGGACTTTGTGTCTGGAAAATAAAAGTTTCATATAAAGAACAGCTTCATTTAAAAAATTTGGGGTAAACACTTTAAGAAAAAAAGGAAGGCAGTGTTCGTGAGGCTAGTAGACTAGTTGACTCGGATAATGCTAGTAAATGTAGAAGATGCTTTTGGTAAATGAAAGCACAAGGTCCACCCTAAGGTTCTGCCTGACAAGTCTGTGTGCATATTCACCTTCAGCAGTGTCAGTGAGCTGGGGTGTTTGATATCACAATACATGAAATTCACTCATGGAGGAATTTGTTCTGAATTTTAAGCAAAGGAAAGAGAAATGCTTAAACATATATATGAGGGAAGCTGGCAGGCTGAATATTTATGTGACTCTTTCTCTATATCCTTTTATAACACCAGCCTGTAGCTAATCAAAAGCCTTCTATGCCATGTGGAAACTCAACCTTGACATGAATGGGTTCCACTTTGAATTTCTTCTGTAGGTTGAGACTATGTTCAACGGAGACTTCAAATGACAAATCCTACATATTCCATATAATCTTAGTTAATTTTTTTCCATTCACACATTTCTTAACAATGCTCTTCATTTTTCACTTTAACACTAAAGGATCATGAGGTACCTTAGCTTCTGGATAGAAGAATTAGCTATAGAAAAAGAAAAAAAGGAAGTTAATTTATAACTTTATGTTCCTAGAGATTCCATTTTGACATATTTAATTTACACTCCACATGTATGTGAAATGGATAGTTTTATTTCTGTGGAAAATCTTATAAAAATGTCACTTTCGGTTCTAGTTTTCAACATTGAGAAAGGACAATGAGAGTTCGCACAAAATAAAATAATAAAGTTGTTAATACAGGGTCATTATACTTAGTGTTTTGAATGTAATAAGGATCCCAACAATTTAAATTGATGCATCTTAGATGGGTTGGGTGAAATTTCAAATTTCAGGTAGTGTCACAATATTATACAAAGTAATTTTGTGAAGGGTGTGTCAAACAGGATATAAATAATGAAGCAAAAGAACATAATAAAAGAAAACAAAACAGCTGAACAATTAGTTATCTAGTTGGATTTAAGCCAATATTAGTAGCTTTTATAAGAATGAACATGGTTTAAGCTAATAATTAAACAAAAGGAATCTCATGAATGCAGAATACAGCAGTGGAGAAAGGCATAAAGTGACCATAGGAAGTTATCAGCGCATTTTCTGGAGATTTTGACTTAGTCACTTTAGGTCTTTCCCCAAGGAAAGTTCCTGACATGATTTTAAATGTGTTAAGACTCATGTGTTAAGACGGTAAGTAGGTGTGGTTAAAATCTAATTTGTTTTGAGCAAAAAAAAAAAAAAATGGCTATACACATACTAGTTGAATTAAGGGTTGACCATTAAAAAGCAAATGTTATCCAATATCCCACTCTGTTCTCACTATCTCTCTCATGCAGTAATTAGAGGTATAGTAGGGTAGACTCTTATTCATGGAGATATATCTTATATGCCACATGCATACGAAGACCCCATTTACCTCTTAATAAATAGAGTCTTCTAAAGGGCAGAAAAATATAGGTGCTAAACAAGAGTTTTTGTGAGATACTTGTATGCAGGATTTCCATTTGAGGGGCAAAAATGGGCCTGGTTTAATATCAATCAGTCAAACTATAGCCAAATCTTTAGTGGTATAGAACAAATCTTAATCACTACCCATCCTAGCCATAAATCCACATTTCTGAGACAAAGGAACTTAGGATCTTATTTTGCGGACTCTCGCTGAATCAAATGGTAATGAAGTTGACAATTAACATGAGATTTGTTTTTCTTTAGCGAGGCCATAAATCTTTTCTCTCAATGTTCAATTCAGAAATCCTCTTGGGCTAGAACAGTGGAATCCTATGGAATTTGTTGACTATAAGTCCCAATACCCTTATTTTCTAAAACATTAGAGGACAATAGATACATCCTTTGACCACAAGCATTTGGTTGATGGGGAAATGTATTCACGCCTATCTTGACCTCCATTTGCACATCTGTGATTAAAGTCGAATTATATTAAATAGTTTACTCACCCATGTTTCAAACAAATTATGTTTATCAAGGAGATATAAAATAATCTTGTCGACAATTAGGAATTGGGAAACATGTCTAACAAGTACGTTTCTGACTAATAATTATGATCATGTTTTCTGAACACTTGTATGCATTTTTTTAGTGAATCCTGGCAACATAACTATCTCAACCACTATTTTTCTCAAAATGTAAAAATTAGAGTTTAAAGATGTTTAATAATGAACACAAAACCATTGACCCAGAAGCTCCTTCTTGGAGATTGTTAGGCCATACTGCAAGGCTTCTCATTGGTGCCTGGGTTACTTCCAAGCCTTCCTTACATCCCAAACTACCTTTTGCATGTGGATGAGTAAACAGAAAAGTGTGATGTTTAAGTAATAAATGGGTCCTAGCCCATTTTTGAAGACAGCATGTAATCGTTGAAAAGTATTTCTTGTTTATGCTCAAAAATGGTAAAAATGAAATACATCAGACCAACTGCTGAGTTTCACCTAAATCAGCTACCTAATCACACACAATGTGATTTATAATGCTTTTACACTGACCCTGCAGTGTAGACATCTACATATATTCCTTAGTGCCTGGTTCTCAATAGGCACTTGAAAAATGTGTGAATAAACAAATATTCATAAGATTGAATATTTGTCTAGAATCATCTCAGTTCCATACTGTTAAGTTTTACTATATCTTATGATTGATTTTCATCTCAAAAATTCCAACTCAGCCAAACATGGTGGTGCATACCCACAACCCCAGTACTTGGGAGGCTGAGATAGGAGGATTGCCATCCCCAGCAACATAATGAGGCTTTAAGCAACTTAGGGAGACCCTGTTTAAAAGTAAAAAAAAATAAAAAAGTAAAAAAGTAAAAAAATATAAAATATAACTAGGGGTGTAAGTTGGAGGTAGAATTCCTTCATGTTCACTGCCCAGCACACACAAAAGGATATTCATTTAAATAAACATAAACTTCCATAGAATGTTTTGTAATAATATTATTTATTTAGGTGAGATTAGCTAGTCTATGAAAGTGAAGGATCATATCTTTTCTTCTGATATTTGGAAGCTAAAGAGAAATTAGAAAACAAAAGACTTCAAATATATGAGAAGAGATACCAGTAGGTCAGTGGAAGAAGGGGACTGAGGGAGGGAGGAAGGGAAGGCAAGGAAATAGTTGGTAAAAGCAACAGTTAAAACAATCCTACGTCCATTTGCAAAGGTACCAACACCAATTTCAATATTATGGATGAAGAGGTACAGGGAACAGGGAGATCAGGAGGAAAATGTACAGTCGTTGTATGCATATATTTTGCTATCACATTAAGCTTCCATATGATATATGGTTACAATGCACCAAAGTATGTAAATAAAACTTAATAAAAATAAAAGAAGTAAAAGACCAGCCAACTCAAACGACCAGGGCAAGCAAGGTATTATCTCTAGTATCCTTGTAATAATGGCTTAGCTTGATTTTTTTCATTTTTTTTAAATTGAGGCACATCAAGTGCTGAAGTCTGTAGTAAAAGTAAATTCTCTGTGATGACAATGTTTTAGCTCTTGGAGAAATATTCTCTTGTCCCCTCTCCCTTGAAATCCCAGTCATTTGTAATAGCAATTTCCCCTTTCTCTCTGTGTCCACCACTTACTTAAGAGTCTAATCTAGTGGACTGATATTAAAATACAATTCAATTGCATTAAATAGTTGGAATTAAAAGAACATTTCATTTTTATCCCACTAGGGCTTAAAATTAAACAAAAGGTAATGAAAAATTAACATAAAAATCATAAGTCTGCACACAACTGTAGCCTCCAGTTTCAAAAATGTCTTAGATTGGGAAGAAAATCCCTAAATTCAGGGTGAGCTTCAAATATGGGTTCACTGGCAGCTGAAATGCTAATAAACTCTGATAAGAAGTGAAATTTCCACAGCTCTGAGCCAGATCAAGAAACATGATTATACTTGTAAGAAGTCTAGTGTTAAGATGATTAGTAATACAAAAATTAGGGTCTGGGTCTTTTAAATTAAAGTGCTTTACTATTATTTTCAGGACACATTGCTAAGACTCTGAAGTAGTAAAAGGTGTAAGATAATATACAACTTTTAAATGGACAGTTTTTCCTTTTTGTTAATTGGTTTGGCTCTTTAAAATCTGATTCATTTATTTTGTTTACCACAGTAAATATGCAAAAGAAGGCAGAAGGTTTTATTAAGCTACAAGAGTAAAATTTTTATTTGATAGAATTCATTTAAGTTTTTTTCTTTTTTATTGATTAAAGCAAAATTCCTTTAAACTCTGCCTTTAATAATTTTAAAAATCTTCTCTTCAATGCAAGCTGATTTTCATAACCTGCTTGCCTGCTCTCCCATCCATCCATCCATCCATCCATCCCATCCACTCATATATGTTCATTTAACATTACTATTTCTCCCAATCTTCTTCCCATTCAATATTATGGTATTAATTAAATTTACATGGATACTATTTTTAACTCTGTCTTAAATTCTTTATAGTCTGGTCCTAACCTCTCTTAATCTTCACCTTAGCAGGCAGTAGAAATTATTATTACCATCATTTTATGGGTAAATATAATATGTAATGGCTGAAATTTCATTTAAATTTTTTATATGGCTTTGATTTGATTTGGTGTTAATTTTTTAGTAATCCATTTTGTGGCTTAAGCTTTAAACCTTCACATGGCAATAATATAATACATTATCATGGCTTGAGTTATCAGTATGGTCAGGATAAATGTGGCCCTGGTTATCTATAATACTTGAGTCCTAGGAAGTTATGGTATGAAGCCATTATGGAAGACCATTATAGAAAATTATAGAGGATCCAAGGAGATTATTCCCTATACAAATTATATTAGAAAAGTCATTCCTTAATTGCTGCTATATTACATATGAATAATTCAGATTTACAAATTTCATTTGTTGTGTTTTTAATGCTTTTACTAGTGCATGGTGTTCATACCATGGGACTCAAAGTGATACACACATATAGGCACCTACCAGTTGGTGTAATTCCCTTGCTCATCACACCAGCTCCCCCTCCTCTCTCCATGTTAGTCAGATTGGTGATAACTTCATACATGTAAATAACATTATTCCAACTGTTTCTTTCAACATTTCTCCTTTTTACCTTTCCCATCACCCTCTACCAATCCTTTTCCACTATTCTCTTAGTTTGCCTCTTTATGCATCTGAAGTCTCTTTACCCCTTTATTTTCTTTCTAGCTTCAGCCAATCTTAGAAAGTCAAAAGTCATGTTTTCTTTCAAATGTAGAAGCTTGACAGAATATGTAATTAATTTTTGAATTTTAAGGAAAGTAGTTAATACAAAAGTTTGTCTCAAACAATTTTACTATGTTATTTGAAATTGCACAGAGAAAATTCCTTATGACAATGAATAATGAAATTCAGATCTGATATATCTTATTGTACAAGAATACTTATTTTTTGCATTACTGAGGATTGAGCCCAGGGGTATTTTACCTCTGACCTACACTCCCAGCCCTGTTTCTATTCTTTATTTTGATACAAGCTTCACTAAGTACCTGAGGCTTGCTGTGAACATGCGATCCTCCTATTTGTCTTAGCCTCTCAAGTACTGGCGTTATAAAAGTATTCATCACCAAGCTCAGCAAGAAGACAATGTTTTTGAGATACAAAAAAAAAAATCACTACTAATTATGTAAGCCAAATGCTTATCTCCATGCACAGCATTTTAAATTTTGTATTACCTCCCCTTCCAGGACCTTTTGTCCTCTCCCACTAATGTTTCTTCTGCTCTGAGAGAGTGTTTGATCCTCAGGTGATATTCCTTTGGCATTACTTCAAGTACTCCATTCGAATATTCCAATAGTTTGAAATTTCTAAAAAGACACTTCCTTCAAATAGAGTCCACCATATTCAAGAGAGATTTAGGCTGCCACATGCCAAGGACAATAAGGAGCTCTTGGCTCTTCTCTCTCCCATGCTAAAGGTGTGATGCCTTCTTCTCCTGCAGGAAGTTCCTTTTACATGCTCCCCTCCAAGATGATGAGTGCTAATCCCGAGGAAGACCCATTGGATGCCTTTCTCCAGTACATTGAAGACATGGGGATGAAGGCCTACGATGGCCTAGTGATTCAGAATGCATCCGACATTGCACGCGAGAACGATCGCTTGAGAAACGAAACCAATCTGGCCTATCTGAAGGAGAAGAATGAAAAGCGCAGGAGGCAGGAAGAAGCAATCAAGCGGTAATTATTTATAAAATATCCTAAGCTCTGGGTACATGAGGAAATCTGTGAGTGGCCGAGGCTGCGATGGTGTTGCTTGGTCAAGAAGGGGCTTGTCAGAGGTAGCCAGACTTGATGAGGTGAGATGACAGTGGAGATTTAACAGTAACAAGGACACCGTCCAGTCTGCTGACAGGGTCCTTGCCTTAGTTAACAAAAGTGATTCACTTGTGCGCTGTGCATATGGAGGTACAGATGGGCTGGGGAAAGAATTCAATTTCCTCTCCATAAAAGCTCATGCTCAACAATCTCTTGATAAAAGCACAAGGGAATACATAAACACTTTAACAGGCAAAGTTTGATGAAAATCTCCACCTTTAATGGCCCATGTGTATAGTTCTTAACGTGAAGTTCATCTTTCTGGAATATGACCAAGATGCATCAATAACTAGATGAATGTGGCTTCTGAAGGCAGTGGACTCTTCAGCGTGTACTCTTTGTGCTCAATTTTATGGCTATTGCATCTCTTGTTTGGTACTGAGTGCCCCAGGTTTGTTCAAATGAATTACTTTCATGGTACAAAACACACCACCTACAAGTTAATGAGCCCCAGGGTGCCACCTTCCAAATGAAGGTTAAACTTCCTGGGGCGCTAACACCAAGAAAATGGTACACATCTCTTGATTTTACAAAAGAGTGTTTTCTAATGTTTGTGCTTTCCAGTGGTATATGTGGTACTTAACAGGAGTCCTGATTCTTTACTGGAATCTGGTTACCAAAGAGGAAATTCCAAAATAAAGGAGATAATTCTATGGATTATTTAGGTAACTGAATAATAAGAGTTAAAATGTTTTGATAGGTCATGCCAAACTATTCATCTAAACTGGCATTGATATTTTGCTTCATGAGTATTATGACATAAAGGAAAAGAAAATATTCACTTATGATGAACTATTTGTGCTCATAAAGAAAGGAATAAGGTTACACTGCTCCTTTTTATAAGAGAGAGAGAGAGAGAGAGAGAGAGAGAGAGAGAGAGAGAGAGAGATTGAAAGAAATTTGGAAATCACAAACTAGTAAGAAGTACTGTGTAAAACTGTTTTGAAAGTGTACTCTCTTTCCTCTGGAAAATTAATATGGAAATTATTCTTTTTCCAGGTCTATATTATTTGTAAAATTGCTCATTCATTCATTCATTCATTCATTTTTTATGTGTGTGTGTATGGTACTGAGGATTGAAACCAGGGACATTCTAGCTCTGAGCTACATTCCCCAGCCCAAATTTATTATTTATTTGAAAATAGGGTATTACTAAGTTGCAGAGGGCCTAAGTTGTGAAGGCTGGCCATGAACCTATGTTCCACCTGTCTCAGCTTTCCAAGTATTGGGATTACAAGCATGTGCCACCATACTCAGATTTAAAATTGCATACATAGCCCGGCGTGGTAGCGCACGCTTGTAATCCCTGCGCTTGGGAGGCTGAGACAGGAGAATCGCACAGGTTCAAAGCCAGCCTCAGCTACTTAGTGAGGCTCTCAGCAACTTAGTGAGACCCTGTTTCCAAGTAAAATATAAAATAGGTCTGGGAGTATAGCCGGAAGTAGAAAGCCTCTGGGTTCCACCCTCAGTACCACCAAAAAATAAAAAAATAAAAAATAAATAAATAATTTAAAAAACAATAAAATTGCATACATGATAATTTTTTCCAATTATACATGTTGGTCTTTAAAATTAGTTTATTTATTGTTGAGGACTATGTTAGTTTTTATTTCTATCTAATTTTATTTTGAATCATACTAAATACCCTTAATTTTTTCTGTAAAGTATTCTGATAGACTTATTTGTGTATCAGGACATTTTACTTTGGTTTTGATTCTGAGTTTTTTTTAAATTCAGAACATAAAATACATTTGACATGATTTCTAATAACCAGTTTTACAGCCTAAAGTTTTCCTAATTTTAACATGGAAACAAAATACTGATTTTTTTAAAAAATAGGCCTATATAAAAATTATCTGCTGGATCATTCCTTAGCGGTTTTCTATATAATGATTTATAGATTTTATAACAAAAAAGCCTAATTTTAGTTGGTTAACTGCCTTGTGTAGAAGGGGCATAAAGAACAATGTAAAGAAAGCCTAAAGTTCAAAGTGCGCAGAACAGAAACTTAGATAGGGAGAGACAAACAAAATCCCGCCACTACAGAGTAACTGAGGTCTAGGAAATGTAGGTACGTGAACTTTGAGTTGGTCCCTAGGAGATTAATAAGACAATACTTTCCAGAATTATCTTATAAAACACAGAAGGAAGGATAGCTCATCGTACATTGTGTTGAAGAAGTCCCAAATGATCTGGGGATATTTACTTCCATGTCACCCCTTAAACAGAAGATAAAATCCATCTCCTCTGCCTTGAGAACAGAGTGAAAAGCAGGAGGAAGTAAATGTCCTATTATGTGCTAACTGGTAAGAACTGATGGGTGGTGGTTTGGACAAGGATGGTAACAGTAAAGTTGGTATAAAACCATCAAAGTATGGGCAACATACAGTTCTCTGATTGATGGCTACACATGAGTAAAAGGAAGTAATTAAAGGTTTGTTGTGTTGTTTTCTATTTTATTTTATTTTATGCTTAAACTAGAGCAATGATGCTTCCATTTAATAAAATGGCAAAGACGGAAGGAGGATCATGATAAATGGTGCGGAGCTGGAGCTTACTCTTTTATGCCAGTTGTGTGAAGCTCTTTAAGTACCATAATGGAGATTCTGAACACATTGCTGGTAAAAGATTTGGGACTTATGGTAGAGTTCAAAACTGGAAGTGCAGAAGTGAGAGTCATGTTCTATAGATCGTCACAGCTGTGAGCCTGAATGAGCACGTCTGGGGTGTACATTTAGATAGAGAGGAGGAAGAAACCCAGGGCTGTTTCTTGAATCATCTCATTGCTTCCATGATAAAAACCTTAGAAGCATTTGGTAAGTGCAGCTCATTGAACAAAGAACCACAAAGGAGAATTTTGTCTCCACCTGCAGTGTCTAAAATGATTGAAGAAGCTGGGCATGGTAGCGCACCTTTGTAATCCCCACGCTTGGGAGGCGGAGACAGGAGGATCACGCTGGTTCTAAGCCAGCCTTCCTGAGGCTTAAGAGACCCTATTTCCAAATAAAAATATAAAATAGGTCTGGGAGTATAGCCCGGAGGTAGAAGCGTTTCCGGGAATCCCAGTACCACCAAAATAAGTAAATAAATAAATAAATAAATAAATAAATAAATAAATAAATAAATACAAAAAATAAAATGACTGAAGAAGAGAGATTTTGCTGGTGATCAACTATATGGAAGCCTGAGAGCTGACCATTGCCTTTTACTATATCAGTGTTAATATCAGTTTTATTAGAAAGCTGGGGACAACATCCAATAGAATAATGTTCATGAGAAAATAAGAAAATTGAAGTAAAATGTAAAGAACTCTTTTGAGGACTTTCAAAGTTATAATATTTAAAAAGCTTGTAGAGTAGTTGGAGGGACAAAGTGATGTATGGTGTTGTTTTGGTCATCGTTCTAGTAAGGAGAGAGAAAACTCACATTTTTAAAATGTTGACGTAAAGCCGAGTTTGGTAGTACAGGCTTGTAATTCCACACTTGGGAGGCTGAGACAGGAGGATCATGCAAATTTGAAGCCAGCTTCAGCTACTTGGTGAAGCTCTCAGCAGCTTAGTGAGACCCTATTTCAAAATAAAATATAAAATAGGTCTGGGAATGTAGCCCGGAGGTAGAAAGCCCTGGAGTTCCATCCCCAGTACCACAAAAATAAAATAAAATGTTTATGTAAATAATTACCATAGAAAGGGAAAATTAATGATTTAGAAAAGGGAAAAATTTACTGGGAGGATGCCTTTAAGTAGGTGGGAAGAGCGGGATCTTGGGAGGAAAAGAGACAGTTCAGCCATTCAAAAAGAAAATGGTGCCTCAGCAGAGGGATGAAGGGATGATGAATGGATGAAGGATTAGAAACAGCACATGAAGGCCTTCAAACCTGATTTTTCTAAAGCCGCTAGGATAAACTTAAATCAGCCAAACTATGAAAGTAAAATGGGTGGAAAAACAAAAGCACCCGGGAGTATCTAGCTGAAGAAAGAGACAGAGGGACAGGACTTCTGAACAGTCTTGTTTTCCTGCCCTCCAGAAGCTTCAGTACAGCTGAAGTTAAAGAATGGGAGGGAGAGCAGGAGCCTGCGGCTCATTACCAGCCATGGAAGGGAAACAGTGTGTTGGGGAAGTCCTCCAGGGGCAAGCCAGGCCTCAGCGCAATTACACACAGCAATGGCCTCCCTCACTGGAGGGGCTCACACTCAGGCTTCACTCCAAAGATGACCACAGCACACCTACAATCTCAGGACCTAGGAGGCTGAGTCAGGACGACACAGATTGGAGGTCAGCCTCAACAACTTTGGGAGACTCTGTTTCAAAATAAAAATAAGGGGGTAAGCTTGGAGGTCCAATGGCCCTGGGTTCAATCTCCAGTATAAACAAACAAATGAAACAAACGCAGGGAGAGACTCAGATGTAATGTTAAAACAGCCAGGTGCCTAGATAGAAGATAGTAATGGGTATATCCCCCAACCCGAGTGAGGTCAGTCATATCTTAAACAACATTTTATCACTGGGCTTGTAATTGTTCACAGGCACTAGGAATACTAAGATGTGGCATGTGCCTCGTTATCTTTAACTGTTCCCTGTTCTTTTTTATTCTCCCCTCCCACAAACCTGTTTCTGAAATTCTGATTTAGAGTATAACTATCTCCGGAAGGATCAGATTTCTAGTGGAGCTCCCAAAGCTATTGCAACTTCCGTTGTGTCTTTCTTTTCCCAGAAGCAAGGCCCATGTACAGCATGAGGGCATAAACGTCTCTGGATATTGCTGGAGGAGGCAGTTGGAGAGAGAAGAGTGAGAGAAAGCAGAGAGTTTATAGCTGGACAGGAGGAGACTAAAGACCTCGCGCCCGCCCAGTCTTGTCCCAAGGCTGGCTGTGACAGCTCAAGCAGTACACTCTCAGTATCTAGAGTAGTGCCCAAATTCAATTTTACTGTACTCACATTGTGACCAGTGCCCCGGGTTCTGAAAATTTAAAAAAAATATAGTATTTACATTTTTTAAATTGCTTCAGCTTCTCTAATAAGAAGAGTATTTTTAATCTTTTTAGAATGTTCAAAGCAAGAGTCTAGTTGATTAAAAAAAAAGTATTGCAGGGGGTTTCAGAGATGGAGGGTGATGGATGCACAGCACCCACATCTAAATTTAACATGTATTTTAATATTTTTAACCATGCAATTTCTGTCAAGTAAAGAATATTCAATGTGGCGTTAATGAACGTGGCCTAATTAATTAAAATTACTTAATGGGTCTTCTGAATGCCTTTTACAATACACACTATAATTTTAATATATAGGCTATAAATGCCAAAATACTAAAGATGAAGTGTGTTTGACCTTGAACGGGCATTGATGGTAATTCTCTGTGAAATATGCCAGTTGCAATTTCAGAAATGTGCAGACTGCCAAGGATTGCTTAAAAAATGGAAATAGGATTTCATATGATTGACCTTCTGGATCACATATGTGCTGAAACGCCTTTTGTGCTGAAGCTGGGAAGCTTAAAACACTGAGCTCCTAGAAAAAGAATATCCTCATCACTTCCCCAGCCATCTCTGCCACTAAGGCGTGCTGAGCCCAACCCCTTATTTTTATTTATTTATTTGTTTGTTTCTTTGTTTGTTTATTTATTTATTTATTTATTTTTGTGGTACCGGGGATGGAACTCAGGGGCACTGTACCTCCGAGCTACACCCCTGGCCCTAATTTTTAGTCTTTTTAATTTTGAAGCTGGGTATCATTGAGTTGCGATGAGCCTCATGAGGTAGCTGAGGATGTCTGCGAACCTGGATCCTCCCATCTCTGCTGCTCCGAATGCTGGGATTGCAAGCATGCGCCACCACGCCAGGCCCAATCCCTTATTTTAAAAGCTACCTCGAGGCCCCTTTGTAAGGAAAGTGAAAGAAATTCACTTTCTTGTACTTTTACTTCCATCTGTGTGAAGAATACTAAATAAATAAAAAGCGATGCTGCTAATGTTTTTCTTAACAGATTTGAATAACATTTGGTGAGAAAGAAGGAGAAAATGATTTAGAGGAGAAAAAAATTAATGGAGAATGTAACAATTCTTTCATGGCTTATCCTTTCTGCTTTTAAAAATCCTCATGTTTTTGTCTAGGTGCTGTTAAATGAGATTTAGTTTTCACTAAAAAAAAACAACAAAAGGCTTCTAAAAAAATAAACCTGCAAAATCCAGAGCTTCCAAAAAGTGACCTCTTTCTAGATTGACTTCTAAATCCTCATGTGTCATATGAGTTAAAAACAGAAAAGACAGTCAAGGTTTAGTCATGGGTGTGGCTAAGGGACCAGCCAATCGGAAGAAGGCAGGTGACCAATAAGAACAGAGTCTGGCCACAGACAACCTGTAAAGCAGGACCTGCATGGACCAGGGAACTTAGTTCTCCCTTGGAGGTTTGCTGCTCACAGGCAGTGGCTTGTTTACGCCATCAGAAAAGGATTCTTACTGAAGAAGATGAAATCAGTCAATACACCAAAAGTGTGATTAGGTTCTAGGATATAATTCAAGCTAACTTTTTCTTGCTGAAATCTGCAGAATTAGTCCCTGTGCCATCTTATTTTGTTATTAGCTATAGCGCTTTGGAAACAACATAGGAAACACTCCTTAAATTAAACACAATACGAAAATTGGCTTCTAGTACATATCTTTCCAAGCATAATATCAACTATAGGAAGGGGCTGGATTTTTTTCCCTTAATGAAACAAATGCTACATTAGTAAAACTTCCCTAAACATTGCGACTGGAAGACAGTTCTAGATTTTGGCAAAGTGTTTATGACACAGAGGACTACTTAGGCTTATTAGCAAGACTCTATTCCCTATGGATGCCCTCAAGGGATCCATATGAGGTTATATTTCCTCTTTAAGAATGACAGTCAGAAATGGAATTAGATTACTTACATCTACTTTAAAATATGTGCAGTTGCATAATAGTACATATACTTGAAAGCTGTTTGTATTTGAGGGATTCAGAATTTCAGTTAGGCAGAGAACCCAAAGACCACTAAAGTCTATCCTTTGCACCAAGAGGAACAAATATGACAAAAAGAAAAAGTAACATTTGCCTTCTTTAACTAACATTGCTCCCCCCCAAATCAAATGGCTATGATACCAAAGTTATGAGTTGCTTAATATTTTAAATGATTTCTTCACCCAAAGATGTAATTATGCTGAGAGCGTTCACTAGACAAATGTTAACCTTACCATAAATCCTCTTCAGATACGCTTGGTTTCCGGGATCATGCACAAGATTTGTAGCAGAAGAGTTTATGGAAATAGGGAACATTTATCGAAGTGCATTTTAGTGAATTGAATAATATGCCCACTCAGTGCGGCATGAATAGCTCCTTTGGTCACAAATAGCTAATCTCACTGGATTTATTTTCCTTGGAGAGATGTTTTATCAAAAGGGGTGTTGAAGCACCATTGCACAGGTAAAGACAATTAAGTGAACAAAGGTTCAGAAACCTGTTTTCAGCTCTTAGATGTACTACAATAGCGGCTAGGGAGGAGTGTGAAGACACACTCCTCAGCTGGTCTCGCTCCAGCACTGGAAAAACCAGGGAAACACCCTTGTTAGAGCAAGCAGGGTCTGGCTGCCTTGAATCCACTGATCTGATCAGATGTGAGCTTCTGACCTAATTTTGCTGTAGGACTTAGTGTTCAGGCAGAGAAAACAAGGTTAATGTGTTGATAAGGGGCAAAATGAAGCAGCAGACAGTGTCTTCATAACCCTCTCTAATCCTGGCTTCCTCTCGTGTTTGCAATTAATTCGAATCGCTTTTCTATTAGTCATTTCAGAGGACCTCAATCAAGCTGCTTTGCTTGTTTTTATGTTAAAATGGTGCATCCGGATTGTCTTTTTCAAAGCTCAACAAGATATTCAGGACAGGGAGTAATTCTGGTTATAATACCAAAGGAACAGGAAGGTTTTTATTCATAGGCTCATATGATTAGAAGGGAAAATTCAATCACTCTCCTTGGCTATCCCTCACTGACTTTATTGAGCCAGAAGCCACATCTACAAAGCTGATTTTAAACGAATTAATTTATTAAGGTGTTCTCTGTTTTTGTTTTCTGTGCTGATGGTGAAGTTAATATTGTTAAAACATGTACCTAAGGATACCCTGTATGCAGATTAAGCAGTGATTGTCTTTCTGCCTAGGATTTTCAGTAAGAGTCACTAAGTGTCCTAAGATCTTCTGAAATCACCAGTTTACTATTTGCATTAGGATTATAGTTGTAATGGTAGTGACCTTAAGTTTACCATTCAGTCACCTGTCAATGTAGAAGACAGGGCCTTTAAGGTAGCCTCACTGGGACTCTCCTCGCAGACCTTTCGGAGATATATTCATACTATAGGAAAGCTATTTGTATTGCTGCTTATTTGCACATTATACCCAGGACCTAGCACTGGCTTTATGTTTTAAGAAGCTCAGTGTCTGACCTACAACTGAAATAAATAGACAGATGTTGGCAAGAGGAGGGGCTTTGCAGAACAGAGGCGCACATGGGCCAGTCCGTCAGCACGAGAACGGACATCTTCTGATACAGAAGAAATTGCAGCGAAGAGTGGACCTCCCAAATGCCCAGGGTGGCAGCAATTGAATGATTGCAAAGAAGCCCACTGGAAAGTGTGAGGTAATCTTTTTTTTTTTTTTTTTTACAAGTTGTATTAAATATGTAGAGATGACTATAGCTAATTTGGCCATTGTCTTATGTCTACGGCTATTTCTTATTTAGGTTATTAGAGGTTACTCTCAATATTTTAAAGAAAGGTGGCCTTCATAAAATGTTTAACAACACAGATAAGAGAAAGAAATTATGATGGAACAAGGCAATGAGTCAGGGGATTTTTATTTTTACTACTAAAAATGCAGCGTCTCCTGGAGAACGTGTCTAATGTAACAAATGAAGGAGCCGGGCAGAACATGAGCATGCTAATAACATGGCTCCCAGGCTTCTGTCCAACTCTGGGGTAGGCAGAAGAAAATGTCTTTATTATAAATGTATGGATCACCTTGAAATTAATTTTAATTGTGAATTGATAGAAGGTAAATCAATCCCCCACCCCTATCATGAATCTCTGCTCAAAACACATGCCTCCAGTTAAAAATTATTATCAGTAACATGTATATTTGGAAATACGCTACGGAATATTCATGTCCATGCAAGGGTATGAATATAACTAGCCTGCCAGGAAGCAGAGAAAGAATGATCGCTGTTTTTTTTTTTTTTTCTTTGTAAAAGCACTTTGAGTAAGATGTACAAGGAAGATTTTTTTTTTTAAATAAAAAGACCAGCATTTAAAATCCATTATTTTAATTAGTAAATTGCATTTTAGTCTCTGATTTGGGTTAAGTACACCTCTCGGCATATTTTGATGTTTGAATTGGAGATGAAGTGGTTCTGCACTGAGGGAAGGAATGCATTACCAAGGAGACTTCTTAATTTTCTATTAGGCTGATGTTTATTTGTGTTGCATAACTATGTTGTTTCTATTTGAAGTATCTTCTGGAACATTTATTGAGCATCTATTATAAGTCAAGCCTTGCTCTAGGTTCCTGGGATAAAACAGTAAAGAAAAATGCTCAGCCTCATTGGATTTACAATCTGACCTTGGTGGCTGGGGCAGGGGCAGGGAGGAATAGACACACACACACACACACACACACACACACACACACACAGCAAATACAGAGCAAGTTAGAATCTGTCGGATTCTGTGCAGAACATTGAGCCAAGGAATTGGAGAACGGTGCAATTTAAAGTTGTTTGCCTAGTTCTGTTTGATGGCACATGCCTGTAATCCCAATACTTGGGAGGCTGAGACAGGAGGATTGCAGATTTGAAGTCAGCCTCAGCAATGGTTGTGAGACTTTCAGCAAAGTAGTGAAACCCCGTTTCCAAATTAAAAAAAAAAAGTAAAATAGAATAGGGGGTAGAACGCCTCTGGATTCAACCCCCAGTAACACAAAATAATCATCATCATAACAGAATACTTTGTTCAGAGAAAGGCTCACAGAAGGTGTTACATTTGGGTGGAGACCACAAAGAAGAAAGGGTAGAAGCCCAGCCACCCTCTGGGGCTATAAGTTTCCAGGAAGAAGAAACACCAGAACATCACTGTGGCTGGACCACAACCGAGCAAGTGTGCTGGAGAAAGTTATAAGGTCAGAGGCAAAGGCGGCCAATTTTGTTGGACCTGGAGGTCACTGACAGGACCTCCACTTTAACTCGGTGAAATTGGGCTGAGATGGGAACTCGTTGAAGTGTTTGGGAAGAGCTTCTGTAATTTAAAGGCAGACTGTGGTGTCTGCTATGGGAAACAGTAAGGGCATAAGCAGGCATACACCAGTTGGGAGGCTGTAAGAGCCACAGAGAAGAAGAAAGACTGGTGTGGAGCCTGGCGGTGGCACTGGGGGTGGGGGTGAGATGTGGTGGAAGTGGAGATATGTTTTAGATGTAGAATTGACAGCATTTGTGACAAACTGGATGTGGGGTGTGAGAGCCACGTTAAAGGGTGGTATTTCCATGATCTGAGATGGAGAAGACAGAACAAGTAAGACTGTGTTTAATGCATATTACGTTGGGGATGTCTAGTAGGCTTCCAATGATCTAATGACGTTCGTTGAAATTTCATGGTCCACTTCTGACAACTTGTAGCTAAGAAATTGAAAAAAAAAATGTTATGGGAACTTGAAATATTTTTTTTAAAGATTAAAAGCTTACATATTTAAATCTGAAGAAATATTTGTTATTGTAATAAGATCATTGAACAGGGGGCTCTACTCTCAGCAATGTCTAAATGTAGAATAGAGTACGGTGGACTGTAGAGACAGTGTTATATATCAGACTTCTAGAACTTTCTCATCTTTGACAATTGAAACTTTGAGCCCATTGGATAGTAAACGGAGGGCACACATCTAGATTAACCAGAGGAAATGAAGAATTTCCTGGTGGTCTCTGTTTTTGAGACAGAGATCTTGACTCAAAGAGCTGTATGATCCCCACACTCCCCACTCTCCAATTCAGGGCAGAGCTGTAGTTTAAGAACCAAGATAAAAGACAGATGTAGGCCCACACAGTGCTTGACATTATCAAAAAGGAAAAGTGCTTTGAAAATGGATAGATTTGATTATGAGCATGAGAGATGTTCATTTGTTATCTTTTGACAAGGGCTGGCACATAAATAATGTTTGTTAATAAATTCACACACAAAATTTTTTTTGTTTGAAGGTATTTGTGTGTGTGTGTGTGTGGGGGGGATACACCGGGTATTGAACCCAGAACCATTTTACCTCCAAGATACACCCCAGTCCTTATTCTTTTGTTTCGAAACAGGATCTCACCAGGTTGCTGAGGGTCTAGCTAAGTTGTTGAAGCTGGCTTTGAACCTGCAACCCTCTTTTCTTAGCCTGTACTGGGATTAGAGGTATATGCCACCACGTTCCACTGTATGAAGGTATCTTGATAAGTCTATAGATAATTGCCGGATTGCAAGAATAAAATCTGGAGAGCTGCTGTACATTTGGATGGAGCAGTGCATAGCCTTGTGGTGGGGGAAACCTAGTGTCTAAATAGAAAACATTCCTTCACTTACCAGCTTTAGTGAGATCCATAAAAAGTTCCTTAGCCCATATATTTTACTAATTTTTATTAAGATAAACAATATTCATTTTGTATGGGTGTTAAAAGAAATAAATATGACATGCAGCTTGTAGCGCAACAGTGGAGTCGCCAGAATATTGCAAATTAGAGGTAGTAGCTGCTATTATTGTTGCATTGGTATTATTATTACTATTACTGCATTTCCTGCTACTATTACTTACTTTTCATCATATAATATGTCTGTATTAATAATAATATATGGGATCATTTTTCAGAAAGTTTCTTCCTCCATCTAGGGTAGAAGCTAATATAGAAAAAAGCAAATGATAAGTTTGCAAATAACACAAGTACAGAGTCCTCAACTATGATTTTTTTTTAATTTTGTTTCATCTTATACATGTATTTTGTGCCATGTTTTTTTGGGGGGATGGGGACCCAGAGGCTTTCTACCTCCAGGCTACACTCCCAGACCTATTTTATATTTTATTTGGAGACAGGGTCTCACTAAGTTGCCGAGAGCCTCACTGAGTAGCTGAGGCTGGCTCTGAACCTGCGCGATCCTCCTGTCTCAGCCTCCCAAGCGTAGGGATTACAAGTGTGCGCCACCACGCCCGGCTTTTTGTGCCATTTTAAAAACAGATAAAATTACATAAGAATGTTGGCATGTGGATAGATTCAAAAGGATGCAATAATTAACAGTTTGGGATCTTAATTACTGAAATGACTTTCAAAAGCAGAGAAGGTGTTTCTTGTACACAGTAGGATTTTAAACATTTGTTTAATCTTTTTTACATTTGTTAAGTCAGATTGTGTTGAAGTTATTTGCTGCACTATTGATATCTTTTCTAGGGGAATAGTAAATTAACTTCTACAATGTGAAATTTATAATGTAATTCATTAGTAAATTTCTAGATCTTTTAAAGAAATTACTTGGAAAATGTTCCCTCTTTGCACATACCTGCTAAGATTTTACCTTTTACTTGGAATGTATCTTTTCTGAAACTGTTATAACATTTAGGTGATAGCTAAAGAGAGCTACAAATAATGAATCATAAAATAAAATAATTTTATCTATGAGAGTAGAAATCCTAAATGATTTCTTTTCACTGTTTGGTAGTTTGGTTTCTCTTCTGGAGATAGCATCATGGTATAAATGCTACTGAAATATTTCTGCTTGGTTCTGAATTGAGAATTCTGGGGGTGCTGGCCGAGAGATGGCCTCCATCTGCCCTTGGCTTGGGAAAAGAACTTTTTCTGTCTAATACTGTTTGATGCGGTAATTGTAGCTTAGACCTATCCAGTTCGTATGGGGAGACTTGAGTTTTTAGGAATTCTCATGGAGGGATTCTTAATTTCCTAGGATGCTTTTTGCACGGTTTCACAAATAATATGAAAGTTGTTTGAATGTCTGTGAATAACAACATAATTGAAATACTATTTGTTTTGAAAATAAGTAAAAAGAATCATCAGGAATCATTTGTCAAGTAACTTGTTTTCTAGATTACTATTAAGCAGAACATTTTTATTAGCAGCTAGTATTTTATTTTATTTAGGAGAGAGATGACATTTTTGACTTAGTAAAAAACAAACAATAATGAAGAAATTTAAAATAAAGATACCAGGGAAATATCTAGTGATCAGAGCACACCCAAAGACTCTTCTCTCAGGAGAAGGAGGGCAATGTCCTTTTTATCCTCTTCCTATTTCAAGGTTCAAAATCGTACAGTGGGGATATTTGTTCAAGGTGAGACTATACTGTGAAATGATTCATCTTTATGTTCTTTTAAGGTGTTTGAAGAAAAGATCATAATGAGTGTAAATTATTCTCTCCTGCCTGGTGGCCTCTGGATGGTGAAGCAAAGACTTAAGAGCTGTGTAGTTTATGACATTTCTCTTGATTTTTGCTGAGTTCTGTTTGAAGCCCCCAAATCCTGGAAGATCAATAAAAACCATTGCATACTTTTCAGAGAAATAAATCTCACAAGACTTTATAACTTCTGTTATAGTACAGACATATTCACTTCCAGAAACTAGTTTTCTTTGAGTATCAACTATAGTGCTTGAACTGTTTCTTCTTTTACTTGTAATTTCACTTTCATTTCTTCTTAACAACTTGGTAAGGTTTTAATTCAATCTTTGGTTTTGTTCTTTATAGTCCATTTCATTTAAATCTTTATTTCATTTTGTGTTTGTTCTGCTCAGTGTGCCCAGGTATTTTAAAAAGGCCTAGGTATTTTGAATATAAAAGAAGAGGAACACGTTTTCAAAACATGGTACATAGTTTAGCAGATTAAATAGGATAAAGGAGATGGGGGAAGGGGAGAGAAAATGACTGCCCAGTAAAAGCCTTTTTAGCAAATCATACTGAATCTCATTAATAAAGAATACATCCACTAAAGCTGTACAATCAATCTGCCATGTGCATTAGTGATGTCTAGTCCAATTCAGGTAGATAAATTGTTCTCTAAGTGTCAGTCGCTGCCACTCAAGTCACAATACCAATAATACATGCCAGACTGAATTTCCCCTTATTCATGACAATTTATTTTATTCACAGAGATAGACTGAACTAAACTGGTGTAGGAGAAGAGAGATATCTGTTTGAATGAACACTGCCAATAACAGCAAAAAAAAAAAAAAGTATAGATAACTGGAAAGAAAATCAACAGACAAGGATGCTGTAATCCAATCTACCAAAAATAAACTGGCAAATAGCAATCCAACTAAACACCATTGCCAAAAATGACAGTTAAAAATACAACCAGGAAAGTGTAGTCAATGCAGAGCTCACTCAGATGAGAACAGTATTGTAGTGAGAGATAGAAAGCCATCCTGTGGAAACTCTGGGACACAAGATAAAAAAGTGCACAAAGTTATCATATACTTCCATGCATATTTTAATCATAGAGTCTTGGTCTGTTTTCTACCCATGATGAATTCTATTTAATGATGAGTACCATGATTAATATATTTCTCAATGAATAGCTGCCAGAAGTGCTCATTATTTTAAACAGGTACTTTGCAAAAAGACCCAATATAATGTGCCATTGTGAGTCTCTGGTTTGAATTGACACCATATTATTTTTTCTAAAGAAATCGGTCTGTTTCACATATGACCTGAAAATAAAAGCACTTGCTTTTGAACCTATAGTCCAAGGGAAAGTATCCTGTCACTTCTTACACGATTAAAAGTCTCCAAGGAGATATTGTGCATGTAAGGGAGCATTTTGAAATGAGGTGGAAACACTAAGCCTGTGCAGTTATATGATTGCATTAAAGCAGAAGAATGAAAGATTAGGGTGGTATTGGGTTTTAGGAAGGAATGCCGCGTGTGGATTTGTCATTAATGCAGTGACCCTATCTACCCAAGCCTTTCCATTTCAACGTGACTTAAAATTCTAAAAGGAAGTCGGCTTCTAGGTATCAATGCAATCCCTTGTGTAAGTTGCCTTTAGCTAAGAACCTCTATCTTTAATTTCACACAATTGGCAACCTTGGCTTGTGAGAGACTGTGATTTAGTTAACACGAAAACAGAATGACCTCTGTCACCCTAGAGTTGAATGAGACGTTCAACCCAGGCTTGATGGCATGCATGAACTATTGTAGGAACAATAACCTGGAAAGAATGGAATGGCCTCAGTGAATAAAGGGAGGGATGGACAGACCCCTCCTGCCGTAGCCTGGTGTTCTGCTAGACAGGCGTGTGCATGCATATCCTTGAATGCTGAGCTTGAGTAACGCATGTGTTTCCTTACCTGCATCACACGGATAAAAAAGCTATTACAGACGGGCTCATAACGATCAGCCTGATACAATAAAACTATCTCCATGTGCAAATAGCAGCTCTTGTTAGTAGCTGATAAGGAAGTAGTGTATTCTGGCAGCACGAAAGAGTGTGTTTCAGATACACTGACTAGTTTCAACTCTTCATGGAGTTGAGTTAGTTAATAAAAATCTCATCCTTCTACTACCAGAATCATGAAGGTGTTAGCGATGATGGAAAAATAGACCCTTTTAAAAATTATTTCTAGAGTGAAGATTCAGAGATGTTTTATTCCCCAGGTGTATAGCACAGTCCTCAAGTTAATTCATGAAATACAATATCACACATTTAAGATCAGACCAAGATTACTAAAAGTCAACATTTTATTTCATTTTGTTTTCATTCCTGTGTGGCCTTTCAAGGGGGGGAAAAGAGTATCCCTAACCCTTTTCAAATACATTGATAGACTGAAAAATTGAACCAAGAAAATGCTATTTTGTATTAAAATACTAGCAGGGCAATGAATACATTAAAAGTGAAATTTTATCAAGTTATTTTTTCTTCCCCAGTATAAGTATTTCAAGTTAATTAATACCCATTTTGCAGTTGGACATGGTGGTGCATGTTTGTAATTCCAGCATTTGGGAGTCTGAGACAGGAAGATCTGGGTTCGCAGCCAGCCTCAGCTACTTAGTGAAGCCCTCTGCAACTCAGTGAGACCCTGTTTCAAAATAGAGAATAAAAAATAGGGCTGGAGGTGTAGCTTGGAAATAGAATGTCCCTGCGTTCCATCCCAGTACCACAAAAAAATACCTACGTTGCACATTTTCTCTAATATTTTCCATTCCCTATTTGTATTATTAAAATCCTGCCTTTCATTTCTGGGCAAAGCAAACAGCCACATAAATAATATCACTTATATGCATCATAGCAAGAGTCATCTACTTAACCTGGTTTAAAAATTAACATAGGCATTTAAATTTTTTTTTAAACATTGGGATTTTTGAGGTTTGAATTCTAAGAGTTATACTATGCTATTATTTATCAAATCTTGGTGTTTAAATATCTAGAAAAATATCATTAATATATTGTTTAGTCACTCATTGGCCATGTTTCACTGTCTAAACTACAAGTCAGTCTAAATGTTCAGAAATTTTCAAATTTCAATTTTCTTTCTTTTTTATTACCTTTATTTTAAATGTATTTTATTGCCTTCTGCCACCCTTATTGCTTAAGTTCTCAGAATACCAAATCATTAAATACAAACACATTTGAAATACAAAGAAATATAAAAAGAGAGAGGTCAAGGACATGTTAGCCAGGTAATTAAAAAGCCAGACCTCTTCCCTCCTTCTCTAGTCTCTGAATGTATAACCTTGCAAAACATTTGTAAAAAATAATTACAAAAAGACATTTTTGAAGTTTTGTGAATTAAAGAAATAATTAAATCAATTGCTATTATGCTAAAAGTTGTATATCTGAATGGACACTCCTTAATTATTATAGTAATATGACAAGCTTTTGTCAACCTTAAATATACAAACCGACTGATTTATTTATGTATTTATTTTTCATATTTTGAAGTGTTTATTTGTTTCTGTCAGTATCACTGAGTTTTGACAGGCTTCATTCCAAGCATATATTTAATTACTTACAAATTTGGGTATTGATGTTTATTTCTTGCTTAAAGGATTAAACATTTTTTTTTGGTGGTACTGGGGTTCCTGGAAGCCCTTCTACCTCCGGGCTA